>NW_027436584.1:0-338000 GCF_031877795.1 Strix aluco
TGTGCCTGTTCACATTGCTTCGCAGAATCGCTTTTGTGCAGAAAACAGTAACACTTGTTCAGAAGGAAAGAAAGCACAGAGCCCCAGATTCTATGTTGTCCTGGAGAGCTTGCAGAGCACTGGGGAAAGGCAGGCAGAGAATTCCCTGCTAGCACCTTCTCTGTGCCTGGGAAGCAGAAGTGTTCACATTGCTTCGCAAGAATCGCTTTTGTGCAGAAAACAGTAACACTTGTTCAGAAGGAAAGAAAGCACAGAGCCCCAGATTCTATGTTGTCCTGGAGAGCTTGCAGAGCACTGGGGAAAGGCAGGCAGAGAAATCCTTGCTAGCACCTTCTCTGTGCCTGGGAAGCAGAAGTGTTCACATTGCTTCGCAGAATCGCTTTTGTGCAGAAAACAGTAACACTTGTTCAGAAGGAAAGAAAGCACAGAGCCCCAGATTCTATGTTGTCCTGGAGAGCTTGCAGAGCACTGGGGAAAGGCAGGCAGAGAATTCCCTGCTAGCACCTTCTCTGTGCCTGGGAAGCAGAAGTGTTCACATTGCTTCGCAAGAATCGCTTTTGTGCAGAAAACACTAACACTTGTTCAGAAGGAAAGAAAGCACAGAGCCCCAGATTTTATGTTGTCCTGGAGAGCTTGCAGAGCACTGGGGAAAGGCAGGCAGAGAATTCCCTGCTAGCACCTTCTCTGTGCCTGGGAAGCAGAAGTGTTCACATTGGTTCGCAGAATCGCTTTTGTGCAGAAAACAGTAACACTTGTTCAGAAGGAAAGAAAGCACAGAGCCCCAGATTTTATGTTGTCCTGGAGAGCTTGCAGAGCACTGGGGAAAGGCAGGCAGAGAATTCCCTGATAGCACCTTCTCTGTGCCTGTTCACATTGCTTCGCAGAATCGCTTTTGTGCAGAAAACATTAACACTTGTTCAGAAGGAAAGAAAGCACAGAGCCCCAGATTCTATGTTGTCCTGGAGAGCTTGCAGAGCACTGGGGAAAGGCAGGCAGAGAATTCCTTGCTAGCACCTTCTCTGTGCCTGGGAAGCAGAAGTGTTCACATTGCTTCGCAGAATCGCTTTTGTGCAGAAAACAGTAACACTTGTTCAGAAGGAAAGAAAGCACAGAGCCCCAGATTCTATGTTGTCCTGGAGAGCTTGCAGAGCACTGGGGAAAGGCAGGCAGAGAATTCCCTGATAGCACCTTCTCTGTGCCTGTTCACATTGCTTCGCAGAATCGCTTTTGTGCAGAAAACATTAACACTTGTTCAGAAGGAAAGAAAGCACAGAGCCCCAGATTCTATGTTGTCCTGGAGAGCTTGCTGAGCACTGGGGAAAGACAGGCAGAGAATTCCTTGCTAGCACCTTCTCTGTGCCTGGAAGCAGAAGTGTTCACATTGCTTTGCAGTATCGCTTTTGTGCAGAAAACAGTAACACTTGTTCAGAACTAAAGAAAGCACAGAGCCCCAGATTCTATGTTGTCCTGGAAAGCTTGCAGAGCACTGGGGAAAGGCAGGCAGAGAATTCCCTGATAGCACCTTCTCTGTGCCTGGAAGCAGAAGTGTTCACATTGCTTCGCAAGAATCGCTTTTGTGCAGAAAACACTAACACTTGTTCAGAAGGAAAGAAAGCACAGAGCCCCAGATTTTATGTTGTCCTGGAGAGCTTGCAGACCACTGGGGAAAGGCAGGCAGAGAATTCCCTGATAGCACCTTCTCTGTGCCTGTTCACATTGCTTCGCAGAATCGCTTTTGTGCAGAAAACAGTAACACTTGTTCAGAAGGAAAGAAAGCACAGAGCCCCAGATTCTATGTTGTCCTGGAGAGCTTGCAGAGCACTGGGGAAAGGCAGGCAGAGAATTCCCTGATAGCACCTTCTCTGTGCCTGTTCACATTGCTTCGCAGAATCGCTTTTGTGCAGAAAACAGTAACACTTGTTCAGAAGGAAAGAAAGCACAGAGCCCCAGATTCTATGTTGTCCTGGAGAGCTTGCAGAGCACTGGGGAAAGGCAGGCAGAGAATTCCCTGCTAGCACCTTCTCTGTGCCTGGGAAACAGAAGTGTTCACATTGCTTCGCAGAATCGCTTTTGTGCAGAAAACACTAACACTTGTTCAGAAGGAAAGAAAGCACAGAGCCCCAGATTTTATGTTGTCCTGGAGAGCTTGCAGAGCACTAGGGAAAGGCAGGCAGAGAATTCCCTGATAGCACCTTCTCTGTGCCTGTTCACATTGCTTCGCAGAATCGCTTTTGTGCAGAAAACAGTAACACTTGTTCAGAAGGAAAGAAAGCACAGAGCCCCAGATTCTATGTTGTCCTGGAGAGCTTGCAGAGCACTGGGGAAAGGCAGGCAGAGAATTCCCTGCTAGCACCTTCTCTGTGCCTGGGAAGCAGAAGTGTTCACATTGCTTCGCAAGAATCGCTTTTGTGCAGAAAACAGTAACACTTGTTCAGAAGGAAAGAAAGCACAGAGCCCCAGATTCTATGTTGTCCTGGAGAGCTTGCAGAGCACTGGGGAAAGGCAGGCAGAGAATTCCCTGCTAGCACCTTCTGTGTGCCTGTTCACATTGCTTCGCAGAATCGCTTTTGTTCAGAAAACAGTAACACTTGTTCAGAACTAAAGAAAGCACAGAGCCCCAGATTCTATGTTGTCCTGGAGAGCTTGCAGAGCACTGGGGAAAGGCAGGCAGAGAATTCCTTGCTAGCACCTTCTCTGTGCCTGGGAAGCAGAAGTGTTCACATTGCTTCGCAGAATCGCTTTTGTGCAGAAAACAGTAACACTTGTTCAGAAGGAAAGAAAGCACAGAGCCCCAGATTCTATGTTGTCTTGGAGAGCTTGCAGAGCACTGGGGAAAGGCAGGCAGAGAATTCCCTGATAGCACCTTCTCTGTGCCTGGGAAGCAGAAGTGTTCACATTGCTTCGCAAGAATCGCTTTTGTGCAGAAAACACTAACACTTGTTCAGAAGGAAAGAAAGCACAGAGCCCCAGATTCTATGTTGTCCTGGAGAGCTTGCAGAGCACTGGGGAAAGGCAGGCAGAGAATTCCCTGCTAGCACCTTCTCTGTGCCTGGGAAACAGAAGTGTTCACATTGCTTCGCAGAATCGCTTTTGTGCAGAAAACACTAACACTTGTTCAGAAGGAAAGAAAGCACAGAGCCCCAGATTTTATGTTGTCCTGGAGAGCTTGCAGAGCACTAGGGAAAGGCAGGCAGAGAATTCCCTGATAGCACCTTCTCTGTGCCTGTTCACATTGCTTCGCAGAATCGCTTTTGTGCAGAAAACAGTAACACTTGTTCAGAACGAAAGAAAGCACAGAGCCCCAGATTCTATGTTGTCCTGGAGAGCTTGCAGAGCACTGGGGAAAGGCAGGCAGAGAATTCCCTGCTAGCACCTTCTCTGTGCCTGGGAAGCAGAAGTGTTCACATTGCTTCGCAAGAATCGCTTTTGTGCAGAAAACAGTAACACTTGTTCAGAAGGAAAGAAAGCACAGAGCCCCAGATTCTATGTTGTCCTGGAGAGCTTGCAGAGCACTGGGGAAAGGCAGGCAGAGAAATCCCTGATAGCACCTTCTCTGTGCCTGGGAAGCAGAAGTGTTCACATTGCTTCGCAAGAATCGCTTTTGTGCAGAAAACAGTAACACTTGTTCAGAAGGAAAGAAAGCACAGAGCCCCAGATTCTATGTTGTCCTGGAGAGCTTGCAGAGCACTGGGGAAAGGCAGGCAGAGAATTCCCTGCTAGCACCTTCTCTGTGCCTGGGAAGCAGAAGTGTTCACATTGCTTCGCAAGAATCGCTTTTGTGCAGAAAACACTAACACTTGTTCAGAAGGAAAGAAAGCACAGAGCCCCAGATTCTATGTTGTCCTGGAGAGCTTGCAGAGCACTGGGGAAAGGCAGGCAGAGAATTCCTTTCTAGCACCTTCTCTGTGCCTGTTCACATTGCTTCGCAGAATCGCTTTTGTGCAGAAAACAGTAACACTTGTTCAGAACGAAAGAAAGCACAGAGCCCCAGATTCTATGTTGTCCTGGAGAGCTTGCAGAGCACTGGGGAAAGGCAGGCAGAGAATTCCCTGCTAGCACCTTCTCTGTGCCTGGGAAGCAGAAGTGTTCACATTGCTTCGCAAGAATCGCTTTTGTGCAGAAAACACTAACACTTGTTCAGAAGGAAAGAAAGCACAGAGCCCCAGATTTTATGTTGTCCTGGAGAGCTTGCAGAGCACTGGGGAAAGGCAGGCAGAGAATTCCTTGCTAGCACCTTCTCTGTGCCTGGGAAGCAGAAGTGTTCACATTGCTTCGCAGAATCGCTTTTGTGCAGAAAACAGTAACACTTGTTCAGAAGGAAAGAAAGCACAGAGCCCCAGATTCTATGTTGTCCTGGAGAGCTTGCAGAGCACTGGGGAAAGGCAGGCAGAGAATTCCCTGCTAGCACCTTCTCTGTGCCTGTTCACATTGCTTTGCAGAATCGCTTTTGTGCAGAAAACAGTAACACTTGTTCAGAACGAAAGAAAGCACAGAGCCCCAGATTTTATGTTGTCCTGGAGAGCTTGCAGAGCACTGGGGAAAGGCAGGCAGAGAATTCCTTTCTAGCACCTTCTCTGTGCCTGGGAAGCAGAAGTGTTCACATTGCTTCGCAGAATCGCTTTTGTGCAGAAAACAGTAACACTTGTTCAGAACGAAAGAAAGCACAGAGCCCCAGATTTTATGTTGTCCTGGAGAGCTTGCAGAGCACTGGGGAAAGGCAGGCAGAGAATTCCCTGATAGCACCTTCTCTGTGCCTGTTCACATTGCTTCGCAGAATCGCTTTTGTGCAGAAAACATTAACACTTGTTCAGAAGGAAAGAAAGCACAGAGCCCCAGATTCTATGTTGTCCTGGAGAGCTTGCAGAGCACTGGGGAAAGGCAGGCAGAGAATTCCTTGCTAGCACCTTCTCTGTGCCTGGGAAGCAGAAGTGTTCACATTGCTTCGCAGAATCGCTTTTGTGCAGAAAACAGTAACACTTGTTCAGAAGGAAAGAAAGCACAGAGCCCCAGATTCTATGTTGTCTTGGAGAGCTTGCAGAGCACTGGGGAAAGGCAGGCAGAGAATTCCCTGATAGCACCTTCTCTGTGCCTGGGAAGCAGAAGTGTTCACATTGCTTCGCAAGAATCGCTTTTGTGCAGAAAACACTAACACTTGTTCAGAACGAAACAAAGCACAGAGCCCCAGATTTTATGTTGTCCTGGAGAGCTTGCAGAGCACTGGGGAAAGGCAGGCAGAGAATTCCCTGCTAGCACCTTCTCTGTGCCTGTTCACATTGCTTCGCAGAATCGCTTTTGTGCAGAAAACAGTAACACTTGTTCAGAACGAAAGAAAGCACAGAGCCCCCGATTCTATGTTGTCCTGGAGAGCTTGCAGAGCACTGGGGAAAGGCAGGCAGAGAATTCCCTGCTAGCACCTTCTCTGTGCCTGGGAAGCAGAAGTGTTCACATTGCTTCGCAAGAATCGCTTTTGTGCAGAAAACACTAACACTTGTTCAGAAGGAAAGAAAGCACAGAGCCCCAGATTTTATGTTGTCCTGGAGAGCTTGCAGACCACTGGGGAAAGGCAGGCAGAGAATTCCCTGATAGCACCTTCTCTGTGCCTGTTCACATTGCTTCGCAGAATCGCTTTTGTGCAGAAAACAGTAACACTTGTTCAGAAGGAAAGAAAGCACAGAGCCCCAGATTATATGTTGTCCTGGAGAGCTTGCAGAGCACTGGGGAAAGGCAGGCAGAGAATTCCCTGATAGCACCTTCTCTGTGCCTGTTCACATTGCTTCGCAGAATCGCTTTTGTGCAGAAAACAGTAACACTTGTTCAGAAGGAAAGAAAGCACAGAGCCCCAGATTCTATGTTGTCCTGGAGAGCTTGCAGAGCACTGGGGAAAGGCAGGCAGAGAATTCCCTGCTAGCACCTTCTCTGTGCCTGGGAAACAGAAGTGTTCACATTGCTTCGCAGAATCGCTTTTGTGCAGAAAACACTAACACTTGTTCAGAAGGAAAGAAAGCACAGAGCCCCAGATTTTATGTTGTCCTGGAGAGCTTGCAGAGCACTAGGGAAAGGCAGGCAGAGAATTCCCTGATAGCACCTTCTCTGTGCCTGTTCACATTGCTTCGCAGAATCGCTTTTGTGCAGAAAACAGTAACACTTGTTCAGAAGGAAAGAAAGCACAGAGCCCCAGATTCTATGTTGTCCTGGAGAGCTTGCAGAGCACTGGGGAAAGGCAGGCAGAGAATTCCCTGCTAGCACCTTCTCTGTGCCTGGGAAGCAGAAGTGTTCACATTGCTTCGCAAGAATCGCTTTTGTGCAGAAAACAGTAACACTTGTTCAGAAGGAAAGAAAGCACAGAGCCCCAGATTCTATGTTGTCCTGGAGAGCTTGCAGAGCACTGGGGAAAGGCAGGCAGAGAAATCCTTGCTAGCACCTTCTCTGTGCCTGGGAAGCAGAAGTGTTCACATTGCTTCGCAGAATCGCTTTTGTGCAGAAAACAGTAACACTTGTTCAGAAGGAAAGAAAGCACAGAGCCCCAGATTCTATGTTGTCCTGGAGAGCTTGCAGAGCACTGGGGAAAGGCAGGCAGAGAATTCCCTGCTAGCACCTTCTCTGTGCCTGGGAAGCAGAAGTGTTCACATTGCTTCGCAAGAATCGCTTTTGTGCAGAAAACACTAACACTTGTTCAGAAGGAAAGAAAGCACAGAGCCCCAGATTTTATGTTGTCCTGGAGAGCTTGCAGAGCACTGGGGAAAGGCAGGCAGAGAATTCCCTGCTAGCACCTTCTCTGTGCCTGGGAAGCAGAAGTGTTCACATTGGTTCGCAGAATCGCTTTTGTGCAGAAAACAGTAACACTTGTTCAGAAGGAAAGAAAGCACAGAGCCCCAGATTTTATGTTGTCCTGGAGAGCTTGCAGAGCACTGGGGAAAGGCAGGCAGAGAATTCCCTGATAGCACCTTCTCTGTGCCTGTTCACATTGCTTCGCAGAATCGCTTTTGTGCAGAAAACAGTAACACTTGTTCAGAACGAAAGAAAGCACAGAGCCCCAGATTCTATGTTGTCCTGGAGAGCTTGCAGAGCACTGGGGAAAGGCAGGCAGAGAATTCCCTGCTAGCACCTTCTCTGTGCCTGGGAAGCAGAAGTGTTCACATTGCTTCGCAAGAATCGCTTTTGTGCAGAAAACAGTAACACTTGTTCAGAAGGAAAGAAAGCACAGAGCCCCAGATTCTATGTTGTCCTGGAGAGCTTGCAGAGCACTGGGGAAAGGCAGGCAGAGAAATCCTTGCTAGCACCTTCTCTGCGCCTGGGAAGCAGAAGTGTTCACATTGCTTCGCAGAATCGCTTTTGTGCAGAAAACACTAACACTTGTTCAGAAGGAAAGAAAGCACAGAGCCCCAGATTCTATGTTGTCCTGGAGAGCTTGCAGAGCACTGGGGAAAGGCAGGCAGAGAATTCCTTGCTAGCACCTTCTCTGTGCCTGGGAAGCAGAAGTGTTCACATTGCTTCGCAAGAATCGCTTTTGTGCAGAAAACAGTAACACTTGTTCAGAAGGAAAGAAAGCACAGAGCCCCAGATTTTATGTTGTCCTGGAGAGCTTGCAGAGCACTGGGGAAAGGCAGGCAGAGAATTCCTTTCTAGCACCTTCTCTGTGCCTGTTCACATTGCTTCGCAGAATCGCTTTTGTGCAGAAAACACTAACACTTGTTCAGAACGAAAGAAAGCACAGAGCCCCAGATACTATGTTGTCCTGGAGAGCTTGCAGAGCACTGGGGAAAGGCAGGCAGAGAATTCCTTTCTAGCACCTTCTCTGTGCCTGGGAAGCAGAAGTGTTCACATTGGTTCGCAGAATCGCTTTTGTGCAGAAAACAGTAACACTTGTTCAGAAGGAAAGAAAGCACAGAGCCCCAGATTTTATGTTGTCCTGGAGAGCTTGCAGAGCACTGGGGAAAGGCAGGCAGAGAATTCCCTGATAGCACCTTCTCTGTGCCTGTTCACATTGCTTCGCAAGAATCGCTTTTGTGCAGAAAACATTAACACTTGTTCAGAAGGAAAGAAAGCACAGAGCCCCAGATTCTATGTTGTCCTGGAGAGCTTGCAGAGCACTGGGGAAAGGCAGGCAGAGAATTCCTTGCTAGCACCTTCTCTGTGCCTGGGAAGCAGAAGTGTTCACATTGCTTCGCAGAATCGCTTTTGTGCAGAAAACAGTAACACTTGTTCAGAAGGAAAGAAAGCACAGAGCCCCAGATTCTATGTTGTCCTGGAGAGCTTGCAGAGCACTGGGGAAAGGCAGGCAGAGAATTCCCTGATAGCACCTCCTCTGTGCCTGTTCACATTGCTTCGCAGAATCGCTTTTGTGCAGAAAACATTAACACTTGTTCAGAAGGAAAGAAAGCACAGAGCCCCAGATTCTATGTTGTCCTGGAGAGCTTGCTGAGCACTGGGGAAAGGCAGGCAGAGAATTCCTTGCTAGCACCTTCTCTGTGCCTGGGAAGCAGAAGTGTTCACATTGCTTCGCAAGAATCGCTTTTGTGCAGAAAACAGTAACACTTGTTCAGAACTAAAGAAAGCACAGAGCCCCAGATTCTATGTTGTCCTGGAGAGCTTGCAGAGCACTGGGGAAAGGCAGGCAGAGAATTCCCTGATAGCACCTTCTCTGTGCCTGGGAAGCAGAAGTGTTCACATTGCTTCGCAAGAATCGCTTTTGTGCAGAAAACACTAACACTTGTTCAGAAGGAAAGAAAGCACAGAGCCCCAGATTTTATGTTGTCCTGGAGAGCTTGCAGAGCACTGGGGAAAGGCAGGCAGAGAATTCCCTGATAGCACCTTCTCTGTGCCTGTTCACATTGCTTCGCAGAATCGCTTTTGTGCAGAAAACAGTAACACTTGTTCAGAAGAAAAGAAAGCACAGAGCCCCAGATTCTATGTTGTCCTGGAGAGCTTGCAGAGCACTGGGGAAAGGCAGGCAGAGAATTCCCTGCTAGCACCTTCTCTGTGCCTGGGAAGCAGAAGTGTTCACATTGCTTCGCTAGAATCGCTTTTGTGCAGAAAACACTAACACTTGTTCAGAACGAAAGAAAGCACAGAGCCCCAGATTCTATGTTGTCCTGGAGAGCTTGCAGAGCACTGGGGAAAGGCAGGCAGAGAATTCCCTGCTAGCACCTTCTGTGTGCCTGTTCACATTGCTTCGCAGAATCGCTTTTGTTCAGAAAACAGTAACACTTGTTCAGAACTAAAGAAAGCACAGAGCCCCAGATTCTATGTTGTCCTGGAGAGCTTGCAGAGCACTGGGGAAAGGCAGGCAGAGAATTCCTTGCTAGCACCTTCTCTGTGCCTGGGAAGCAGAAGTGTTCACATTGCTTCGCAGAATCGCTTTTGTGCAGAAAACAGTAACACTTGTTCAGAAGGAAAGAAAGCACAGAGCCCCAGATTCTATGTTGTCTTGGAGAGCTTGCAGAGCACTGGGGAAAGGCAGGCAGAGAATTCCCTGATAGCACCTTCTCTGTGCCTGGGAAGCAGAAGTGTTCACATTGCTTCGCAAGAATCGCTTTTGTGCAGAAAACACTAACACTTGTTCAGAAGGAAAGAAAGCACAGAGCCCCAGATTCTATGTTGTCCTGGAGAGCTTGCAGACCACTGGGGAAAGGCAGGCAGAGAATTCCCTGATAGCACCTTCTCTGTGCCTGTTCACATTGCTTCGCAGAATCGCTTTTGTGCAGAAAACACTAACACTTGTTCAGAAGGAAAGAAAGCACAGAGCCCCAGATTCTATGTTGTCCTGGAGAGCTTGCAGAGCACTGGGGAAAGGCAGGCAGAGAATTCCCTGCTAGCACCTTCTCTGTGCCTGGGAAACAGAAGTGTTCACATTGCTTCGCAGAATCGCTTTTGTGCAGAAAACACTAACACTTGTTCAGAAGGAAAGAAAGCACAGAGCCCCAGATTTTATGTTGTCCTGGAGAGCTTGCAGAGCACTAGGGAAAGGCAGGCAGAGAATTCCCTGATAGCACCTTCTCTGTGCCTGTTCACATTGCTTCGCAGAATCGCTTTTGTGCAGAAAACAGTAACACTTGTTCAGAACGAAAGAAAGCACAGAGCCCCAGATTCTATGTTGTCCTGGAGAGCTTGCAGAGCACTGGGGAAAGGCAGGCAGAGAATTCCCTGCTAGCACCTTCTCTGTGCCTGGGAAGCAGAAGTGTTCACATTGCTTCGCAAGAATCGCTTTTGTGCAGAAAACAGTAACACTTGTTCAGAAGGAAAGAAAGCACAGAGCCCCAGATTCTATGTTGTCCTGGAGAGCTTGCAGAGCACTGGGGAAAGGCAGGCAGAGAAATCCCTGATAGCACCTTCTCTGTGCCTGGGAAGCAGAAGTGTTCACATTGCTTCGCAAGAATCGCTTTTGTGCAGAAAACAGTAACACTTGTTCAGAAGGAAAGAAAGCACAGAGCCCCAGATTCTATGTTGTCCTGGAGAGCTTGCAGAGCACTGGGGAAAGGCAGGCAGAGAATTCCCTGCTAGCACCTTCTCTGTGCCTGGGAAGCAGAAGTGTTCACATTGCTTCGCAAGAATCGCTTTTGTGCAGAAAACACTAACACTTGTTCAGAAGGAAAGAAAGCACAGAGCCCCAGATTCTATGTTGTCCTGGAGAGCTTGCAGAGCACTGGGGAAAGGCAGGCAGAGAATTCCTTTCTAGCACCTTCTCTGTGCCTGTTCACATTGCTTCGCAGAATCGCTTTTGTGCAGAAAACAGTAACACTTGTTCAGAACGAAAGAAAGCACAGAGCCCCAGATTCTATGTTGTCCTGGAGAGCTTGCAGAGCACTGGGGAAAGGCAGGCAGAGAATTCCCTGCTAGCACCTTCTCTGTGCCTGGGAAGCAGAAGTGTTCACATTGCTTCGCAAGAATCGCTTTTGTGCAGAAAACACTAACACTTGTTCAGAAGGAAAGAAAGCACAGAGCCCCAGATTTTATGTTGTCCTGGAGAGCTTGCAGAGCACTGGGGAAAGGCAGGCAGAGAATTCCTTGCTAGCACCTTCTCTGTGCCTGGGAAGCAGAAGTGTTCACATTGCTTCGCAGAATCGCTTTTGTGCAGAAAACAGTAACACTTGTTCAGAAGGAAAGAAAGCACAGAGCCCCAGATTCTATGTTGTCCTGGAGAGCTTGCAGAGCACTGGGGAAAGGCAGGCAGAGAATTCCCTGCTAGCACCTTCTCTGTGCCTGTTCACATTGCTTTGCAGAATCGCTTTTGTGCAGAAAACAGTAACACTTGTTCAGAAGGAAAGAAAGCACAGAGCCCCAGATTTTATGTTGTCCTGGAGAGCTTGCAGAGCACTGGGGAAAGGCAGGCAGAGAATTCCTTTCTAGCACCTTCTCTGTGCCTGGGAAGCAGAAGTGTTCACATTGCTTCGCAGAATCGCTTTTGTGCAGAAAACAGTAACACTTGTTCAGAAGGAAAGAAAGCACAGAGCCCCAGATTTTATGTTGTCCTGGAGAGCTTGCAGAGCACTGGGGAAAGGCAGGCAGAGAATTCCCTGATAGCACCTTCTCTGTGCCTGTTCACATTGCTTCGCAGAATCGCTTTTGTGCAGAAAACATTAACACTTGTTCAGAAGGAAAGAAAGCACAGAGCCCCAGATTCTATGTTGTCCTGGAGAGCTTGCAGAGCACTGGGGAAAGGCAGGCAGAGAATTCCTTGCTAGCACCTTCTCTGTGCCTGGGAAGCAGAAGTGTTCACATTGCTTCGCAGAATCGCTTTTGTGCAGAAAACAGTAACACTTGTTCAGAAGGAAAGAAAGCACAGAGCCCCAGATTCTATGTTGTCTTGGAGAGCTTGCAGAGCACTGGGGAAAGGCAGGCAGAGAATTCCCTGCTAGCACCTTCTCTGTGCCTGGGAAGCAGAAGTGTTCACATTGCTTCGCAAGAATCGCTTTTGTGCAGAAAACACTAACACTTGTTCAGAACGAAACAAAGCACAGAGCCCCAGATTTTATGTTGTCCTGGAGAGCTTGCAGAGCACTGGGGAAAGGCAGGCAGAGAATTCCCTGCTAGCACCTTCTCTGTGCCTGTTCACATTGCTTCGCAGAATCGCTTTTGTGCAGAAAACAGTAACACTTGTTCAGAACGAAAGAAAGCACAGAGCCCCAGATTCTATGTTGTCCTGGAGAGCTTGCAGAGCACTGGGGAAAGGCAGGCAGAGAATTCCCTGCTAGCACCTTCTCTGTGCCTGGGAAGCAGAAGTGTTCACATTGCTTCGCAAGAATCGCTTTTGTGCAGAAAACAGTAACACTTGTTCAGAACGAAAGAAAGCACAGAGCCCCAGATTTTATGTTGTCCTGGAGAGCTTGCAGACCACTGGGGAAAGGCAGGCAGAGAATTCCCTGATAGCACCTTCTCTGTGCCTGTTCACATTGCTTCGCAGAATCGCTTTTATGCAGAAAACAGTAACACTTGTTCAGAAGGAAAGAAAGCACAGAGCCCCAGATTCTATGTTGTCCTGGAGAGCTTGCAGAGCACTGGGGAAAGGCAGGCAGAGAATTCCCTGATAGCACCTTCTCTGTGCCTGTTCACATTGCTTCGCAGAATCGCTTTTGTGCAGAAAACAGTAACACTTGTTCAGAAGGAAAGAAAGCACAGAGCCCCAGATTCTATGTTGTCCTGGAGAGCTTGCAGAGCACTGGGGAAAGGCAGGCAGAGAATTCCCTGCTAGCACCTTCTCTGTGCCTGGGAAACAGAAGTGTTCACATTGCTTCGCAGAATCGCTTTTGTGCAGAAAACACTAACACTTGTTCAGAAGGAAAGAAAGCACAGAGCCCCAGATTTTATGTTGTCCTGGAGAGCTTGCAGAGCACTAGGGAAAGGCAGGCAGAGAATTCCCTGATAGCACCTTCTCTGTGCCTGTTCACATTGCTTCGCAGAATCGCTTTTGTGCAGAAAACAGTAACACTTGTTCAGAAGGAAAGAAAGCACAGAGCCCCAGATTCTATGTTGTCCTGGAGAGCTTGCAGAGCACTGGGGAAAGGCAGGCAGAGAATTCCCTGCTAGCACCTTCTCTGTGCCTGGGAAGCAGAAGTGTTCACATTGCTTCGCAAGAATCGCTTTTGTGCAGAAAACAGTAACACTTGTTCAGAAGGAAAGAAAGCACAGAGCCCCAGATTCTATGTTGTCCTGGAGAGCTTGCAGAGCACTGGGGAAAGGCAGGCAGAGAAATCCTTGCTAGCACCTTCTCTGTGCCTGGGAAGCAGAAGTGTTCACATTGCTTCGCAGAATCGCTTTTGTGCAGAAAACAGTAACACTTGTTCAGAAGGAAAGAAAGCACAGAGCCCCAGATTCTATGTTGTCCTGGAGAGCTTGCAGAGCACTGGGGAAAGGCAGGCAGAGAATTCCCTGCTAGCACCTTCTCTGTGCCTGGGAAGCAGAAGTGTTCACATTGCTTCGCAAGAATCGCTTTTGTGCAGAAAACACTAACACTTGTTCAGAAGGAAAGAAAGCACAGAGCCCCAGATTTTATGTTGTCCTGGAGAGCTTGCAGAGCACTGGGGAAAGGCAGGCAGAGAATTCCCTGCTAGCACCTTCTCTGTGCCTGGGAAGCAGAAGTGTTCACATTGGTTCGCAGAATCGCTTTTGTGCAGAAAACAGTAACACTTGTTCAGAAGGAAAGAAAGCACAGAGCCCCAGATTTTATGTTGTCCTGGAGAGCTTGCAGAGCACTGGGGAAAGGCAGGCAGAGAATTCCCTGATAGCACCTTCTCTGTGCCTGTTCACATTGCTTCGCAGAATCGCTTTTGTGCAGAAAACATTAACACTTGTTCAGAAGGAAAGAAAGCACAGAGCCCCAGATTCTATGTTGTCCTGGAGAGCTTGCAGAGCACTGGGGAAAGGCAGGCAGAGAATTCCTTGCTAGCACCTTCTCTGTGCCTGGGAAGCAGAAGTGTTCACATTGCTTCGCAGAATCGCTTTTGTGCAGAAAACAGTAACACTTGTTCAGAAGGAAAGAAAGCACAGAGCCCCAGATTCTATGTTGTCCTGGAGAGCTTGCAGAGCACTGGGGAAAGGCAGGCAGAGAATTCCCTGATAGCACCTTCTCTGTGCCTGTTCACATTGCTTCGCAGAATCGCTTTTGTGCAGAAAACATTAACACTTGTTCAGAAGGAAAGAAAGCACAGAGCCCCAGATTCTATGTTGTCCTGGAGAGCTTGCTGAGCACTGGGGAAAGACAGGCAGAGAATTCCTTGCTAGCACCTTCTCTGTGCCTGGGAAGCAGAAGTGTTCACATTGCTTTGCAGTATCGCTTTTGTGCAGAAAACAGTAACACTTGTTCAGAACTAAAGAAAGCACAGAGCCCCAGATTCTATGTTGTCCTGGAAAGCTTGCAGAGCACTGGGGAAAGGCAGGCAGAGAATTCCCTGATAGCACCTTCTCTGTGCCTGGGAAGCAGAAGTGTTCACATTGCTTCGCAAGAATCGCTTTTGTGCAGAAAACACTAACACTTGTTCAGAAGGAAAGAAAGCACAGAGCCCCACATTTTATGTTGTCCTGGAGAGCTTGCAGAGCACTGGGGAAAGGCAGGCAGAGAATTCCCTGATAGCACCTTCTCTGTGCCTGTTCACATTGCTTCGCAGAATCGCTTTTGTGCAGAAAACAGTAACACTTGTTCAGAAGAAAAGAAAGCACAGAGCCCCAGATTCTATGTTGTCCTGGAGAGCTTGCAGAGCACTGGGGAAAGGCAGGCAGAGAATTCCCTGCTAGCACCTTCTCTGTGCCTGGGAAGCAGAAGTGTTCACATTGCTTCGCAAGAATCGCTTTTGTGCAGAAAACACTAACACTTGTTCAGAAGGAAAGAAAGCACAGAGCCCCAGATTCTATGTTGTCCTGGAGAGCTTGCAGAGCACTGGGGAAAGGCAGGCAGAGAATTCCCTGCTAGCACCTTCTCTGTGCCTGTTCACATTGCTTCGCAGAATCGCTTTTGTTCAGAAAACAGTAACACTTGTTCAGAACTAAAGAAAGCACAGAGCCCCAGATTCTATGTTGTCCTGGAGAGCTTGCAGAGCACTGGGGAAAGGCAGGCAGAGAATTCCTTGCTAGCACCTTCTCTGTGCCTGGGAAGCAGAAGTGTTCACATTGCTTCGCAGAATCGCTTTTGTGCAGAAAACAGTAACACTTGTTCAGAAGGAAAGAAAGCACAGAGCCCCAGATTCTATGTTGTCTTGGAGAGCTTGCAGAGCACTGGGGAAAGGCAGGCAGAGAATTCCCTGATAGCACCTTCTCTGTGCCTGGGAAGCAGAAGTGTTCACATTGCTTCGCAAGAATCGCTTTTGTGCAGAAAACACTAACACTTGTTCAGAAGGAAAGAAAGCACAGAGCCCCAGATTCTATGTTGTCCTGGAGAGCTAGCAGACCACTGGGGAAAGGCAGGCAGAGAATTCCCTGATAGCACCTTCTCTGTGCCTGTTCACATTGCTTCGCAGAATCGCTTTTGTGCAGAAAACAGTAACACTTGTTCAGAAGGAAAGAAAGCACAGAGCCCCAGATTCTATGTTGTCCTGGAGAGCTTGCAGAGCACTGGGGAAAGGCAGGCAGAGAAATCCTTGCTAGCACCTTCTCTGTGCCTGGGAAGCAGAAGTGTTCACATTGCTTCGCAGAATCGCTTTTGTGCAGAAAACAGTAACACTTGTTCAGAAGGAAAGAAAGCACAGAGCCCCAGATTCTATGTTGTCCTGGAGAGCTTGCAGAGCACTGGGGAAAGGCAGGCAGAGAATTCCCTGCTAGCACCTTCTCTGTGCCTGGGAAGCAGAAGTGTTCACATTGCTTCGCAAGAATCGCTTTTGTGCAGAAAACACTAACACTTGTTCAGAAGGAAAGAAAGCACAGAGCCCCAGATTTTATGTTGTCCTGGAGAGCTTGCAGAGCACTGGGGAAAGGCAGGCAGAGAATTCCTTGCTAGCACCTTCTCTGTGCCTGGGAAGCAGAAGTGTTCACATTGCTTCGCAGAATCGCTTTTGTGCAGAAAACAGTAACACTTGTTCAGAAGGAAAGAAAGCACAGAGCCCCCGATGCTATGTTGTCCTGGAGAGCTTGCAGAGCACTGGGGAAAGGCAGGCAGAGAATTCCCTGCTAGCACCTTCTCTGTGCCTGTTCACATTGCTTTGCAGAATCGCTTTTGTGCAGAAAACAGTAACACTTGTTCAGAAGGAAAGAAAGCACAGAGCCCCAGATTCTATGTAGTCCTGGAGAGCTTGCAGAGCACTGGGGAAAGGCAGGCAGAGAATTCCTTGCTAGCACCTTCTCTGTGCCTGGGAAGCAGAAGTGTTCACATTGCTTCGCAAGAATCGCTTTTGTGCAGAAAACAGTAACACTTGTTCAGAAGGAAAGAAAGCACAGAGCCCCAGATTTTATGTTGTCCTGGAGAGCTTGCAGAGCACTGGGGAAAGGCAGGCAGAGAATTCCTTTCTAGCACCTTCTCTGTGCCTGGGAAGCAGAAGTGTTCACATTGGTTCGCAGAATCGCTTTTGTGCAGAAAACAGTAACACTTGTTCAGAAGGAAAGAAAGCACAGAGCCCCAGATTTTATGTTGTCCTGGAGAGCTTGCAGAGCACTGGGGAAAGGCAGGCAGAGAATTCCCTGATAGCACCTTCTCTGTGCCTGTTCACATTGCTTCGCAGAATCGCTTTTGTGCAGAAAACATTAACACTTGTTCAGAAGGAAAGAAAGCACAGAGCCCCAGATTCTATGTTGTCCTGGAGAGCTTGCAGAGCACTGGGGAAAGGCAGGCAGAGAATTCCTTGCTAGCACCTTCTCTGTGCCTGGGAAGCAGAAGTGTTCACATTGCTTCGCAGAATCGCTTTTGTGCAGAAAACAGTAACACTTGTTCAGAAGGAAAGAAAGCACAGAGCCCCAGATTCTATGTTGTCCTGGAGAGCTTGCTGAGCACTGGGGAAAGGCAGGCAGAGAATTCCTTGCTAGCACCTTCTCTGTGCCTGGGAAGCAGAAGTGTTCACATTGCTTCGCAGAATCGCTTTTGTGCAGAAAACAGTAACACTTGTTCAGAACTAAAGAAAGCACAGAGCCCCAGATTCTATGTTGTCCTGGAGAGCTTGCAGAGCACTGGGGAAAGGCAGGCAGAGAATTCCCTGATAGAACCTTCTCTGTGCCTGGGAAGCAGAAGTGTTCACATTGCTTCGCAAGAATCGCTTTTGTGCAGAAAACACTAACACTTGTTCAGAAGGAAAGAAAGCACAGAGCCCCAGATTTTATGTTGTCCTGGAGAGCTTGCAGAGCACTGGGGAAAGGCAGGCAGAGAATTCCCTGATAGCACCTTCTCTGTGCCTGTTCACATTGCTTCGCAGAATCGCTTTTGTGCAGAAAACAGTAACACTTGTTCAGAATGAAAGAAAGCACAGAGCCCCAGATTCTATGTTGTCCTGGAGAGCTTGCAGAGCACTGGGGAAAGGCAGGCAGAGAATTCCCTGCTAGCACCTTCTCTGTGCCTGGGAAGCAGAAGTGTTCACATTGCTTCGCAAGAATCGCTTTTGTGCAGAAAACACTAACACTTGTTCAGAACGAAAGAAAGCACAGAGGCCCAGATTCTATGTTGTCCTGGAGAGCTTGCAGAGCACTGGGGAAAGGCAGGCAGAGAATTCCCTGCTAGCACCTTCTCTGTGCCTGTTCACATTGCTTCGCAGAATCGCTTTTGTTCAGAAAACAGTAACACTTGTTCAGAACTAAAGAAAGCACAGAGCCCCAGATTCTATGTTGTCCTGGAGAGCTTGCAGAGCACTGGGGAAAGGCAGGCAGAGAATTCCTTGCTAGCACCTTCTCTGTGCCTGGGAAGCAGAAGTGTTCACATTGCTTCGCAGAATCGCTTTTGTGCAGAAAACAGTAACACTTGTTCAGAAGGAAAGAAAGCACAGAGCCCCAGATTCTATGTTGTCTTGGAGAGCTTGCAGAGCACTGGGGAAAGGCAGGCAGAGAATTCCCTGCTAGCACCTTCTCTGTGCCTGGGAAGCAGAAGTGTTCACATTGCTTCGCAAGAATCGCTTTTGTGCAGAAAACACTAACACTTGTTCAGAACGAAAGAAAGCACAGAGCCCCAGATTCTATGTTGTCCTGGAGAGCTTGCAGAGCACTGGGGAAAGGCAGGCAGAGAATTCCCTGCTAGCACCTTCTCTGTGCCTGTTCACATTGCTTCGCAGAATCGCTTTTGTGCAGAAAACAGTAACACTTGTTCAGAACGAAAGAAAGCACAGAGCCCCAGATTCTATGTTGTCCTGGAGAGCTTGCAGAGCACTGGGGAAAGGCAGGCAGAGAATTCCCTGCTAGCACCTTCTCTGTGCCTGGGAAGCAGAAGTGTTCACATTGCTTCGCAAGAATCGCTTTTGTGCAGAAAACACTAACACTTGTTCAGAAGGAAAGAAAGCACAGAGCCCCACATTTTATGTTGTCCTGGAGAGCTTGCAGAGCACTGGGGAAAGGCAGGCAGAGAATTCCTTGCTAGCACCTTCTCTGTGCCTGGGAAGCAGAAGTGTTCACATTGCTTCGCAGAATCGCTTTTGTGCAGAAAACAGTAACACTTGTTCAGAAGGAAAGAAAGCACAGAGCCCCAGATTCTATGTTGTCCTGGAGAGCTTGCAGAGCACTGGGGAAAGGCAGGCAGAGAATTCCCTGCTAGCACCTTCTCTGTGCCTGTTCACATTGCTTTGCAGAATCGCTTTTGTGCAGAAAACAGTAACACTTGTTCAGAAGGAAAGAAAGCACAGAGCCCCAGATTCTATGTAGTCCTGGAGAGCTTGCAGAGCACTGGGGAAAGGCAGGCAGAGAATTCCTTGCTAGCACCTTCTCTGTGCCTGGGAAGCAGAAGTGTTCACATTGCTTCGCAAGAATCGCTTTTGTGCAGAAAACAGTAACACTTGTTCAGAAGGAAAGAAAGCACAGAGCCCCAGATTTTATGTTGTCCTGGAGAGCTTGCAGAGCACTTGGGAAAGGCAGGCAGAGAATTCCTTTCTAGCACCTTCTCTGTGCCTGGGAAGCAGAAGTGTTCACATTGGTTCGCAGAATCGCTTTTGTGCAGAAAACAGTAACAGTTGTTCAGAAGGAAAGAAAGCACAGAGCCCCAGATTTTATGTTGTCCTGGAGAGCTTGCAGAGCACTGGGGAAAGGCAGGCAGAGAATTCCCTGATAGCACCTTCTCTGTGCCTGTTCACATTGCTTCGCAGAATCGCTTTTGTGCAGAAAACATTAACACTTGTTCAGAAGGAAAGAAAGCACAGAGCCCCAGATTCTATGTTGTCCTGGAGAGCTTGCAGAGCACTGGGGAAAGGCAGGCAGAGAATTCCTTGCTAGCACCTTCTCTGTGCCTGGGAAGCAGAAGTGTTCACATTGCTTCGCAGAATCGCTTTTGTGCAGAAAACAGTAACACTTGTTCAGAAGGAAAGAAAGCACAGAGCCCCAGATTCTATGTTGTCCTGGAGAGCTTGCAGAGCACTGGGGAAAGGCAGGCAGAGAATTCCCTGATAGCACCTTCTCTGTGCCTGTTCACATTGCTTCGCTGAATCGCTTTTGTGCAGAAAACATTAACACTTGTTCAGAAGGAAAGAAAGCACAGAGCCCCAGATTCTATGTTGTCCTGGAGAGCTTGCAGAGCACTGGGGAAAGGCAGGCAGAGAATTCCTTGCTAGCACCTTCTCTGTGCCTGGGAAGCAGAAGTGTTCGCATTGCTTCGCAGAATCGCTTTTGTGCAGAAAACAGTAACACTTGTTCAGAAGGAAAGAAAGCACAGAGCCCCAGATTCTATGTTGTCCTGGAGAGCTTGCAGAGCACTGGGGAAAGGCAGGCAGAGAATTCCCTGATAGCACCTTCTCTGTGCCTGTTCACATTGCTTCGCAGAATCGCTTTTGTGCAGAAAACATTAACACTTGTTCAGAAGGAAAGAAAGCACAGAGCCCCAGATTCTATGTTGTCCTGGAGAGCTTGCAGAGCACTGGGGAAAGGCAGGCAGAGAATTCCTTGCTAGCACCTTCTCTGTGCCTGGGAAGCAGAAGTGTTCACATTGCTTCGCAGAATCGCTTTTGTTCAGAAAACAGTAACACTTGTTCAGAACTAAAGAAAGCACAGAGCCCCAGATTCTATGTTGTCCTGGAGAGCTTGCAGAGCACTGGGGAAAGGCAGGCAGAGAATTCCCTGCTAGCACCTTCTCTGTGCCTGGGAAGCAGAAGTGTTCACATTGCTTCGCAAGAATCGCTTTTGTGCAGAAAACACTAACACTTGTTCAGAAGGAAAGAAAGCACAGAGCCCCACATTTTATGTTGTCCTGGAGAGCTTGCAGAGCACTGGGGAAAGGCAGGCAGAGAATTCCTTTCTAGCACCTTCTCTGTGCCTGGGAAGCAGAAGTGTTCACATTGGTTCGCAGAATCGCTTTTGTGCAGAAAACAGTAACACTTGTTCAGAAGGAAAGAAAGCACAGAGCCCCAGATTTTATGTTGTCCTGGAGAGCTTGCAGAGCACTGGGGAAAGGCAGGCAGAGAATTCCCTGATAGCACCTTCTCTGTGCCTGTTCACATTGCTTCGCAGAATCGCTTTTGTGCAGAAAACATTAACACTTGTTCAGAAGGAAAGAAAGCACAGAGCCCCAGATTCTATGTTGTCCTGGAGAGCTTGCAGAGCACTGGGGAAAGGCAGGCAGAGAATTCCTTGCTAGCACCTTCTCTGTGCCTGGGAAGCAGAAGTGTTCACATTGCTTCGCAGAATCGCTTTTGTGCAGAAAACAGTAACACTTGTTCAGAAGGAAAGAAAGCACAGAGCCCCAGATTCTATGTTGTCCTGGAGAGCTTGCAGAGCACTGGGGAAAGGCAGGCAGAGAATTCCCTGATAGCACCTTCTCTGTGCCTGTTCACATTGCTTCGCAGAATCGCTTTTGTGCAGAAAACATTAACACTTGTTCAGAAGGAAAGAAAGCACAGAGCCCCAGATTCTATGTTGTCCTGGAGAGCTTGCAGAGCACTGGGGAAAGGCAGGCAGAGAATTCCTTGCTAGCACCTTCTCTGTGCCTGGGAAGCAGAAGTGTTCGCATTGCTTCGCAGAATCGCTTTTGTGCAGAAAACAGTAACACTTGTTCAGAAGGAAAGAAAGCACAGAGCCCCAGATTCTATGTTGTCCTGGAGAGCTTGCAGAGCACTGGGGAAAGGCAGGCAGAGAATTCCCTGATAGCACCTTCTCTGTGCCTGTTCACATTGCTTCGCAGAATCGCTTTTGTGCAGAAAACAGTAACACTTGTTCAGAATGAAAGAAAGCACAGAGCCCCAGATTCTATGTTGTCCTGGAGAGCTTGCAGAGCACTGGGGAAAGGCAGGCAGAGAATTCCCTGCTAGCACCTTCTCTGTGCCTGGGAAGCAGAAGTGTTCACATTGCTTCGCAAGAATCGCTTTTGTGCAGAAAACACTAACACTTGTTCAGAACGAAAGAAAGCACAGAGGCCCAGATTCTATGTTGTCCTGGAGAGCTTGCAGAGCACTGGGGAAAGGCAGGCAGAGAATTCCCTGCTAGCACCTTCTCTGTGCCTGTTCACATTGCTTCGCAGAATCGCTTTTGTTCAGAAAACAGTAACACTTGTTCAGAACGAAAGAAAGCACAGAGCCCCAGATTCTATGTTGTCCTGGAGAGCTTGCAGAGCACTGGGGAAAGGCAGGCAGAGAATTCCTTGCTAGCACCTTCTCTGTGCCTGGGAAGCAGAAGTGTTCACATTGCTTCGCAGAATCGCTTTTGTGCAGAAAACAGTAACACTTGTTCAGAAGGAAAGAAAGCACAGAGCCCCAGATTCTATGTTGTCTTGGAGAGCTTGCAGAGCACTGGGGAAAGGCAGGCAGAGAATTCCCTGCTAGCACCTTCTCTGTGCCTGGGAAGCAGAAGTGTTCACATTGCTTCGCAAGAATTGCTTTTGTGCAGAAAACACTAACACTTGTTCAGAACGAAAGAAAGCACAGAGCCCCAGATTTTATGTTGTCCTGGAGAGCTTGCAGAGCACTGGGGAAAGGCAGGCAGAGAATTCCCTGCTAGCACCTTCTCTGTGCCTGTTCACATTGCTTCGCAGAATCGCTTTTGTGCAGAAAACAGTAACACTTGTTCAGAACGAAAGAAAGCACAGAGCCCCAGATTCTATGTTGTCCTGGAGAGCTTGCAGAGCACTGGGGAAAGGCAGGCAGAGAATTCCCTGCTAGCACCTTCTCTGTGCCTGTTCACATTGCTTTGCAGAATCGCTTTTGTGCAGAAAACAGTAACACTTGTTCAGAAGGAAAGAAAGCACAGAGCCCCAGATTCTATGTAGTCCTGGAGAGCTTGCAGAGCACTGGGGAAAGGCAGGCAGAGAATTCCTTGCTAGCACCTTCTCTGTGCCTGGGAAGCAGAAGTGTTCACATTGCTTCGCAAGAATCGCTTTTGTGCAGAAAACAGTAACACTTGTTCAGAAGGAAAGAAAGCACAGAGCCCCAGATTTTATGTTGTCCTGGAGAGCTTGCAGAGCACTGGGGAAAGGCAGGCAGAGAATTCCTTTCTAGCACCTTCTCTGTGCCTGGGAAGCAGAAGTGTTCACATTGGTTCGCAGAATCGCTTTTGTGCAGAAAACAGTAACACTTGTTCAGAAGGAAAGAAAGCACAGAGCCCCAGATTCTATGTTGTCCTGGAGAGCTTGCAGAGCACTGGGGAAAGGCAGGCAGAGAATTCCCTGATAGCACCTTCTCTGTGCCTGTTCACATTGCTTCGCAAGAATCGCTTTTGTGCAGAAAACAGTAACACTTGTTCAGAAGGAAAGAAAGCACAGAGCCCCAGATTCTATGTTGTCCTGGAGAGCTTGCAGAGCACTGGGGAAAGGCAGGCAGAGAATTCCTTGCTAGCACCTTCTCTGTGCCTGGGAAGCAGAAGTGTTCACATTGCTTCGCAGAATCGCTTTTGTGCAGAAAACAGTAACACTTGTTCAGAAGGAAAGAAAGCACAGAGCCCCAGATTCTATGTTGTCCTGGAGAGCTTGCAGAGCACTGGGGAAAGGCAGGCAGAGAATTCCCTGATAGCACCTTCTCTGTGCCTGTTCACATTGCTTCGCAGAATCGCTTTTGTGCAGAAAACATTAACACTTGTTCAGAAGGAAAGAAAGCACAGAGCCCCAGATTCTATGTTGTCCTGGAGAGCTTGCTGAGCACTGGGGAAAGGCAGGCAGAGAATTCCTTGCTAGCACCTTCTCTGTGCCTGGGAAGCAGAAGTGTTCACATTGCTTCGCAGAATCGCTTTTGTGCAGAAAACAGTAACACTTGTTCAGAACTAAAGAAAGCACAGAGCCCCAGATTCTATGTTGTCCTGGAAAGCTTGCAGAGCACTGGGGAAAGGCAGGCAGAGAATTCCCTGATAGAACCTTCTCTGTGCCTGGGAAGCAGAAGTGTTCACATTGCTTCGCAAGAATCGCTTTTGTGCAGAAAACACTAACACTTGTTCAGAAGGAAAGAAAGCACAGAGCCCCACATTTTATGTTGTCCTGGAGAGCTTGCAGAGCACTGGGGAAAGGCAGGCAGAGAATTCCCTGATAGCACCTTCTCTGTGCCTGTTCACATTGCTTCGCAGAATCGCTTTTGTGCAGAAAACAGTAACACTTGTTCAGAATGAAAGAAAGCACAGAGCCCCAGATTCTATGTTGTCCTGGAGAGCTTGCAGAGCACTGGGGAAAGGCAGGCAGAGAATTCCCTGCTAGCACCTTCTCTGTGCCTGTTCACATTGCTTCGCAGAATCGCTTTTGTTCAGAAAACAGTAAAACTTGTTCAGAACGAAAGAAAGCACAGAGCCCCAGATTCTATGTTGTCCTGGAGAGCTTGCAGAGCACTGGGGAAAGGCAGGCAGAGAATTCCTTGCTAGCACCTTCTCTGTGCCTGGGAAGCAGAAGTGTTCACATTGCTTCGCAGAATCGCTTTTGTGCAGAAAACAGTAACACTTGTTCAGAAGGAAAGAAAGCACAGAGCCCCAGATTTTATGTTGTCCTGGAGAGCTTGCAGAGCACTGGGGAAAGGCAGGCAGAGAATTCCTTGCTAGCACCTTCTCTGTGCCTGGGAAGCAGAAGTATTCACATTGCTTCGCAGAATCGCTTTTGTGCAGAAAACTGTAACACTTGTTCAGAACGAAAGAAAGCACAGAGCCCCAGATTCTATGTTGTCCTGGAGAGCTTGCAGAGCACTGGGGAAAGGCAGGCAGAGAATTCCCTGATAGCACCTTCTCTGTGCCTGTTCACATTGCTTCGCAGAATCGCTTTTGTGCAGAAAACACTAACACTTGTTCAGAAGGAAAGAAAGCACAGAGCCCCAGATTCTATGTTGTCTTGGAGAGCTTGCAGAGCACTGGGGAAAGGCAGGCAGAGAATTCCCTGCTAGCACCTTCTCTGTGCCTGGGAAGCAGAAGTGTTCACATTGCTTCGCAAGAATCGCTTTTGTGCAGAAAACAGTAACACTTGTTCAGAAGGAAAGAAAGCACAGAGCCCCAGATTTTATGTTGTCCTGGAGAGCTTGCAGAGCACTGGGGAAAGGCAGGCAGAGAATTCCCTGCTAGCACCTTCTCTGTGCCTGGGAAGTAGAAGTGTTCACGTTGCTTCGCAGAATCGCTTTTGTGCAGAAAACAGTAACACTTGTTCAGAAGGAAAGAAAGCACAGAGCCCCAGATTTTATGTTGTCCTGGAGAGCTTGCAGAGCACTGGGGAAAGGCAGGCACAGAATTCCCTGCTAGCACCTTCTCTGTGCCTGGGAAGCAGAAGTGTTCACATTGCTTCGCAAGAATCGCTTTTGTGCAGAAAACACTAACACTTGTTCAGAAGGAAAGAAAGCACAGAGCCCCAGATTTTATGTTGTCCTGGAGAGCTTGCAGAGCACTGGGGAAAGGCAGGCAGAGAATTCCTTGCTAGCACCTTCTCTGTGCCTGGGAAGCAGAAGTGTTCTCATTGGTTCGCAGAATCGCTTTTGTGCAGAAAACAGTAACACTTGTTCAGAAGGAAAGAAAGCACAGAGCCCCAGATTTTATGTTGTCCTGGAGAGCTTGCAGAGCACTGGGGAAAGGCAGGCAGAGAATTCCCTGATAGCACCTTCTCTGTGCCTGTTCACATTGCTTCGCAGAATCGCTTTTGTGCAGAAAACATTAACACTTGTTCAGAAGGAAAGAAAGCACAGAGCCCCAGATTCTATGTTGTCCTGGAGAGCTTGCAGAGCACTGGGGAAAGGCAGGCAGAGAATTCCTTGCTAGCACCTTCTCTGTGCCTGGGAAGCAGAAGTGTTCACATTGCTTCGCAGAATCGCTTTTGTGCAGAAAACAGTAACACTTGTTCAGAAGGAAAGAAAGCACAGAGCCGCAGATTTTATGTTGTCCTGGAGAGCTTGCAGAGCACTGGGGAAAGGCAGGCAGAGAATTCCTTTCTAGCACCTTCTCTGTGCCTGGGAAGCAGAAGTGTTCACATTGGTTCGCAGAATCGCTTTTGTGCAGAAAACAGTAACACTTGTTCAGAAGGAAAGAAAGCACAGAGCCCCAGATTTTATGTTGTCCTGGAGAGCTTGCAGAGCACTGGGGAAAGGCAGGCAGAGAATTCCCTGATAGCACCTTCTCTGTGCCTGTTCACATTGCTTCGCAGAATCGCTTTTGTGCAGAAAACATTAACACTTGTTCAGAAGGAAAGAAAGCACAGAGCCCCAGATTCTATGTAGTCCTGGAGAGCTTGCAGAGCACTGGGGAAAGGCAGGCAGAGAATTCCTTGCTAGCACCTTCTCTGTGCCTGGGAAGCAGAAGTGTTCACATTGCTTCGCAGAATCGCTTTTGTGCAGAAAACAGTAACACTTGTTCAGAAGGAAAGAAAGCACAGAGCCCCAGATTCTATGTTGTCCTGGAGAGCTTGCAGAGCACTGGGGAAAGGCAGGCAGAGAATTCCCTGATAGCACCTCCTCTGTGCCTGTTCACATTGCTTCGCAGAATCGCTTTTGTGCAGAAAACAGTAACACTTGTTCAGAATGAAAGAAAGCACAGAGCCCCAGATTCTATGTTGTCCTGGAGAGCTTGCAGAGCACTGGGGAAAGGCAGGCAGAGAATTCCCTGCTAGCACCTTCTCTGTGCCTGTTCACATTGCTTCGCAGAATCGCTTTTGTTCAGAAAACAGTAACACCTGTTCAGAACTAAAGAAAGCACAGAGCCCCAGATTCTATGTTGTCCTGGAGAGCTTGCAGAGCACTGGGGAAAGGCAGGCAGAGAATTCCTTGCTAGCACCTTCTCTGTGCCTGGGAAGCAGAAGTGTTCACATTGCTTCGCAGAATCGCTTTTGTGCAGAAAACAGTAACACTTGTTCAGAAGGAAAGAAAGCACAGAGCCCCAGATTCTATGTTGTCCTGGAGAGCTTGCAGAGCACTGGGGAAAGGCAGGCAGAGAATTCCCTGATAGCACCTTCTCTGTGCCTGTTCACATTGCTTCGCAGAATCGCTTTTGTGCAGAAAACATTAACACTTGTTCAGAAGGAAAGAAAGCACAGAGCCCCAGATTCTATGTTGTCCTGGAGAGCTTGCTGAGCACTGGGGAAAGGCAGGCAGAGAATTCCTTGCTAGCACCTTCTCTGTGCCTGGGAAGCAGAAGTGTTCACATTGCTTCGCAGAATCGCTTTTGTGCAGAAAACAGTAACACTTGTTCAGAACTAAAGAAAGCACAGAGCCCCAGATTCTATGTTGTCCTGGAAAGCTTGCAGAGCACTGGGGAAAGGCAGGCAGAGAATTCCCTGATAGAACCTTCTCTGTGCCTGGGAAGCAGAAGTGTTCACATTGCTTCGCAAGAATCGCTTTTGTGCAGAAAACACTAACACTTGTTCAGAAGGAAAGAAAGCACAGAGCCCCACATTTTATGTTGTCCTGGAGAGCTTGCAGAGCACTGGGGAAAGGCAGGCAGAGAATTCCCTGATAGCACCTTCTCTGTGCCTGTTCACATTGCTTCGCAGAATCGCTTTTGTGCAGAAAACAGTAACACTTGTTCAGAATGAAAGAAAGCACAGAGCCCCAGATTCTATGTTGTCCTGGAGAGCTTGCAGAGCACTGGGGAAAGGCAGGCAGAGAATTCCCTGCTAGCACCTTCTCTGTGCCTGTTCACATTGCTTCGCAGAATCGCTTTTGTTCAGAAAACAGTAAAACTTGTTCAGAACGAAAGAAAGCACAGAGCCCCAGATTCTATGTTGTCCTGGAGAGCTTGCAGAGCACTGGGGAAAGGCAGGCAGAGAATTCCTTGCTAGCACCTTCTCTGTGCCTGGGAAGCAGAAGTGTTCACATTGCTTCGCAGAATCGCTTTTGTGCAGAAAACAGTAACACTTGTTCAGAAGGAAAGAAAGCACAGAGCCCCAGATTCTATGTTGTCTTGGAGAGCTTGCAGAGCACTGGGGAAAGGCAGGCAGAGAATTCCCTGCTAGCACCTTCTCTGTGCCTGGGAAGCAGAAGTGTTCACATTGCTTCGCAAGAATCGCTTTTGTGCAGAAAACACTAACACTTGTTCAGAAGGAAAGAAAGCACAGAGCCCCAGATTTTATGTTGTCCTGGAGAGCTTGCAGAGCACTGGGGAAAGGCAGGCAGAGAATTCCCTGATAGCACCTTCTCTGTGCCTGTTCACATTGCTTCGCAGAATCGCTTTTGTGCAGAAAACAGTAACACTTGTTCAGAACGAAAGAAAGCACAGAGCCCCAGATTCTATGTTGTCCTGGAGAGCTTGCAGAGCACTGGGGAAAGGCAGGCAGAGAATTCCCTGCTAGCACCTTCTCTGTGCCTGGGAAGCAGAAGTGTTCACATTGCTTCGCAAGAATCGCTTTTGTGCAGAAAACACTAACACTTGTTCAGAAGGAAAGAAAGCACAGAGCCCCAGATTTTATGTTGTCCTGGAGAGCTTGCAGAGCACTGGGGAAAGGCAGGCAGAGAATTCCTTGCTAGCACCTTCTCTGTGCCTGGGAAGCAGAAGTGTTCACATTGCTTCGCAGAATCGCTTTTGTGCAGAAAATAGTAACACTTGTTCAGAAGGAAAGAAAGCACAGAGCCCCAGATTTTATGTTGTCCTGGAGAGCTTGCAGAGCACTGGGGAAAGGCAGGCAGAGAATTCCTTGCTAGCACCTTCTCTGTGCCTGGGAAGCAGAAGTATTCACATTGCTTCGCAGAATCGCTTTTGTGCAGAAAACAGTAACACTTGTTCAGAACGAAAGAAAGCACAGAGCCCCAGATTCTATGTTGTCCTGGAGAGCTTGCAGAGCACTGGGGAAAGGCAGGCAGAGAATTCCCTGATAGCACCTTCTCTGTGCCTGTTCACATTGCTTCGCAGAATCGCTTTTGTGCAGAAAACACTAACACTTGTTCAGAAGGAAAGAAAGCACAGAGCCCCAGATTCTATGTTGTCTTGGAGAGCTTGCAGAGCACTGGGGAAAGGCAGGCAGAGAATTCCCTGCTAGCACCTTCTCTGTGCCTGGGAAGCAGAAGTGTTCACATTGCTTCGCAAGAATCGCTTTTGTGCAGAAAACAGTAACACTTGTTCAGAAGGAAAGAAAGCACAGAGCCCCAGATTTTATGTTGTCCTGGAGAGCTTGCAGAGCACTGGGGAAAGGCAGGCAGAGAATTCCCTGCTAGCACCTTCTCTGTGCCTGGGAAGTAGAAGTGTTCACGTTGCTTCGCAGAATCGCTTTTGTGCAGAAAACAGTAACACTTGTTCAGAAGGAAAGAAAGCACAGAGCCCCAGATTTTATGTTGTCCTGGAGAGCTTGCAGAGCACTGGGGAAAGGCAGGCACAGAATTCCCTGCTAGCACCTTCTCTGTGCCTGGGAAGCAGAAGTGTTCACATTGCTTCGCAAGAATCGCTTTTGTGCAGAAAACACTAACACTTGTTCAGAAGGAAAGAAAGCACAGAGCCCCAGATTTTATGTTGTCCTGGAGAGCTTGCAGAGCACTGGGGAAAGGCAGGCAGAGAATTCCTTGCTAGCACCTTCTCTGTGCCTGGGAAGCAGAAGTGTTCTCATTGGTTCGCAGAATCGCTTTTGTGCAGAAAACAGTAACACTTGTTCAGAAGGAAAGAAAGCACAGAGCCCCAGATTTTATGTTGTCCTGGAGAGCTTGCAGAGCACTGGGGAAAGGCAGGCAGAGAATTCCCTGATAGCACCTTCTCTGTGCCTGTTCACATTGCTTCGCAGAATCGCTTTTGTGCAGAAAACATTAACACTTGTTCAGAAGGAAAGAAAGCACAGAGCCCCAGATTCTATGTTGTCCTGGAGAGCTTGCAGAGCACTGGGGAAAGGCAGGCAGAGAATTCCTTGCTAGCACCTTCTCTGTGCCTGGGAAGCAGAAGTGTTCACATTGCTTCGCAGAATCGCTTTTGTGCAGAAAACAGTAACACTTGTTCAGAAGGAAAGAAAGCACAGAGCCGCAGATTTTATGTTGTCCTGGAGAGCTTGCAGAGCACTGGGGAAAGGCAGGCAGAGAATTCCTTTCTAGCACCTTCTCTGTGCCTGGGAAGCAGAAGTGTTCACATTAGTTCGCAGAATCGCTTTTGTGCAGAAAACAGTAACACTTGTTCAGAAGGAAAGAAAGCACAGAGCCCCAGATTTTATGTTGTCCTGGAGAGCTTGCAGAGCACTGGGGAAAGGCAGGCAGAGAATTCCCTGATAGCACCTTCTCTGTGCCTGTTCACATTGCTTCGCAGAATCGCTTTTGTGCAGAAAACATTAACACTTGTTCAGAAGGAAAGAAAGCACAGAGCCCCAGATTCTATGTAGTCCTGGAGAGCTTGCAGAGCACTGGGGAAAGGCAGGCAGAGAATTCCTTGCTAGCACCTTCTCTGTGCCTGGGAAGCAGAAGTGTTCACATTGCTTCGCAGAATCGCTTTTGTGCAGAAAACAGTAACACTTGTTCAGAAGGAAAGAAAGCACAGAGCCCCAGATTCTATGTTGTCCTGGAGAGCTTGCAGAGCACTGGGGAAAGGCAGGCAGAGAATTCCCTGATAGCACCTCCTCTGTGCCTGTTCACATTGCTTCGCAGAATCGCTTTTGTGCAGAAAACAGTAACACTTGTTCAGAATGAAAGAAAGCACAGAGCCCCAGATTCTATGTTGTCCTGGAGAGCTTGCAGAGCACTGGGGAAAGGCAGGCAGAGAATTCCCTGCTAGCACCTTCTCTGTGCCTGTTCACATTGCTTCGCAGAATCGCTTTTGTTCAGAAAACAGTAACACCTGTTCAGAACTAAAGAAAGCACAGAGCCCCAGATTCTATGTTGTCCTGGAGAGCTTGCAGAGCACTGGGGAAAGGCAGGCAGAGAATTCCTTGCTAGCACCTTCTCTGTGCCTGGGAAGCAGAAGTGTTCACATTGCTTCGCAGAATCGCTTTTGTGCAGAAAACAGTAACACTTGTTCAGAAGGAAAGAAAGCACAGAGCCCCAGATTCTATCTTGTCTTGGAGAGCTTGCAGAGCACTGGGGAAAGGCAGGCAGAGAATTCCCTGATAGCACCTTCTCTGTGCCTGGGAAGCAGAAGTGTTCACATTGCTTCGCAAGAATCGCTTTTGTGCAGAAAACACTAACACTTGTTCAGAACGAAAGAAAGCACAGAGCCCCAGATTTTATGTTGTCCTGGAGAGCTTGCAGAGCACTGGGGAAAGGCAGGCAGAGAATTCCCTGCTAGCACCTTCTCTGTGCCTGTTCACATTGCTTCGCAGAATCGCTTTTGTGCAGAAAACAGTAACACTTGTTCAGAACGAAAGAAAGCACAGAGCCCCAGATTCTATGTTGTCCTGGAGAGCTTGCAGAGCACTGGGGAAAGGCAGGCAGAGAATTCCCTGCTAGCACCTTCTCTGTGCCTGGGAAGCATAAGTGTTCACATTGCTTCGCAAGAATCGCTTTTGTGCAGAAAACACTAACACTTGTTCAGAAGGAAAGAAAGCACAGAGCCCCAGATTTTATGTTGTCCTGGAGAGCTTGCAGAGCACTGGGGAAAGGCAGGCAGAGAATTCCTTGCTAGCACCTTCTCTGTGCCTGGGAAGCAGAAGTGTTCACATTGCTTCGCAGAATCGCTTTTGTGCAGAAAACACTAACACTTGTTCAGAAGGAAAGAAAGCACAGAGCCCCAGATTCTATGTTGTCCTGGAGAGCTTGCAGAGCACTGGTGAAAGGCAGGCAGAGAATTCCCTGCTAGCACCTTCTCTGTGCCTGTTCACATTGCTTCGCAGAATCGCTTTTGTTCAGAAAACAGTAACACTTGTTCAGAAGGAAAGAAAGCACAGAGCCCCAGATTTTATGTTGTCCTGGAGAGCTTGCAGAGCACTGGGGAAAGGCAGGCAGAGAATTCCCTGATAGCACCTTCTCTGTGCCTGTTCACATTGCTTCGCAGAATCGCTTTTGTGCAGAAAACAGTAACACTTGTTCAGAAGGAAAGAAAGCACAGAGCCCCAGATTCTATGTTGTCCTGGAGAGCTTGCAGAGCACTGGGGAAAGGCAGGCAGAGAATTCCCTGCTAGCACCTTCTCTGTGCCTGCGAAGCAGAAGTGTTCACATTGCTTCGCAAGAATCGCTTTTGTGCAGAAAACACTAACACTTGTTCAGAAGGAAAGAAAGCACAGAGCCCCAGATTCTATGTTGTCCTGGAGAGCTTGCAGAGCACTGGGGAAAGGCAGGCAGAGAATTCCTTGCTAGCACCTTCTCTGTGCCTGGGAAGCAGAAGTGTTCACATTGCTTTGCAGAATCGCTTTTGTGCAGAAAACAGTAACACTTGTTCAGAAGGAAAGAAAGCACAGAGCCCCAGATTCTATGTTGTCCTGGAGAGCTTGCAGAGCACTGGGGAAAGGCAGGCAGAGAATTCCCTGATAGCGCCTTCTCTGTGCCTGTTCACATTGCTTCGCAGAATCGCTTTTGTGCAGAAAACAGTAACACTTGTTCAGAAGAAAAGAAAGCACAGAGCCCCAGATTTTATGTTGTCCTGGAGAGCTTTTAGAGCACTGGGGAAAGGCAGGCAGAGAATTCCTTGCTAGCACCTTCTCTGTGCCTGGGAAGCAGAAGTGTTCACATTGGTTCGCAGAATCGCTTTTGTGCAGAAAACACTAACACTTGTTCAGAAGGAAAGAAAGCACAGAGCCCCAGATTCTATGTTGTCCTGGAGAGCTTGCAGAGCACTGGGGAAAGGCAGGCAGAGAATTCCCTGATAGCACCTTCTCTGTGCCTGGGAAACAGAAGTGTTCACATTGCTTCGCAGAATCGCTTTTGTGCAGAAAACAGTAACACTTGTTCAGAAGGAAAGAAAGCACAGAGCCCCATATTTTATGTTGTCCTGGAGAGCTTGCAGAGCACTGGGGAAAGGCAGGCAGAGAATTCCCTGCTAGCACCTTCTCTGTGCCTGTTCACATTGCTTCGCAAGAATCGCTTTTGTGCAGAAAACAGTAACACTTGTTCAGAAGGAAAGAAAGCACAGAGCCCCAGATTCTATGTTGTCCTGGAGAGCTTGCAGAGCACTGGGGAAAGGCAGGCAGAGAATTCCCTGCTAGCACCTTCTCTGTGCCTGCGAAGCAGAAGTGTTCACATTGCTTCGCAAGAATCGCTTTTGTGCAGAAAACAGTAACACTTGTTCAGAAGGAAAGAAAGCACAGAGCCCCAGATTCTATGTTGTCCTGGAGAGCTTGCAGAGCACTGGGGAAAGGCAGGCAGAGAATTCCCTGCTAGCACCTTCTCTGTGCCTGGGAAGCAGAAGTGTTCACATTGCTTCGCAAGAATCGCTTTTGTGCAGAAAACAGTAACACTTGTTCAGAAGGAAAGAAAGCACAGAGCCCCAGATTTTATGTTGTCCTGGAGAGCTTGCAGAGCACTGGGGAAAGGCAGGCAGAGAATTCCCTGCTAGCACCTTCTCTGTGCCTGTTCACATTGCTTCGCAGAATCGCTTTTGTTCAGAAAACAGTAACACTTGTTCAGAAGGAAAGAAAGCACAGAGCCCCAGATTTTATGTTGTCCTGGAGAGCTTGCAGAGCACTGGGGAAAGGCAGGCAGAGAATTCCCTGATAGCACCTTCTCTGTGCCTGTTCACATTGCTTCGCAGAATCGCTTTTGTGCAGAAAACAGTAACACTTGTTCAGAAGGAAAGAAAGCACAGAGCCCCAGATTCTATGTTGTCCTGGAGAGCTTGCAGAGCACTGGGGAAAGGCAGGCAGAGAATTCCCTGCTAGCACCTTCTCTGTGCCTGCGAAGCAGAAGTGTTCACATTGCTTCGCAAGAATCGCTTTTGTGCAGAAAACACTAACACTTGTTCAGAAGGAAAGAAAGCACAGAGCCCCAGATTCTATGTTGTCCTGGAGAGCTTGCAGAGCACTGGGGAAAGGCAGGCAGAGAATTCCTTGCTAGCACCTTCTCTGTGCCTGGGAAGCAGAAGTGTTCACATTGCTTTGCAGAATCGCTTTTGTGCAGAAAACAGTAACACTTGTTCAGAAGGAAAGAAAGCACAGAGCCCCAGATTCTATGTTGTCCTGGAGAGCTTGCAGAGCACTGGGGAAAGGCAGGCAGAGAATTCCCTGATAGCGCCTTCTCTGTGCCTGTTCACATTGCTTCGCAGAATCGCTTTTGTGCAGAAAACAGTAACACTTGTTCAGAAGAAAAGAAAGCACAGAGCCCCAGATTTTATGTTGTCCTGGAGAGCTTTTAGAGCACTGGGGAAAGGCAGGCAGAGAATTCCTTGCTAGCACCTTCTCTGTGCCTGGGAAGCAGAAGTGTTCACATTGGTTCGCAGAATCGCTTTTGTGCAGAAAACACTAACACTTGTTCAGAAGGAAAGAAAGCACAGAGCCCCAGATTCTATGTTGTCCTGGAGAGCTTGCAGAGCACTGGGGAAAGGCAGGCAGAGAATTCCCTGATAGCACCTTCTCTGTGCCTGTTCACATTGCTTCGCAGAATCGCTTTTGTGCAGAAAACAGTAACACTTGTTCAGAACGAAAGAAAGCACAGAGCCCCAGATTCTATGTTGTCCTGGAGAGCTTGCAGAGCACTGGGGAAAGGCAGGCAGAGAATTCCCTGCTAGCACCTTCTCTGTGCCTGGGAAACAGAAGTGTTCACATTGCTTCGCAGAATCGCTTTTGTGCAGAAAACAGTAACACTTGTTCAGAAGGAAAGAAAGCACAGAGCCCCATATTTTATGTTGTCCTGGAGAGCTTGCAGAGCACTGGGGAAAGGCAGGCAGAGAATTCCCTGCTAGCACCTTCTCTGTGCCTGTTCACATTGCTTCGCAAGAATCGCTTTTGTGCAGAAAACAGTAACACTTGTTCAGAAGGAAAGAAAGCACAGAGCCCCAGATTCTATGTTGTCCTGGAGAGCTTGCAGAGCACTGGGGAAAGGCAGGCAGAGAATTCCCTGCTAGCACCTTCTCTGTGCCTGCGAAGCAGAAGTGTTCACATTGCTTCGCAAGAATCGCTTTTGTGCAGAAAACAGTAACACTTGTTCAGAAGGAAAGAAAGCACAGAGCCCCAGATTCTATGTTGTCCTGGAGAGCTTGCAGAGCACTGGGGAAAGGCAGGCAGAGAATTCCCTGCTAGCACCTTCTCTGTGCCTGGGAAGCAGAAGTGTTCACATTGCTTCGCAAGAATCGCTTTTGTGCAGAAAACACTAACACTTGTTCAGAACGAAAGAAAGCACAGAGCCCCAGATTTTATGTTGTCCTGGAGAGCTTGCAGAGCACTGGGGAAAGGCAGGCAGAGAATTCCCTGCTAGCACCTTCTCTGTGCCTGTTCACATTGCTTCGCAGAATCGCTTTTGTGCAGAAAACAGTAACACTTGTTCAGAACGAAAGAAATCACAGAGCCCCAGATTCTATGTTGTCCTGGAGAGCTTGCAGAGCACTGGGGAAAGGCAGGCAGAGAATTCCCTGCTAGCACCTTCTCTGTGCCTGGGAAGCAGAAGTGTTCACATTGCTTCGCAAGAATCGCTTTTGTGCAGAAAACACTAACACTTGTTCAGAAGGAAAGAAAGCACAGAGCCCCAGATTCTATGTTGTCCTGGAGAGCTTGCAGAGCACTGGGGAAAGGCAGGCAGAGAATTCCCTGCTAGCACCTTCTCTGTGCCTGTTCACATTGCTTCGCAGAATCGCTTTTGTGCAGAAAACAGTAACACTTGTTCAGAACGAAAGAAAGCACAGAGCCCCAGATTCTATGTAGTCCTGGAGAGCTTGCAGAGCACTGGGGAAAGGCAGGCAGAGAATTCCTTGCTAGCACCTTCTCTGTGCCTGGGAAGCAGAAGTGTTCACATTGCTTCGCAAGAATCGCTTTTGTGCAGAAAACACTAACACTTGTTCAGAAGGAAAGAAAGCACAGAGCCCCAGATTTTATGTTGTCCTGGAGAGCTTGCAGAGCACTGGGGAAAGGCAGGCAGCGAATTCCTTTCTAGCACCTTCTCTGTGCCTGGGAAGGAGAAGTGTTCACAGTGGTTCGCAGAATCGCTTTTGTGCAGAAAACAGTAACACTTGTTCAGAAGGAAAGAAAGCACAGAGCCCCAGATTTTATGTTGTCCTGGAGAGCTTGCAGAGCACTGGGGAAAGGCAGGCAGAGAATTCCCTGATAGCACCTTCTCTGTGCCTGTTCACATTGCTTCGCAGAATCGCTTTTGTGCAGAAAACATTAACACTTGTTCAGAAGGAAAGAAAGCACAGAGCCCCAGATTCTATGTTGTCCTGGAGAGCTTGCTGAGCACTGGGGAAAGGCAGGCAGAGAATTCCTTGCTAGCACCTTCTCTGTGCCTGGGAAGCAGAAGTGTTCACATTGCTTTGCAGAATCGCTTTTGTGCAGAAAACAGTAACACTTGTTCAGAAGGAAAGAAAGCACAGAGCCCCAGATTCTATGTTGTCCTGGAGAGCTTGCAGAGCACTGGGGAAAGGCAGGCAGAGAATTCCCTGATAGCACCTTCTCTGTGCCTGTTCACATTGCTTCGCAGAATCGCTTTTGTGCAGAAAACATTAACACTTGTTCAGAAGGAAAGAAAGCACAGAGCCCCAGATTCTATGTTGTCCTGGAGAGCTTGCTGAGCACTGGGGAAAGGCAGGCAGAGAATTCCTTGCTAGCACCTTCTCTGTGCCTGGGAAGCAGAAGTGTTCACATTGCTTCGCAGAATCGCTTTTGTGCAGAAAACAGTAACACTTGTTCAGAAGGAAAGAAAGCACAGAGCCCCAGATTCTATGTTGTCCTGGAGAGCTTGCAGAGCACTGGGGAAAGGCAGGCAGAGAATTCCCTGCTAGCACCTTCTCTGTGCCTGTTCACATTGCTTCGCAGAATCGCTTTTGTTCAGAAAACAGTAACACTTGTTCAGAACTAAAGAAAGCACAGAGCCCCAGATTCTATGTTGTCCTGGAGAGCTTGCAGAGCACTGGGGAAAGGCAGGCAGAGAATTCCCTGCTAGCACCTTCTCTGTGCCTGGGAAGCAGAAGTGTTCACATTGCTTCGCAAGAATCGCTTTTGTGCAGAAAACACTAACACTTGTTCAGAAGGAAAGAAAGCACAGAGCCCCACATTTTATGTTGTCCTGGAGAGCTTGCAGAGCACTGGGGAAAGGCAGGCAGAGAATTCCCTGCTAGCACCTTCTCTGTGCCTGTTCACATTGCTTCGCAGAATCGCTTTTGTGCAGAAAACAGTAACACTTGTTCAGAAGAAAAGAAAGCACAGAGCCCCAGATTCTATGTTGTCCTGGAGAGCTTTTAGAGCACTGGGGAAAGGCAGGCAGAGAATTCCCTGCTAGCACCTTCTCTGTGCCTGGGAAACAGAAGTGTTCACATTGCTTCGCAGAATCGCTTTTGTGCAGAAAACAGTAACACTTGTTCAGAAGGAAAGAAAGCACAGAGCCCCATATTTTATGTTGTCCTGGAGAGCTTGCAGAGCACTGGGGAAAGGCAGGCAGAGAATTCCCTGCTAGCACCTTCTCTGTGCCTGTTCACATTGCTTCGCAAGAATCGCTTTTGTGCAGAAAACAGTAACACTTGTTCAGAAGGAAAGAAAGCACAGAGCCCCAGATTCTATGTTGTCCTGGAGAGCTTGCAGAGCACTGGGGAAAGGCAGGCAGAGAATTCCCTGCTAGCACCTTCTCTGTGCCTGCGAAGCAGAAGTGTTCACATTGCTTCGCAAGAATCGCTTTTGTGCAGAAAACAGTAACACTTGTTCAGAAGGAAAGAAAGCACAGAGCCCCAGATTCTATGTTGTCCTGGAGAGCTTGCAGAGCACTGGGGAAAGGCAGGCAGAGAATTCCCTGCTAGCACCTTCTCTGTGCCTGGGAAGCAGAAGTGTTCACATTGCTTCGCAAGAATCGCTTTTGTGCAGAAAACAGTAACACTTGTTCAGAAGGAAAGAAAGCACAGAGCCCCAGATTTTATGTTGTCCTGGAGAGCTTGCAGAGCACTGGGGAAAGGCAGGCAGAGAATTCCCTGCTAGCACCTTCTCTGTGCCTGTTCACATTGCTTCGCAGAATCGCTTTTGTGCAGAAAACAGTAACACTTGTTCAGAACGAAAGAAATCACAGAGCCCCAGATTCTATGTTGTCCTGGAGAGCTTGCAGAGCACTGGGGAAAGGCAGGCAGAGAATTCCCTGCTAGCACCTTCTCTGTGCCTGGGAAGCAGAAGTGTTCACATTGCTTCGCAAGAATCGCTTTTGTGCAGAAAACACTAACACTTGTTCAGAAGGAAAGAAAGCACAGAGCCCCAGATTTTATGTTGTCCTGGAGAGCTTGCAGAGCACTGGGGAAAGGCAGGCAGAGAATTCCTTGCTAGCACCTTCTCTGTGCCTGGGAAGCAGAAGTGTTCACATTGCTTCGCAAGAATCGCTTTTGTGCAGAAAACAGTAACACTTGTTCAGAAGGAAAGAAAGCACAGAGCCCCAGATTCTATGTTGTCCTGGAGAGCTTGCAGAGCACTGGGGAAAGGCAGGCAGAGAATTCCCTGCTAGCACCTTCTCTGTGCCTGTTCACATTGCTTCGCAGAATCGCTTTTGTGCAGAAAACAGTAACACTTGTTCAGAACGAAAGAAAGCACAGAGCCCCAGATTCTATGTAGTCCTGGAGAGCTTGCAGAGCACTGGGGAAAGGCAGGCAGAGAATTCCCTGCTAGCACCTTCTCTGTGCCTGGGAAGCAGAAGTGTTCACATTGCTTCGCAAGAATCGCTTTTGTGCAGAAAACACTAACACTTGTTCAGAAGGAAAGAAAGCACAGAGCCCCAGATTTTATGTTGTCCTGGAGAGCTTGCAGAGCACTGGGGAAAGGCAGGCAGCGAATTCCTTTCTAGCACCTTCTCTGTGCCTGGGAAGGAGAAGTGTTCACATTGGTTCGCAGAATCGCTTTTGTGCAGAAAACAGTAACACTTGTTCAGAAGGAAAGAAAGCACAGAGCCCCAGATTTTATGTTGTCCTGGAGAGCTTGCAGAGCACTGGGGAAAGGCAGGCAGAGAATTCCCTGATAGCACCTTCTCTGTGCCTGTTCACATTGCTTCGCAGAATCGCTTTTGTGCAGAAAACAGTAACACTTGTTCAGAAGGAAAGAAAGCACAGAGCCCCAGATTCTATGTTGTCCTGGAGAGCTTGCTGAGCACTGGGGAAAGGCAGGCAGAGAATTCCTTGCTAGCACCTTCTCTGTGCCTGGGAAGCAGAAGTGTTCACATTGCTTTGCAGAATCGCTTTTGTGCAGAAAACAGTAACACTTGTTCAGAAGGAAAGAAAGCACAGAGCCCCAGATTCTATGTTGTCCTGGAGAGCTTGCAGAGCACTGGGGAAAGGCAGGCAGAGAATTCCCTGATAGCACCTTCTCTGTGCCTGTTCACATTGCTTCGCAGAATCGCTTTTGTGCAGAAAACATTAACACTTGTTCAGAAGGAAAGAAAGCACAGAGCCCCAGATTCTATGTTGTCCTGGAGAGCTTGCTGAGCACTGGGGAAAGGCAGGCAGAGAATTCCTTGCTAGCACCTTCTCTGTGCCTGGGAAGCAGAAGTGTTCACATTGCTTTGCAGAATCGCTTTTGTGCAGAAAACAGTAACACTTGTTCAGAAGGAAAGAAAGCACAGAGCCCCAGATTCTATGTTGTCCTGGAGAGCTTGCAGAGCACTGGGGAAAGGCAGGCAGAGAATTCCCTGCTAGCACCTTCTCTGTGCCTGTTCACATTGCTTCGCAGAATCGCTTTTGTGCAGAAAACAGTAACACTTGTTCAGAAGGAAAGAAAGCACAGAGCCCCAGATTCTATGTTGTCCTGGAAAGCTTGCAGAGCACTGGGGAAAGGCAGGCAGAGAATTCCCTGATAGCACCTTCTCTGTGCCTGGGAAGCAGAAGTGTTCACATTGCTTCGCAAGAATCGCTTTTGTGCAGAAAACACTAACACTTGTTCAGAAGGAAAGAAAGCACAGAGCCCCACATTTTATGTTGTCCTGGAGAGCTTGCAGAGCACTGGGGAAAGGCAGGCAGAGAATTCCCTGCTAGCACCTTCTCTGTGCCTGTTCACATTGCTTCGCAGAATCGCTTTTGTGCAGAAAACAGTAACACTTGTTCAGAAGAAAAGAAAGCACAGAGCCCCAGATTCTATGTTGTCCTGGAGAGCTTTTAGAGCACTGGGGAAAGGCAGGCAGAGAATTCCCTGCTAGCACCTTCTCTGTGCCTGGGAAGCAGAAGTGTTCACATTGCTTCGCAAGAATCGCTTTTGTGCAGAAAACACTAACACTTGTTCAGAACGAAAGAAAGCACAGAGGCCCAGATTCTATGTTGTCCTGGAGAGCTTGCAGAGCACTGGGGAAAGGCAGGCAGAGAATTCCCTGCTAGCACCTTCTCTGTGCCTGTTCACATTGCTTCGCAGAATCGCTTTTGTTCAGAAAACAGTAACACTTGTTCAGAACTAAAGAAAGCACAGAGCCCCAGATTCTATGTTGTCCTGGAGAGCTTGCAGAGCACTGGGGAAAGGCAGGCAGAGAATTCCTTGCTAGCACCTTCTCTGTGCCTGGGAAGCAGAAGTGTTCACATTGCTTCGCAGGATCGCTTTTGTGCAGAAAACACTAACACTTGTTCAGAACGAAAGAAAGCACAGAGCCCCAGATTCTATGTTGTCCTGGAGAGCTTGCAGAGCACTGGGGAAAGGCAGGCAGAGAATTCCCTGCTAGCACCTTCTCTGTGCCTGTTCACATTGCTTCGCAGAATCGCTTTTGTTCAGAAAACAGTAACACTTGTTCAGAAGGAAAGAAAGCACAGAGCCCCAGATTCTATGTTGTCCTGGAAAGCTTGCAGAGCACTGGGGAAAGGCAGGCAGAGAATTCCCTGATAGCACCTTCTCTGTGCCTGGGAAGCAGAAGTGTTCACATTGCTTCGCAAGAATCGCTTTTGTGCAGAAAACACTAACACTTGTTCAGAAGGAAAGAAAGCACAGAGCCCCACATTTTATGTTGTCCTGGAGAGCTTGCAGAGCACTGGGGAAAGGCAGGCAGAGAATTCCCTGATAGCACCTTCTCTGTGCCTGTTCACATTGCTTCGCAGAATCGCTTTTGTGCAGAAAACAGTAACACTTGTTCAGAAGAAAAGAAAGCACAGAGCCCCAGATTCTATGTTGTCCTGGAGAGCTTGCAGAGCACTGGGGAAAGGCAGGCAGAGAATTCCCTGCTAGCACCTTCTCTGTGCCTGGGAAGCAGAAGTGTTCACATTGCTTCGCAAGAATCGCTTTTGTGCAGAAAACACTAACACTTGTTCAGAACGAAAGAAAGCACAGAGGCCCAGATTCTATGTTGTCCTGGAGAGCTTGCAGAGCACTGGGGAAAGGCAGGCAGAGAATTCCTTGCTAGCACCTTCTCTGTGCCTGGGAAGCAGAAGTGTTCACATTGCTTCGCAGAATCGCTTTTGTGCAGAAAACAGTAACACTTGTTCAGAAGGAAAGAAAGCACAGAGCCCCAGATTTTATGTTGTCCTGGAGAGCTTGCAGAGCACTGGGGAAAGGCAGGCAGAGAATTCCCTGCTAGCACCTTCTCTGTGCCTGTTCACATTGCTTCGCAGAATCGCTTTTGTGCAGAAAACAGTAACACTTGTTCAGAACGAAAGAAATCACAGAGCCCCAGATTCTATGTTGTCCTGGAGAGCTTGCAGAGCACTGGGGAAAGGCAGGCAGAGAATTCCCTGCTAGCACCTTCTCTGTGCCTGGGAAGCAGAAGTGTTCACATTGCTTCGCAAGAATCGCTTTTGTGCAGAAAACACTAACACTTGTTCAGAAGGAAAGAAAGCACAGAGCCCCAGATTTTATGTTGTCCTGGAGAGCTTGCAGAGCACTGGGGAAAGGCAGGCAGAGAATTCCTTGCTAGCACCTTCTCTGTGCCTGGGAAGCAGAAGTGTTCACATTGCTTCGCAGAATCGCTTTTGTGCAGAAAACAGTAACACTTGTTCAGAAGGAAAGAAAGCACAGAGCCCCAGATTCTATGTTGTCCTGGAGAGCTTGCAGAGCACTGGGGAAAGGCAGGCAGAGAATTCCCTGCTAGCACCTTCTCTGTGCCTGTTCACATTGCTTCGCAGAATCGCTTTTGTGCAGAAAACAGTAACACTTGTTCAGAACGAAAGAAAGCACAGAGCCCCAGATTCTATGTAGTCCTGGAGAGCTTGCAGAGCACTGGGGAAAGGCAGGCAGAGAATTCCTTGCTAGCACCTTCTCTGTGCCTGGGAAGCAGAAGTGTTCACATTGCTTCGCAAGAATCGCTTTTGTGCAGAAAACACTAACACTTGTTCAGAAGGAAAGAAAGCACAGAGCCCCAGATTTTATGTTGTCCTGGAGAGCTTGCAGAGCACTGGGGAAAGGCAGGCAGAGAATTCCTTTCTAGCACCTTCTCTGTGCCTGGGAAGGAGAAGTGTTCACATTGGTTCGCAGAATCGCTTTTGTGCAGAAAACAGTAACACTTGTTCAGAAGGAAAGAAAGCACAGAGCCCCAGATTTTATGTTGTCCTGGAGAGCTTGCAGAGCACTGGGGAAAGGCAGGCAGAGAATTCCCTGATAGCACCTTCTCTGTGCCTGTTCACATTGCTTCGCAGAATCGCTTTTGTGCAGAAAACAGTAACACTTGTTCAGAAGGAAAGAAAGCACAGAGCCCCAGATTCTATGTTGTCCTGGAGAGCTTGCTGAGCACTGGGGAAAGGCAGGCAGAGAATTCCTTGCTAGCACCTTCTCTGTGCCTGGGAAGCAGAAGTGTTCACATTGCTTTGCAGAATCGCTTTTGTGCAGAAAACAGTAACACTTGTTCAGAAGGAAAGAAAGCACAGAGCCCCAGATTCTATGTTGTCCTGGAGAGCTTGCAGAGCACTGGGGAAAGGCAGGCAGAGAATTCCCTGATAGCACCTTCTCTGTGCCTGTTCACATTGCTTCGCAGAATCGCTTTTGTGCAGAAAACATTAACACTTGTTCAGAAGGAAAGAAAGCACAGAGCCCCAGATTCTATGTTGTCCTGGAGAGCTTGCTGAGCACTGGGGAAAGGCAGGCAGAGAATTCCTTGCTAGCACCTTCTCTGTGCCTGGGAAGCAGAAGTGTTCACATTGCTTCGCAGAATCGCTTTTGTGCAGAAAACAGTAACACTTGTTCAGAACGAAAGAAAGCACAGAGCCCCAGATTCTATGTTGTCCTGGAGAGCTTGCAGAGCACTGGGGAAAGGCAGGCAGAGAATTCCCTGCTAGCACCTTCTCTGTGCCTGTTCACATTGCTTCGCAGAATCGCTTTTGTTCAGAAAACAGTAACACTTGTTCAGAAGGAAAGAAAGCACAGAGCCCCAGATTCTATGTTGTCCTGGAAAGCTTGCAGAGCACTGGGGAAAGGCAGGCAGAGAATTCCCTGATAGCACCTTCTCTGTGCCTGGGAAGCAGAAGTGTTCACATTGCTTCGCAAGAATCGCTTTTGTGCAGAAAACACTAACACTTGTTCAGAAGGAAAGAAAGCACAGAGCCCCACATTTTATGTTGTCCTGGAGAGCTTGCAGAGCACTGGGGAAAGGCAGGCAGAGAATTCCCTGCTAGCACCTTCTCTGTGCCTGTTCACATTGCTTCGCAGAATCGCTTTTGTGCAGAAAACAGTAACACTTGTTCAGAAGAAAAGAAAGCACAGAGCCCCAGATTCTATGTTGTCCTGGAGAGCTTTTAGAGCACTGGGGAAAGGCAGGCAGAGAATTCCCTGCTAGCACCTTCTCTGTGCCTGGGAAGCAGAAGTGTTCACATTGCTTCGCAAGAATCGCTTTTGTGCAGAAAACACTAACACTTGTTCAGAACGAAAGAAAGCACAGAGGCCCAGATTCTATGTTGTCCTGGAGAGCTTGCAGAGCACTGGGGAAAGGCAGGCAGAGAATTCCCTGCTAGCACCTTCTCTGTGCCTGTTCACATTGCTTCGCAGAATCGCTTTTGTTCAGAAAACAGTAACACTTGTTCAGAACTAAAGAAAGCACAGAGCCCCAGATTCTATGTTGTCCTGGAGAGCTTGCAGAGCACTGGGGAAAGGCAGGCAGAGAATTCCTTGCTAGCACCTTCTCTGTGCCTGGGAAGCAGAAGTGTTCACATTGCTTCGCAGGATCGCTTTTGTGCAGAAAACACTAACACTTGTTCAGAACGAAAGAAAGCACAGAGCCCCAGATTCTATGTTGTCCTGGAGAGCTTGCAGAGCACTGGGGAAAGGCAGGCAGAGAATTCCCTGCTAGCACCTTCTCTGTGCCTGTTCACATTGCTTCGCAGAATCGCTTTTGTTCAGAAAACAGTAACACTTGTTCAGAAGGAAAGAAAGCACAGAGCCCCAGATTCTATGTTGTCCTGGAAAGCTTGCAGAGCACTGGGGAAAGGCAGGCAGAGAATTCCCTGATAGCACCTTCTCTGTGCCTGGGAAGCAGAAGTGTTCACATTGCTTCGCAAGAATCGCTTTTGTGCAGAAAACACTAACACTTGTTCAGAAGGAAAGAAAGCACAGAGCCCCACATTTTATGTTGTCCTGGAGAGCTTGCAGAGCACTGGGGAAAGGCAGGCAGAGAATTCCCTGATAGCACCTTCTCTGTGCCTGTTCACATTGCTTCGCAGAATCGCTTTTGTGCAGAAAACAGTAACACTTGTTCAGAAGAAAAGAAAGCACAGAGCCCCAGATTCTATGTTGTCCTGGAGAGCTTGCAGAGCACTGGGGAAAGGCAGGCAGAGAATTCCCTGCTAGCACCTTCTCTGTGCCTGGGAAGCAGAAGTGTTCACATTGCTTCGCAAGAATCGCTTTTGTGCAGAAAACACTAACACTTGTTCAGAACGAAAGAAAGCACAGAGGCCCAGATTCTATGTTGTCCTGGAGAGCTTGCAGAGCACTGGGGAAAGGCAGGCAGAGAATTCCTTGCTAGCACCTTCTCTGTGCCTGGGAAGCAGAAGTGTTCACATTGCTTCGCAGAATCGCTTTTGTGCAGAAAACAGTAACACTTGTTCAGAAGGAAAGAAAGCACAGAGCCCCAGATTTTATGTTGTCCTGGAGAGCTTGCAGAGCACTGGGGAAAGGCAGGCAGAGAATTCCCTGCTAGCACCTTCTCTGTGCCTGTTCACATTGCTTCGCAGAATCGCTTTTGTGCAGAAAACACTAACACTTGTTCAGAACGAAAGAAATCACAGAGCCCCAGATTCTATGTTGTCCTGGAGAGCTTGCAGAGCACTGGGGAAAGGCAGGCAGAGAATTCCCTGCTAGCACCTTCTCTGTGCCTGGGAAGCAGAAGTGTTCACATTGCTTCGCAAGAATCGCTTTTGTGCAGAAAACACTAACACTTGTTCAGAAGGAAAGAAAGCACAGAGCCCCAGATTTTATGTTGTCCTGGAGAGCTTGCAGAGCACTGGGGAAAGGCAGGCAGAGAATTCCTTGCTAGCACCTTCTCTGTGCCTGGGAAGCAGAAGTGTTCACATTGCTTCGCAGAATCGCTTTTGTGCAGAAAACAGTAACACTTGTTCAGAAGGAAAGAAAGCACAGAGCCCCAGATTCTATGTTGTCCTGGAGAGCTTGCAGAGCACTGGGGAAAGGCAGGCAGAGAATTCCCTGCTAGCACCTTCTCTGTGCCTGTTCACATTGCTTCGCAGAATCGCTTTTGTGCAGAAAACAGTAACACTTGTTCAGAACGAAAGAAAGCACAGAGCCCCAGATTCTATGTAGTCCTGGAGAGCTTGCAGAGCACTGGGGAAAGGCAGGCAGAGAATTCCTTGCTAGCACCTTCTCTGTGCCTGGGAAGCAGAAGTGTTCACATTGCTTCGCAAGAATCGCTTTTGTGCAGAAAACACTAACACTTGTTCAGAAGGAAAGAAAGCACAGAACCCCAGATTTTATGTTGTCCTGGAGAGCTTGCTGAGCACTGGGGAAAGGCAGGCAGAGAATTCCTTTCTAGCACCTTCTCTGTGCCTGGGAAGGAGAAGTGTTCACATTGGTTCGCAGAATCGCTTTTGTGCAGAAAACAGTAACACTTGTTCAGAAGGAAAGAAAGCACAGAGCCCCAGATTTTATGTTGTCCTGGAGAGCTTGCAGAGCACTGGGGAAAGGCAGGCAGAGAATTCCCTGATAGCACCTTCTCTGTGCCTGTTCACATTGCTTCGCAGAATCGCTTTTGTGCAGAAAACAGTAACACTTGTTCAGAAGGAAAGAAAGCACAGAGCCCCAGATTCTATGTTGTCCTGGAGAGCTTGCTGAGCACTGGGGAAAGGCAGGCAGAGAATTCCTTGCTAGCACCTTCTCTGTGCCTGGGAAGCAGAAGTGTTCACATTGCTTTGCAGAATCGCTTTTGTGCAGAAAACAGTAACACTTGTTCAGAAGGAAAGAAAGCACAGAGCCCCAGATTCTATGTTGTCCTGGAGAGCTTGCAGAGCACTGGGGAAAGGCAGGCAGAGAATTCCCTGATAGCACCTTCTCTGTGCCTGTTCACATTGCTTCGCAGAATCGCTTTTGTGCAGAAAACATTAACACTTGTTCAGAAGGAAAGAAAGCACAGAGCCCCAGATTCTATGTTGTCCTGGAGAGCTTGCTGAGCACTGGGGAAAGGCAGGCAGAGAATTCCTTGCTAGCACCTTCTCTGTGCCTGGGAAGCAGAAGTGTTCACATTGCTTCGCAGAATCGCTTTTGTGCAGAAAACAGTAACACTTGTTCAGAAGGAAAGAAAGCACAGAGCCCCAGATTCTATGTTGTCCTGGAGAGCTTGCAGAGCACTGGGGAAAGGCAGGCAGAGAATTCCCTGCTAGCACCTTCTCTGTGCCTGTTCACATTGCTTCGCAGAATCGCTTTTGTTCAGAAAACAGTAACACTTGTTCAGAACTAAAGAAAGCACAGAGCCCCAGATTCTATGTTGTCCTGGAAAGCTTGCAGAGCACTGGGGAAAGGCAGGCAGAGAATTCCCTGATAGCACCTTCTCTGTGCCTGGGAAGCAGAAGTGTTCACATTGCTTCGCAAGAATCGCTTTTGTGCAGAAAACACTAACACTTGTTCAGAAGGAAAGAAAGCACAGAGCCCCACATTTTATGTTGTCCTGGAGAGCTTGCAGAGCACTGGGGAAAGGCAGGCAGAGAATTCCCTGCTAGCACCTTCTCTGTGCCTGTTCACATTGCTTCGCAGAATCGCTTTTGTGCAGAAAACAGTAACACTTGTTCAGAAGAAAAGAAAGCACAGAGCCCCAGATTCTATGTTGTCCTGGAGAGCTTTTAGAGCACTGGGGAAAGGCAGGCAGAGAATTCCCTGCTAGCACCTTCTCTGTGCCTGGGAAGCAGAAGTGTTCACATTGCTTCGCAAGAATCGCTTTTGTGCAGAAAACACTAACACTTGTTCAGAACGAAAGAAAGCACAGAGGCCCAGATTCTATGTTGTCCTGGAGAGCTTGCAGAGCACTGGGGAAAGGCAGGCAGAGAATTCCCTGCTAGCACCTTCTCTGTGCCTGTTCACATTGCTTCGCAGAATCGCTTTTGTTCAGAAAACAGTAACACTTGTTCAGAACTAAAGAAAGCACAGAGCCCCAGATTCTATGTTGTCCTGGAGAGCTTGCAGAGCACTGGGGAAAGGCAGGCAGAGAATTCCTTGCTAGCACCTTCTCTGTGCCTGGGAAGCAGAAGTGTTCACATTGCTTCGCAGGATCGCTTTTGTGCAGAAAACACTAACACTTGTTCAGAACGAAAGAAAGCACAGAGCCCCAGATTCTATGTTGTCCTGGAGAGCTTGCAGAGCACTGGGGAAAGGCAGGCAGAGAATTCCCTGCTAGCACCTTCTCTGTGCCTGTTCACATTGCTTCGCAGAATCGCTTTTGTTCAGAAAACAGTAACACTTGTTCAGAAGGAAAGAAAGCACAGAGCCCCAGATTCTATGTTGTCCTGGAAAGCTTGCAGAGCACTGGGGAAAGGCAGGCAGAGAATTCCCTGATAGCACCTTCTCTGTGCCTGGGAAGCAGAAGTGTTCACATTGCTTCGCAAGAATCGCTTTTGTGCAGAAAACACTAACACTTGTTCAGAAGGAAAGAAAGCACAGAGCCCCACATTTTATGTTGTCCTGGAGAGCTTGCAGAGCACTGGGGAAAGGCAGGCAGAGAATTCCCTGATAGCACCTTCTCTGTGCCTGTTCACATTGCTTCGCAGAATCGCTTTTGTGCAGAAAACAGTAACACTTGTTCAGAAGAAAAGAAAGCACAGAGCCCCAGATTCTATGTTGTCCTGGAGAGCTTGCAGAGCACTGGGGAAAGGCAGGCAGAGAATTCCCTGCTAGCACCTTCTCTGTGCCTGGGAAGCAGAAGTGTTCACATTGCTTCGCAAGAATCGCTTTTGTGCAGAAAACACTAACACTTGTTCAGAACGAAAGAAAGCACAGAGGCCCAGATTCTATGTTGTCCTGGAGAGCTTGCAGAGCACTGGGGAAAGGCAGGCAGAGAATTCCTTGCTAGCACCTTCTCTGTGCCTGGGAAGCAGAAGTGTTCACATTGCTTCGCAGAATCGCTTTTGTGCAGAAAACAGTAACACTTGTTCAGAAGGAAAGAAAGCACAGAGCCCCAGATTCTATGTTGTCCTGGAGAGCTTGCAGAGCACTGGGGAAAGGCAGGCAGAGAATTCCCTGCTAGCACCTTCTCTGTGCCTGTTCACATTGCTTCGCAGAATCGCTTTTGTGCAGAAAACATTAACACTTGTTCAGAAGGAAAGAAAGCACAGAGCCCCAGATTCTATGTTGTCCTGGAGAGCTTGCAGAGCACTGGGGAAAGGCAGGCAGAGAATTCCCTGCTAGCACCTTCTCTGTGCCTGGGAAACAGAAGTGTTCACATTGCTTCGCAAGAATCGCTTTTGTGCAGAAAACAGTAACACTTGTTCAGAAGGAAAGAAAGCACAGAGCCCCAGATTCTATGTTGTCCTGGAGAGCTTGCAGAGCACTGGGGAAAGGCAGGCAGAGAATTCCCTGCTAGCACCTTCTCTGTGCCTGTTCACATTGCTTCGCAAGAATCGCTTTTGTGCAGAAAACAGTAACACTTGTTCAGAAGGAAAGAAAGCACAGAGCCCCAGATTCTATGTTGTCCTGGAGAGCTTGCAGAGCACTGGGGAAAGGCAGGCAGAGAATTCCCTGCTAGCACCTTCTCTGTGCCTGCGAAGCAGAAGTGTTCACATTGCTTCGCAAGAATCGCTTTTGTGCAGAAAACAGTAACACTTGTTCAGAAGGAAAGAAAGCACAGAGCCCCAGATTCTATGTTGTCCTGGAGAGCTTGCAGAGCACTGGGGAAAGGCAGGCAGAGAATTCCCTGCTAGCACCTTCTCTGTGCCTGGGAAGCAGAGGTGTTCACATTGCTTCGCAAGAATCGCTTTTGTGCAGAAAACAGTAACACTTGTTCAGAAGGAAAGAAAGCACAGAGCCCCAGATTTTATGTTGTCCTGGAGAGCTTGCAGAGCACTGGGGAAAGGCAGGCAGAGAATTCCCTGATAGCACCTTCTCTGTGCCTGTTCACATTGCTTCGCAGAATCGCTTTTGTGCAGAAAACAGTAACACTTGTTCAGAAGGAAAGAAAGCACAGAGCCCCAGATTCTATGTTGTCCTGGAGAGCTTGCAGAGCACTGGGGAAAGGCAGGCAGAGAATTCCCTGATAGCACCTTCTCTGTGCCTGGGAAGCAGAAGTGTTCACATTGCTTCGCAAGAATCGCTTTTGTGCAGAAAACAGTAACACTTGTTCAGAAGGAAAGAAAGCACAGAGCCCCAGATTCTATGTTGTCCTGGAGAGCTTGCAGAGCACTGGGGAAAGGCAGGCAGAGAATTCCCTGCTAGCACCTTCTCTGTGCCTGGGAAGCAGAAGTGTTCACATTGCTTCGCAAGAATCGCTTTTGTGCAGAAAACACTAACACTTGTTCAGAAGGAAAGAAAGCACAGAGCCCCAGATTCTATGTTGTCCTGGAGAGCTTGCAGAGCACTGGGGAAAGGCAGGCAGAGAATTCCCTGATAGCACCTTCTCTGTGCCTGTTCACATTGCTTCGCAGAATCGCTTTTGTGCAGAAAACAGTAACACTTGTTCAGAACGAAAGAAAGCACAGAGCCCCAGATTCTATGTTGTCCTGGAGAGCTTGCAGAGCACTGGGGAAAGGCAGGCAGAGAATTCCCTGCTAGCACCTTCTCTGTGCCTGGGAAGCAGAAGTGTTCACATTGCTTCGCAAGAATCGCTTTTGTGCAGAAAACACTAACACTTGTTCAGAACGAAAGAAAGCACAGAGCCGCAGATTTTATGTTGTCCTGGAGAGCTTGCAGAGCACTGGGGAAAGGCAGGCAGAGAATTCCTTTCTAGCACCTTCTCTGTGCCTGTTCACATTGCTTCGCAGAATCGCTTTTGTGCAGAAAACAGTAACACTTGTTCAGAACGAAAGAAAGCACAGAGCCCCAGATTCTATGTTGTCCTGGAGAGCTTGCAGAGCACTGGGGAAAGGCAGGCAGAGAATTCCCTGCTAGCACCTTCTCTGTGCCTGGGAACCAGAAGTGTTCACATTGCTTCGCAGAATCGCTTTTGTGCAGAAAACACTAACAGTTGTTAGAACGAAAGAAAGCACAGAGCCCCAGATTCTATGTTGTCCTGGAGAGCTTGCAGAGCACTGGGGAAAGGCAGGCAGAGAAATCCTTGCTAGCACCTTCTCTGTGCCTGGGAAGCAGAAGTGTTCACATTGCTTCGCAGAATCGCTTTTGTGCAGAAAACAGTAACACTTGTTCAGAAGGAAAGAAAGCACAGAGCCCCAGATTCTATGTTGTCCTGGAGAGCTTGCAGAGCACTGGGGAAAGGCAGGCAGAGAATTCCCTGCTAGCACCTTCTCTGTGCCTGTTCACATTGCTTCGCAGAATCGCTTTTGTGCAGAAAACAGTAACACTTGTTCAGAACGAAAGAAAGCACAGAGCCCCAGATTCTATGTAGTCCTGGAGAGCTTGCAGAGCACTGGGGAAAGGCAGGCAGAGAATTCCTTGCTAGCACCTTCTCTGTGCCTGGGAAGCAGAAGTGTTCACATTGCTTCGCAAGAATCGCTTTTGTGCAGAAAACACTAACACTTGTTCAGAAGGAAAGAAAGCACAGAGCCCCAGATTTTATGTTGTCCTGGAGAGCTTGCAGAGCACTGGGGAAAGGCAGGCAGCGAATTCCTTTCTAGCACCTTCTCTGTGCCTGGGAAGGAGAAGTGTTCACATTGGTTCGCAGAATCGCTTTTGTGCAGAAAACAGTAACACTTGTTCAGAAGGAAAGAAAGCACAGAGCCCCAGATTTTATGTTGTCCTGGAGAGCTTGCAGAGCACTGGGGAAAGGCAGGCAGAGAATTCCCTGATAGCACCTTCTCTGTGCCTGTTCACATTGCTTCGCAGAATCGCTTTTGTGCAGAAAACAGTAACACTTGTTCAGAAGGAAAGAAAGCACAGAGCCCCAGATTCTATGTTGTCCTGGAGAGCTTGCAGAGCACTGGGGAAAGGCAGGCAGAGAATTCCTTGCTAGCACCTTCTCTGTGCCTGGGAAGCAGAAGTGTTCACATTGCTTCGCAGAATCGCTTTTGTGCAGAAAACAGTAACACTTGTTCAGAAGGAAAGAAAGCACAGAGCCCCAGATTCTATGTTGTCCTGGAGAGCTTGCAGAGCACTGGGGAAAGGCAGGCAGAGAATTCCCTGATAGCACCTTCTCTGTGCCTGTTCACATTGCTTCGCAGAATCGCTTTTGTGCAGAAAACATTAACACTTGTTCAGAAGGAAAGAAAGCACAGAGCCCCAGATTCTATGTTGTCCTGGAGAGCTTGCTGAGCACTGGGGAAAGGCAGGCAGAGAATTCCTTGCTAGCACCTTCTCTGTGCCTGGGAATTAGAAGTGTTCACATTGCTTCGCAGAATCGCTTTTGTGCAGAAAACAGTAACACTTGTTCAGAAGGAAAGAAAGCACAGAGCCCCAGATTCTATGTTGTCCTGGAGAGCTTGCAGAGCACTGGGGAAAGGCAGGCAGAGAATTCCCTGCTAGCACCTTCTCTGTGCCTGTTCACATTGCTTCGCAGAATCGCTTTTGTTCAGAAAACAGTAACACTTGTTCAGAACTAAAGAAAGCACAGAGCCCCAGATTCTATGTTGTCCTGGAAAGCTTGCAGAGCACTGGGGAAAGGCAGGCAGAGAATTCCCTGATAGCACCTTCTCTGTGCCTGGGAAGCAGAAGTGTTCACATTGCTTCGCAAGAATCGCTTTTGTGCAGAAAACACTAACACTTGTTCAGAAGGAAAGAAAGCACAGAGCCCCACATTTTATGTTGTCCTGGAGAGCTTGCAGAGCACTGGGGAAAGGCAGGCAGAGAATTCCCTGCTAGCACCTTCTCTGTGCCTGTTCACATTGCTTCGCAGAATCGCTTTTGTGCAGAAAACAGTAACACTTGTTCAGAATGAAAGAAAGCACAGAGCCCCAGATTCTATGTTGTCCTGGAGAGCTTGCAGAGCACTGGGGAAAGGCAGGCAGAGAATTCCCTGCTAGCACCTTCTCTGTGCCTGGGAAGCAGAAGTGTTCACATTGCTTCGCAAGAATCGCTTTTGTGCAGAAAACACTAACACTTGTTCAGAAGGAAAGAAAGCACAGAGCCCCACATTTTATGTTGTTCTGCAGAGCTTGCAGAGCACTGGGGAAAGGCAGGCAGAGAATTCCCTGCTAGCACCTTCTCTGTGCCTGTTCACATTGCTTCGCAGAATCGCTTTTGTTCAGAAAACAGTAACACTTGTTCAGAACTAAAGAAAGCACAGAGCCCCAGATTCTATGTTGTCCTGGAGAGCTTGCAGAGCACTGGGGAAAGGCAGGCAGAGAATTCCTTGCTAGCACCTTCTCTGTGCCTGGGAAGCAGAAGTGTTCACATTGCTTCGCAGGATCGCTTTTGTGCAGAAAACACTAACACTTGTTCAGAACGAAAGAAAGCACAGAGCCCCAGATTCTATGTTGTCCTGGAGAGCTTGCAGAGCACTGGGGAAAGGCAGGCAGAGAATTCCCTGCTAGCACCTTCTCTGTGCCTGTTCACATTGCTTCGCAGAATCGCTTTTGTTCAGAAAACAGTAACACTTGTTCAGAAGGAAAGAAAGCACAGAGCCCCAGATTCTATGTTGTCCTGGAAAGCTTGCAGAGCACTGGGGAAAGGCAGGCAGAGAATTCCCTGATAGCACCTTCTCTGTGCCTGGGAAGCAGAAGTGTTCACATTGCTTCGCAAGAATCGCTTTTGTGCAGAAAACACTAACACTTGTTCAGAAGGAAAGAAAGCACAGAGCCCCACATTTTATGTTGTCCTGGAGAGCTTGCAGAGCACTGGGGAAAGGCAGGCAGAGAATTCCCTGATAGCACCTTCTCTGTGCCTGTTCACATTGCTTCGCAGAATCGCTTTTGTGCAGAAAACAGTAACACTTGTTCAGAAGAAAAGAAAGCACAGAGCCCCAGATTCTATGTTGTCCTGGAGAGCTTGCAGAGCACTGGGGAAAGGCAGGCAGAGAATTCCCTGCTAGCACCTTCTCTGTGCCTGGGAAGCAGAAGTGTTCACATTGCTTTGCAGAATCGCTTTTGTGCAGAAAACAGTAACACTTGTTCAGAAGGAAAGAAAGCACAGAGCCCCAGATTTTATGTTGTCCTGGAGAGCTTGCAGAGCACTGGGGAAAGGCAGGCAGAGAATTCCTTGCTAGCACCTTCTCTGTGCCTGGGAAGCAGAAGTGTTCACATTGCTTCGCAAGAATCGCTTTTGTGCAGAAAACAGTAACACTTGTTCAGAAGGAAAGAAAGCACAGAGCCCCAGATTCTATGTTGTCCTGGAGAGCTTGCAGAGCACTGGGGAAAGGCAGGCAGAGAATTCCCTGCTAGCACCTTCTCTGTGCCTGTTCACATTGCTTCGCAGAATCGCTTTTGTGCAGAAAACAGTAACACTTGTTCAGAACGAAAGAAAGCACAGAGCCCCAGATTCTATGTAGTCCTGGAGAGCTTGCAGAGCACTGGGGAAAGGCAGGCAGAGAATTCCCTGCTAGCACCTTCTCTGTGCCTGGGAAGCAGAAGTGTTCACATTGCTTCGCAAGAATCGCTTTTGTGCAGAAAACACTAACACTTGTTCAGAAGGAAAGAAAGCACAGAGCCCCAGATTTTATGTTGTCCTGGAGAGCTTGCAGAGCACTGGGGAAAGGCAGGCAGCGAATTCCTTTCTAGCACCTTCTCTGTGCCTGGGAAGGAGAAGTGTTCACATTGGTTCGCAGAATCGCTTTTGTGCAGAAAACAGTAACACTTGTTCAGAAGGAAAGAAAGCACAGAGCCCCAGATTTTATGTTGTCCTGGAGAGCTTGCAGAGCACTGGGGAAAGGCAGGCAGAGAATTCCCTGATAGCACCTTCTCTGTGCCTGTTCACATTGCTTCGCAGAATCGCTTTTGTGCAGAAAACAGTAACACTTGTTCAGAAGGAAAGAAAGCACAGAGCCCCAGATTCTATGTTGTCCTGGAGAGCTTGCTGAGCACTGGGGAAAGGCAGGCAGAGAATTCCTTGCTAGCACCTTCTCTGTGCCTGGGAAGCAGAAGTGTTCACATTGCTTTGCAGAATCGCTTTTGTGCAGAAAACAGTAACACTTGTTCAGAAGGAAAGAAAGCACAGAGCCCCAGATTCTATGTTGTCCTGGAGAGCTTGCAGAGCACTGGGGAAAGGCAGGCAGAGAATTCCCTGATAGCACCTTCTCTGTGCCTGTTCACATTGCTTCGCAGAATCGCTTTTGTGCAGAAAACATTAACACTTGTTCAGAAGGAAAGAAAGCACAGAGCCCCAGATTCTATGTTGTCCTGGAGAGCTTGCTGAGCACTGGGGAAAGGCAGGCAGAGAATTCCTTGCTAGCACCTTCTCTGTGCCTGGGAAGCAGAAGTGTTCACATTGCTTTGCAGAATCGCTTTTGTGCAGAAAACAGTAACACTTGTTCAGAAGGAAAGAAAGCACAGAGCCCCAGATTCTATGTTGTCCTGGAGAGCTTGCAGAGCACTGGGGAAAGGCAGGCAGAGAATTCCCTGCTAGCACCTTCTCTGTGCCTGTTCACATTGCTTCGCAGAATCGCTTTTGTGCAGAAAACAGTAACACTTGTTCAGAAGGAAAGAAAGCACAGAGCCCCAGATTCTATGTTGTCCTGGAAAGCTTGCAGAGCACTGGGGAAAGGCAGGCAGAGAATTCCCTGATAGCACCTTCTCTGTGCCTGGGAAGCAGAAGTGTTCACATTGCTTCGCAAGAATCGCTTTTGTGCAGAAAACACTAACACTTGTTCAGAAGGAAAGAAAGCACAGAGCCCCACATTTTATGTTGTCCTGGAGAGCTTGCAGAGCACTGGGGAAAGGCAGGCAGAGAATTCCCTGCTAGCACCTTCTCTGTGCCTGTTCACATTGCTTCGCAGAATCGCTTTTGTGCAGAAAACAGTAACACTTGTTCAGAAGAAAAGAAAGCACAGAGCCCCAGATTCTATGTTGTCCTGGAGAGCTTTTAGAGCACTGGGGAAAGGCAGGCAGAGAATTCCCTGCTAGCACCTTCTCTGTGCCTGGGAAGCAGAAGTGTTCACATTGCTTCGCAAGAATCGCTTTTGTGCAGAAAACACTAACACTTGTTCAGAACGAAAGAAAGCACAGAGGCCCAGATTCTATGTTGTCCTGGAGAGCTTGCAGAGCACTGGGGAAAGGCAGGCAGAGAATTCCCTGCTAGCACCTTCTCTGTGCCTGTTCACATTGCTTCGCAGAATCGCTTTTGTTCAGAAAACAGTAACACTTGTTCAGAACTAAAGAAAGCACAGAGCCCCAGATTCTATGTTGTCCTGGAGAGCTTGCAGAGCACTGGGGAAAGGCAGGCAGAGAATTCCTTGCTAGCACCTTCTCTGTGCCTGGGAAGCAGAAGTGTTCACATTGCTTCGCAGGATCGCTTTTGTGCAGAAAACACTAACACTTGTTCAGAACGAAAGAAAGCACAGAGCCCCAGATTCTATGTTGTCCTGGAGAGCTTGCAGAGCACTGGGGAAAGGCAGGCAGAGAATTCCCTGCTAGCACCTTCTCTGTGCCTGTTCACATTGCTTCGCAGAATCGCTTTTGTTCAGAAAACAGTAACACTTGTTCAGAAGGAAAGAAAGCACAGAGCCCCAGATTCTATGTTGTCCTGGAAAGCTTGCAGAGCACTGGGGAAAGGCAGGCAGAGAATTCCCTGATAGCACCTTCTCTGTGCCTGGGAAGCAGAAGTGTTCACATTGCTTCGCAAGAATCGCTTTTGTGCAGAAAACACTAACACTTGTTCAGAAGGAAAGAAAGCACAGAGCCCCACATTTTATGTTGTCCTGGAGAGCTTGCAGAGCACTGGGGAAAGGCAGGCAGAGAATTCCCTGATAGCACCTTCTCTGTGCCTGTTCACATTGCTTCGCAGAATCGCTTTTGTGCAGAAAACAGTAACACTTGTTCAGAAGAAAAGAAAGCACAGAGCCCCAGATTCTATGTTGTCCTGGAGAGCTTGCAGAGCACTGGGGAAAGGCAGGCAGAGAATTCCCTGCTAGCACCTTCTCTGTGCCTGGGAAGCAGAAGTGTTCACATTGCTTCGCAAGAATCGCTTTTGTGCAGAAAACACTAACACTTGTTCAGAACGAAAGAAAGCACAGAGCCCCAGATTCTATGTTGTCCTGGAGAGCTTGCAGAGCACTGGGGAAAGGCAGGCAGAGAATTCCTTGCTAGCACCTTCTCTGTGCCTGGGAAGCAGAAGTGTTCACATTGCTTCGCAGAATCGCTTTTGTGCAGAAAACAGTAACACTTGTTCAGAAGGAAAGAAAGCACAGAGCCCCAGATTTTATGTTGTCCTGGAGAGCTTGCAGAGCACTGGGGAAAGGCAGGCAGAGAATTCCCTGCTAGCACCTTCTCTGTGCCTGTTCACATTGCTTCGCAGAATCGCTTTTGTGCAGAAAACAGTAACACTTGTTCAGAACGAAAGAAATCACAGAGCCCCAGATTCTATGTTGTCCTGGAGAGCTTGCAGAGCACTGGGGAAAGGCAGGCAGAGAATTCCCTGCTAGCACCTTCTCTGTGCCTGGGAAGCAGAAGTGTTCACATTGCTTCGCAAGAATCGCTTTTGTGCAGAAAACACTAACACTTGTTCAGAAGGAAAGAAAGCACAGAGCCCCAGATTTTATGTTGTCCTGGAGAGCTTGCAGAGCACTGGGGAAAGGCAGGCAGAGAATTCCTTGCTAGCACCTTCTCTGTGCCTGGGAAGCAGAAGTGTTCACATTGCTTCGCAGAATCGCTTTTGTGCAGAAAACAGTAACACTTGTTCAGAAGGAAAGAAAGCACAGAGCCCCAGATTCTATGTTGTCCTGGAGAGCTTGCTGAGCACTGGGGAAAGGCAGGCAGAGAATTCCTTGCTAGCACCTTCTCTGTGCCTGGGAAGCAGAAGTGTTCACATTGCTTTGCAGAATCGCTTTTGTGCAGAAAACAGTAACACTTGTTCAGAAGGAAAGAAAGCACAGAGCCCCAGATTCTATGTTGTCCTGGAGAGCTTGCAGAGCACTGGGGAAAGGCAGGCAGAGAATTCCCTGATAGCACCTTCTCTGTGCCTGTTCACATTGCTTCGCAGAATCGCTTTTGTGCAGAAAACATTAACACTTGTTCAGAAGGAAAGAAAGCACAGAGCCCCAGATTCTATGTTGTCCTGGAGAGCTTGCTGAGCACTGGGGAAAGGCAGGCAGAGAATTCCTTGCTAGCACCTTCTCTGTGCCTGGGAAGCAGAAGTGTTCACATTGCTTCGCAGAATCGCTTTTGTGCAGAAAACAGTAACACTTGTTCAGAACGAAAGAAAGCACAGAGCCCCAGATTCTATGTTGTCCTGGAGAGCTTGCAGAGCACTGGGGAAAGGCAGGCAGAGAATTCCCTGCTAGCACCTTCTCTGTGCCTGTTCACATTGCTTCGCAGAATCGCTTTTGTTCAGAAAACAGTAACACTTGTTCAGAACTAAAGAAAGCACAGAGCCCCAGATTCTATGTTGTCCTGGAAAGCTTGCAGAGCACTGGGGAAAGGCAGGCAGAGAATTCCCTGATAGCACCTTCTCTGTGCCTGGGAAGCAGAAGTGTTCACATTGCTTCGCAAGAATCGCTTTTGTGCAGAAAACACTAACACTTGTTCAGAAGGAAAGAAAGCACAGAGCCCCACATTTTATGTTGTCCTGGAGAGCTTGCAGAGCACTGGGGAAAGGCAGGCAGAGAATTCCCTGCTAGCACCTTCTCTGTGCCTGTTCACATTGCTTCGCAGAATCGCTTTTGTGCAGAAAACAGTAACACTTGTTCAGAAGAAAAGAAAGCACAGAGCCCCAGATTCTATGTTGTCCTGGAGAGCTTTTAGAGCACTGGGGAAAGGCAGGCAGAGAATTCCCTGCTAGCACCTTCTCTGTGCCTGGGAAGCAGAAGTGTTCACATTGCTTCGCAAGAATCGCTTTTGTGCAGAAAACACTAACACTTGTTCAGAACGAAAGAAAGCACAGAGGCCCAGATTCTATGTTGTCCTGGAGAGCTTGCAGAGCACTGGGGAAAGGCAGGCAGAGAATTCCCTGCTAGCACCTTCTCTGTGCCTGTTCACATTGCTTCGCAGAATCGCTTTTGTTCAGAAAACAGTAACACTTGTTCAGAACTAAAGAAAGCACAGAGCCCCAGATTCTATGTTGTCCTGGAGAGCTTGCAGAGCACTGGGGAAAGGCAGGCAGAGAATTCCTTGCTAGCACCTTCTCTGTGCCTGGGAAGCAGAAGTGTTCACATTGCTTCGCAGGATCGCTTTTGTGCAGAAAACACTAACACTTGTTCAGAACGAAAGAAAGCACAGAGCCCCAGATTCTATGTTGTCCTGGAGAGCTTGCAGAGCACTGGGGAAAGGCAGGCAGAGAATTCCCTGCTAGCACCTTCTCTGTGCCTGTTCACATTGCTTCGCAGAATCGCTTTTGTTCAGAAAACAGTAACACTTGTTCAGAAGGAAAGAAAGCACAGAGCCCCAGATTCTATGTTGTCCTGGAAAGCTTGCAGAGCACTGGGGAAAGGCAGGCAGAGAATTCCCTGATAGCACCTTCTCTGTGCCTGGGAAGCAGAAGTGTTCACATTGCTTCGCAAGAATCGCTTTTGTGCAGAAAACACTAACACTTGTTCAGAAGGAAAGAAAGCACAGAGCCCCACATTTTATGTTGTCCTGGAGAGCTTGCAGAGCACTGGGGAAAGGCAGGCAGAGAATTCCCTGATAGCACCTTCTCTGTGCCTGTTCACATTGCTTCGCAGAATCGCTTTTGTGCAGAAAACAGTAACACTTGTTCAGAAGAAAAGAAAGCACAGAGCCCCAGATTCTATGTTGTCCTGGAGAGCTTGCAGAGCACTGGGGAAAGGCAGGCAGAGAATTCCCTGCTAGCACCTTCTCTGTGCCTGGGAAGCAGAAGTGTTCACATTGCTTCGCAAGAATCGCTTTTGTGCAGAAAACACTAACACTTGTTCAGAACGAAAGAAAGCACAGAGGCCCAGATTCTATGTTGTCCTGGAGAGCTTGCAGAGCACTGGGGAAAGGCAGGCAGAGAATTCCTTGCTAGCACCTTCTCTGTGCCTGGGAAGCAGAAGTGTTCACATTGCTTCGCAGAATCGCTTTTGTGCAGAAAACAGTAACACTTGTTCAGAAGGAAAGAAAGCACAGAGCCCCAGATTTTATGTTGTCCTGGAGAGCTTGCAGAGCACTGGGGAAAGGCAGGCAGAGAATTCCCTGCTAGCACCTTCTCTGTGCCTGTTCACATTGCTTCGCAGAATCGCTTTTGTGCAGAAAACAGTAACACTTGTTCAGAACGAAAGAAATCACAGAGCCCCAGATTCTATGTTGTCCTGGAGAGCTTGCAGAGCACTGGGGAAAGGCAGGCAGAGAATTCCCTGCTAGCACCTTCTCTGTGCCTGGGAAGCAGAAGTGTTCACATTGCTTCGCAAGAATCGCTTTTGTGCAGAAAACACTAACACTTGTTCAGAAGGAAAGAAAGCACAGAGCCCCAGATTTTATGTTGTCCTGGAGAGCTTGCAGAGCACTGGGGAAAGGCAGGCAGAGAATTCCTTGCTAGCACCTTCTCTGTGCCTGGGAAGCAGAAGTGTTCACATTGCTTCGCAGAATCGCTTTTGTGCAGAAAACAGTAACACTTGTTCAGAAGGAAAGAAAGCACAGAGCCCCAGATTCTATGTTGTCCTGGAGAGCTTGCAGAGCACTGGGGAAAGGCAGGCAGAGAATTCCCTGCTAGCACCTTCTCTGTGCCTGTTCACATTGCTTCGCAGAATCGCTTTTGTGCAGAAAACAGTAACACTTGTTCAGAACGAAAGAAAGCACAGAGCCCCAGATTCTATGTAGTCCTGGAGAGCTTGCAGAGCACTGGGGAAAGGCAGGCAGAGAATTCCTTGCTAGCACCTTCTCTGTGCCTGGGAAGCAGAAGTGTTCACATTGCTTCGCAAGAATCGCTTTTGTGCAGAAAACACTAACACTTGTTCAGAAGGAAAGAAAGCACAGAGCCCCAGATTTTATGTTGTCCTGGAGAGCTTGCTGAGCACTGGGGAAAGGCAGGCAGAGAATTCCTTTCTAGCACCTTCTCTGTGCCTGGGAAGGAGAAGTGTTCACATTGGTTCGCAGAATCGCTTTTGTGCAGAAAACAGTAACACTTGTTCAGAAGGAAAGAAAGCACAGAGCCCCAGATTTTATGTTGTCCTGGAGAGCTTGCAGAGCACTGGGGAAAGGCAGGCAGAGAATTCCCTGATAGCACCTTCTCTGTGCCTGTTCACATTGCTTCGCAGAATCGCTTTTGTGCAGAAAACAGTAACACTTGTTCAGAAGGAAAGAAAGCACAGAGCCCCAGATTCTATGTTGTCCTGGAGAGCTTGCTGAGCACTGGGGAAAGGCAGGCAGAGAATTCCTTGCTAGCACCTTCTCTGTGCCTGGGAAGCAGAAGTGTTCACATTGCTTTGCAGAATCGCTTTTGTGCAGAAAACAGTAACACTTGTTCAGAAGGAAAGAAAGCACAGAGCCCCAGATTCTATGTTGTCCTGGAGAGCTTGCAGAGCACTGGGGAAAGGCAGGCAGAGAATTCCCTGATAGCACCTTCTCTGTGCCTGTTCACATTGCTTCGCAGAATCGCTTTTGTGCAGAAAACATTAACACTTGTTCAGAAGGAAAGAAAGCACAGAGCCCCAGATTCTATGTTGTCCTGGAGAGCTTGCTGAGCACTGGGGAAAGGCAGGCAGAGAATTCCTTGCTAGCACCTTCTCTGTGCCTGGGAAGCAGAAGTGTTCACATTGCTTCGCAGAATCGCTTTTGTGCAGAAAACAGTAACACTTGTTCAGAAGGAAAGAAAGCACAGAGCCCCAGATTCTATGTTGTCCTGGAGAGCTTGCAGAGCACTGGGGAAAGGCAGGCAGAGAATTCCCTGCTAGCACCTTCTCTGTGCCTGTTCACATTGCTTCGCAGAATCGCTTTTGTGCAGAAAACAGTAACACTTGTTCAGAAGGAAAGAAAGCACAGAGCCCCAGATTCTATGTAGTCCTGGAGAGCTTGCAGAGCACTGGGGAAAGGCAGGCAGAGAATTCCTTGCTAGCACCTTCTCTGTGCCTGGGAAGCAGAAGTGTTCACATTGCTTCGCAAGAATCGCTTTTGTGCAGAAAACACTAACACTTGTTCAGAAGGAAAGAAAGCACAGAGCCCCAGATTTTATGTTGTCCTGGAGAGCTTGCAGAGCACTGGGGAAAGGCAGGCAGCGAATTCCTTTCTAGCACCTTCTCTGTGCCTGGGAAGGAGAAGTGTTCACATTGGTTCGCAGAATCGCTTTTGTGCAGAAAACAGTAACACTTGTTCAGAACTAAAGAAAGCACAGAGCCCCAGATTCTATGTTGTCCTGGAAAGCTTGCAGAGCACTGGGGAAAGGCAGGCAGAGAATTCCCTGATAGCACCTTCTCTGTGCCTGGGAAGCAGAAGTGTTCACATTGCTTCGCAAGAATCACTTTTGTGCAGAAAACACTAACACTTGTTCAGAAGGAAAGAAAGCACAGAGCCCCACATTTTATGTTGTCCTGGAGAGCTTGCAGAGCACTGGGGAAAGGCAGGCAGAGAATTCCCTGCTAGCACCTTCTCTGTGCCTGTTCACATTGCTTCGCAGAATCGCTTTTGTGCAGAAAACAGTAACACTTGTTCAGAAGAAAAGAAAGCACAGAGCCCCAGATTCTATGTTGTCCTGGAGAGCTTTTAGAGCACTGGGGAAAGGCAGGCAGAGAATTCCCTGCTAGCACCTTCTCTGTGCCTGGGAAGCAGAAGTGTTCACATTGCTTCGCAAGAATCGCTTTTGTGCAGAAAACACTAACACTTGTTCAGAACGAAAGAAAGCACAGAGGCCCAGATTCTATGTTGTCCTGGAGAGCTTGCAGAGCACTGGGGAAAGGCAGGCAGAGAATTCCCTGCTAGCACCTTCTCTGTGCCTGTTCACATTGCTTCGCAGAATCGCTTTTGTTCAGAAAACAGTAACACTTGTTCAGAACTAAAGAAAGCACAGAGCCCCAGATTCTATGTTGTCCTGGAGAGCTTGCAGAGCACTGGGGAAAGGCAGGCAGAGAATTCCTTGCTAGCACCTTCTCTGTGCCTGGGAAGCAGAAGTGTTCACATTGCTTCGCAGGATCGCTTTTGTGCAGAAAACACTAACACTTGTTCAGAACGAAAGAAAGCACAGAGCCCCAGATTCTATGTTGTCCTGGAGAGCTTGCAGAGCACTGGGGAAAGGCAGGCAGAGAATTCCCTGCTAGCACCTTCTCTGTGCCTGTTCACATTGCTTCGCAGAATCGCTTTTGTTCAGAAAACAGTAACACTTGTTCAGAAGGAAAGAAAGCACAGAGCCCCAGATTCTATGTTGTCCTGGAGAGCTTGCAGAGCACTGGGGAAAGGCAGGCAGAGAATTCCCTGATAGCACCTTCTCTGTGCCTGGGAAGCAGAAGTGTTCACATTGCTTCGCAAGAATCGCTTTTGTGCAGAAAACACTAACACTTGTTCAGAAGGAAAGAAAGCACAGAGCCCCACATTTTATGTTGTCCTGGAGAGCTTGCAGAGCACTGGGGAAAGGCAGGCAGAGAATTCCCTGATAGCACCTTCTCTGTGCCTGTTCACATTGCTTCGCAGAATCGCTTTTGTGCAGAAAACAGTAACACTTGTTCAGAAGAAAAGAAAGCACAGAGCCCCAGATTCTATGTTGTCCTGGAGAGCTTGCAGAGCACTGGGGAAAGGCAGGCAGAGAATTCCCTGCTAGCACCTTCTCTGTGCCTGGGAAGCAGAAGTGTTCACATTGCTTCGCAAGAATCGCTTTTGTGCAGAAAACACTAACACTTGTTCAGAACGAAAGAAAGCACAGAGGCCCAGATTCTATGTTGTCCTGGAGAGCTTGCAGAGCACTGGGGAAAGGCAGGCAGAGAATTCCTTGCTAGCACCTTCTCTGTGCCTGGGAAGCAGAAGTGTTCACATTGCTTCGCAGAATCGCTTTTGTGCAGAAAACAGTAACACTTGTTCAGAAGGAAAGAAAGCACAGAGCCCCAGATTCTATGTTGTCCTGGAGAGCTTGCAGAGCACTGGGGAAAGGCAGGCAGAGAATTCCCTGATAGCACCTTCTCTGTGCCTGTTCACATTGCTTCGCAGAATCGCTTTTGTGCAAAAAACATTAACACTTGTTCAGAAGGAAAGAAAGCACAGAGCCCCAGATTCTATGTTGTCCTGGAGAGCTTGCTGAGCACTGGGGAAAGGCAGGCAGAGAATTCCTTGCTAGCACCTTCTCTGTGCCTGGGAAGCAGAAGTGTTCACATTGCTTCGCAGAATCGCTTTTGTGCAGAAAACAGTAACACTTGTTCAGAAGGAAAGAAAGCACAGAGGCCCAGATTCTATGTTGTCCTGGAGAGCTTGCAGAGCACTGGGGAAAGGCAGGCAGAGAATTCCCTGCTAGCACCTTCTCTGTGCCTGTTCACATTGCTTCGCAGAATCGCTTTTGTTCAGAAAACAGTAACACTTGTTCAGAACTAAAGAAAGCACAGAGCCCCAGATTCTATGTTGTCCTGGAGAGCTTGCAGAGCACTGGGGAAAGGCAGGCAGAGAATTCCTTGCTAGCACCTTCTCTGTGCCTGGGAAGCAGAAGTGTTCACATTGCTTCGCAGAATCGCTTTTGTGCAGAAAACAGTAACACTTGTTCAGAAGGAAAGAAAGCACAGAGCCCCAGATTCTATGTTGTCTTGGAGAGCTTGCAGAGCACTGGGGAAAGGCAGGCAGAGAATTCCTTGCTAGCACCTTCTCTGTGCCTGGGAAGCAGAAGTGTTCACATTGCTTCGCAGAATCGCTTTTGTGCAGAAAACAGTAACACTTGTTCAGAACGAAAGAAAGCACAGAGCCCCAGATTCTATGTTGTCCTGGAGAGCTTGCAGAGCACTGGGGAAAGGCAGGCAGAGAATTCCCTGATAGCACCTTCTCTGTGCCTGTTCACATTGCTTCGCAGAATCGCTTTTCTGCAGAAAACAGTAACACTTGTTCAGAAGAAAAGAAAGCACAGAGCCCCAGATTTTATGTTGTCCTGGAGAGCTTTTAGAGCACTGGGGAAAGGCAGGCAGAGAATTCCTTGCTAGCACCTTCTCTGTGCCTGGGAAGCAGAAGTGTTCACATTGGTTCGCAGAATCGCTTTTGTGCAGAAAACAGTAACACTTGTTCAGAAGGAAAGAAAGCACAGAGCCCCAGATTCTATGTTGTCCTGGAGAGCTTGCAGAGCACTGGGGAAAGGCAGGCAGAGAATTCCCTGATAGCACCTTCTCTGTGCCTGTTCACATTGCTTCGCAGAATCGCTTTTGTGCAGAAAACAGTAACACTTGTTCAGAACGAAAGAAAGCACAGAGCCCCAGATTCTATGTTGTCCTGGAGAGCTTGCAGAGCACTGGGGAAAGGCAGGCAGAGAATTCCCTGCTAGCACCTTCTCTGTGCCTGGGAAACAGAAGTGTTCACATTGCTTCGCAAGAATCGCTTTTGTGCAGAAAACAGTAACACTTGTTCAGAAGGAAAGAAAGCACAGAGCCCCAGATTCTATGTTGTCCTGGAGAGCTTGCAGAGCACTGGGGAAAGGCAGGCAGAGAATTCCCTGCTAGCACCTTCTCTGTGCCTGTTCACATTGCTTCGCAAGAATCGCTTTTGTGCAGAAAACAGTAACACTTGTTCAGAAGGAAAGAAAGCACAGAGCCCCAGATTCTATGTTGTCCTGGAGAGCTTGCAGAGCACTGGGGAAAGGCAGGCAGAGAATTCCCTGCTAGCACCTTCTCTGTGCCTGCGAAGCAGAAGTGTTCACATTGCTTCGCAAGAATCGCTTTTGTGCAGAAAACAGTAACACTTGTTCAGAAGGAAAGAAAGCACAGAGCCCCAGATTCTATGTTGTCCTGGAGAGCTTGCAGAGCACTGGGGAAAGGCAGGCAGAGAATTCCCTGCTAGCACCTTCTCTGTGCCTGGGAAGCAGAGGTGTTCACATTGCTTCGCAAGAATCGCTTTTGTGCAGAAAACAGTAACACTTGTTCAGAAGGAAAGAAAGCACAGAGCCCCAGATTTTATGTTGTCCTGGAGAGCTTGCAGAGCACTGGGGAAAGGCAGGCAGAGAATTCCCTGATAGCACCTTCTCTGTGCCTGTTCACATTGCTTCGCAGAATCGCTTTTGTGCAGAAAACAGTAACACTTGTTCAGAAGGAAAGAAATCACAGAGCCCCAGATTCTATGTTGTCCTGGAGAGCTTGCAGAGCACTGGGGAAAGGCAGGCAGAGAATTCCCTGATAGCACCTTCTCTGTGCCTGGGAAGCAGAAGTGTTCACATTGCTTCGCAAGAATCGCTTTTGTGCAGAAAACAGTAACACTTGTTCAGAAGGAAAGAAAGCACAGAGCCCCAGATTCTATGTTGTCCTGGAGAGCTTGCAGAGCACTGGGGAAAGGCAGGCAGAGAATTCCCTGCTAGCACCTTCTCTGTGCCTGGGAAGCAGAAGTGTTCACATTGCTTCGCAAGAATCGCTTTTGTGCAGACAACAGTAACACTTGTTCAGAAGGAAAGAAAGCACAGAGCCCCAGATTCTATGTTGTCCTGGAGAGCTTGCAGAGCACTGGGGAAAGGCAGGCAGAGAATTCCCTGATAGCACCTTCTCTGTGCCTGTTCACATTGCTTCGCAGAATCGCTTTTGTGCAGAAAACAGTAACACTTGTTCAGAACGAAAGAAAGCACAGAGCCCCAGATTCTATGTTGTCCTGGAGAGCTTGCAGAGCACTGGGGAAAGGCAGGCAGAGAATTCCCTGCTAGCACCTTCTCTGTGCCTGGGAAGCAGAAGTGTTCACATTGCTTCGCAAGAATCGCTTTTGTGCAGAAAACACTAACACTTGTTCAGAACGAAAGAAAGCACAGAGCCGCAGATTTTATGTTGTCCTGGAGAGCTTGCAGAGCACTGGGGAAAGGCAGGCAGAGAATTCCTTTCTAGCACCTTCTCTGTGCCTGTTCACATTGCTTCGCAGAATCGCTTTTGTGCAGAAAACAGTAACACTTGTTCAGAACGAAAGAAAGCACAGAGCCCCAGATTCTATGTTGTCCTGGAGAGCTTGCAGAGCACTGGGGAAAGGCAGGCAGAGAATTCCCTGATAGCACCTTCTCTGTGCCTGGGAAGCAGAAGTGTTCACATTGCTTCGCAAGAATCGCTTTTGTGCAGAAAACACTAACACTTGTTCAGAAGGAAAGAAAGCACAGAGCCCCAGATTTTATGTTGTCCTGGAGAGCTTGCAGAGCACTGGGGAAAGGCAGGCAGAGAATTCCTTGCTAGCACCTTCTCTGTGCCTGGGAAGCAGAAGTGTTCACATTGCTTCGCAGAATCGCTTTTGTGCAGAAAACAGTAACACTTGTTCAGAAGGAAAGAAAGCACAGAGCCCCAGATTCTATGTTGTCCTGGAGAGCTTGCAGAGCACTGGGGAAAGGCAGGCAGAGAATTCCCTGCTAGCACCTTCTCTGTGCCTGTTCACATTGCTTCGCAGAATCGCTTTTGTGCAGAAAACAGTAACACTTGTTCAGAACGAAAGAAAGCACAGAGCCCCAGATTCTATGTAGTCCTGGAGAGCTTGCAGAGCACTGGGGAAAGGCAGGCAGAGAATTCCTTGCTAGCACCTTCTCTGTGCCTGGGAAGCAGAAGTGTTCACATTGCTTCGCAAGAATCGCTTTTGTGCAGAAAACACTAACACTTGTTCAGAAGGAAAGAAAGCACAGAGCCCCAGATTTTATGTTGTCCTGGAGAGCTTGCAGAGCACTGGGGAAAGGCAGGCAGCGAATTCCTTTCTAGCACCTTCTCTGTGCCTGGGAAGGAGAAGTGTTCACATTGGTTCGCAGAATCGCTTTTGTGCAGAAAACAGTAACACTTGTTCAGAAGGAAAGAAAGCACAGAGCCCCAGATTTTATGTTGTCCTGGAGAGCTTGCAGAGCACTGGGGAAAGGCAGGCAGAGAATTCCCTGATAGCACCTTCTCTGTGCCTGTTCACATTGCTTCGCAGAATCGCTTTTGTGCAGAAAACAGTAACACTTGTTCAGAAGGAAAGAAAGCACAGAGCCCCAGATTCTATGTTGTCCTGGAGAGCTTGCAGAGCACTGGGGAAAGGCAGGCAGAGAATTCCTTGCTAGCACCTTCTCTGTGCCTGGGAAGCAGAAGTGTTCACATTGCTTCGCAGAATCGCTTTTGTGCAGAAAACAGTAACACTTGTTCAGAAGGAAAGAAAGCACAGAGCCCCAGATTCTATGTTGTCCTGGAGAGCTTGCAGAGCACTGGGGAAAGGCAGGCAGAGAATTCCCTGATAGCACCTTCTCTGTGCCTGTTCACATTGCTTCGCAGAATCGCTTTTGTGCAGAAAACATTAACACTTGTTCAGAAGGAAAGAAAGCACAGAGCCCCAGATTCTATGTTGTCCTGGAGAGCTTGCTGAGCACTGGGGAAAGGCAGGCAGAGAATTCCTTGCTAGCACCTTCTCTGTGCCTGGGAATTAGAAGTGTTCACATTGCTTCGCAGAATCGCTTTTGTGCAGAAAACAGTAACACTTGTTCAGAAGGAAAGAAAGCACAGAGCCCCAGATTCTATGTTGTCCTGGAGAGCTTGCAGAGCACTGGGGAAAGGCAGGCAGAGAATTCCCTGCTAGCACCTTCTCTGTGCCTGTTCACATTGCTTCGCAGAATCGCTTTTGTTCAGAAAACAGTAACACTTGTTCAGAACTAAAGAAAGCACAGAGCCCCAGATTCTATGTTGTCCTGGAAAGCTTGCAGAGCACTGGGGAAAGGCAGGCAGAGAATTCCCTGATAGCACCTTCTCTGTGCCTGGGAAGCAGAAGTGTTCACATTTGTTCGCAAGAATCGCTTTTGTGCAGAAAACACTAACACTTGTTCAGAAGGAAAGAAAGCACAGAGCCCCACATTTTATGTTGTCCTGGAGAGCTTGCAGAGCACTGGGGAAAGGCAGGCAGAGAATTCCCTGCTAGCACCTTCTCTGTGCCTGGGAAGCAGAAGTGTTCACATTGCTTCGCAAGAATCGCTTTTGTGCAGAAAACACTAACACTTGTTCAGAACGAAAGAAAGCACAGAGGCCCAGATTCTATGTTGTCCTGGAGAGCTTGCAGAGCACTGGGGAAAGGCAGGCAGAGAATTCCCTGCTAGCACCTTCTCTGTGCCTGGGAAGCAGAAGTGTTCACATTGCTTCGCAAGAATCGCTTTTGTGCAGAAAACACTAACACTTGTTCAGAAGGAAAGAAAGCACAGAGCCCCACATTTTATGTTGTTCTGCAGAGCTTGCAGAGCACTGGGGAAAGGCAGGCAGAGAATTCCCTGCTAGCACCTTCTCTGTGCCTGTTCACATTGCTTCGCAGAATCGCTTTTGTTCAGAAAACAGTAACACTTGTTCAGAACTAAAGAAAGCACAGAGCCCCAGATTCTATGTTGTCCTGGAGAGCTTGCAGAGCACTGGGGAAAGGCAGGCAGAGAATTCCTTGCTAGCACCTTCTCTGTGCCTGGGAAGCAGAAGTGTTCACATTGCTTCGCAGGATCGCTTTTGTGCAGAAAACACTAACACTTGTTCAGAACGAAAGAAAGCACAGAGCCCCAGATTCTATGTTGTCCTGGAGAGCTTGCAGAGCACTGGGGAAAGGCAGGCAGAGAATTCCCTGCTAGCACCTTCTCTGTGCCTGTTCACATTGCTTCGCAGAATCGCTTTTGTTCAGAAAACAGTAACACTTGTTCAGAAGGAAAGAAAGCACAGAGCCCCAGATTCTATGTTGTCCTGGAAAGCTTGCAGAGCACTGGGGAAAGGCAGGCAGAGAATTCCCTGATAGCACCTTCTCTGTGCCTGGGAAGCAGAAGTGTTCACATTGCTTCGCAAGAATCGCTTTTGTGCAGAAAACACTAACACTTGTTCAGAAGGAAAGAAAGCACAGAGCCCCACATTTTATGTTGTCCTGGAGAGCTTGCAGAGCACTGGGGAAAGGCAGGCAGAGAATTCCCTGATAGCACCTTCTCTGTGCCTGTTCACATTGCTTCGCAGAATCGCTTTTGTGCAGAAAACAGTAACACTTGTTCAGAAGAAAAGAAAGCACAGAGCCCCAGATTCTATGTTGTCCTGGAGAGCTTGCAGAGCACTGGGGAAAGGCAGGCAGAGAATTCCCTGCTAGCACCTTCTCTGTGCCTGGGAAGCAGAAGTGTTCACATTGCTTTGCAGAATCGCTTTTGTGCAGAAAACAGTAACACTTGTTCAGAAGGAAAGAAAGCACAGAGCCCCAGATTCTATGTTGTCCTGGAGAGCTTGCAGAGCACTGGGGAAAGGCAGGCAGAGAATTCCCTGCTAGCACCTTCTCTGTGCCTGTTCACATTGCTTCGCAGAATCGCTTTTGTGCAGAAAACATTAACACTTGTTCAGAAGGAAAGAAAGCACAGAGCCCCAGATTCTATGTTGTCCTGGAGAGCTTGCTGAGCACTGGGGAAAGGCAGGCAGAGAATTCCTTGCTAGCACCTTCTCTGTGCCTGGGAAGCAGAAGTGTTCACATTGCTTCGCAGAATCGCTTTTGTGCAGAAAACAGTAACACTTGTTCAGAAGGAAAGAAAGCACAGAGCCCCAGATTCTATGTTGTCCTGGAGAGCTTGCAGAGCACTGGGGAAAGGCAGGCAGAGAATTCCCTGCTAGCACCTTCTCTGTGCCTGTTCACATTGCTTCGCAGAATCGCTTTTGTGCAGAAAACAGTAACACTTGTTCAGAAGGAAAGAAAGCACAGAGCCCCAGATTCTATGTTGTCCTGGAAAGCTTGCAGAGCACTGGGGAAAGGCAGGCAGAGAATTCCCTGATAGCACCTTCTCTGTGCCTGGGAAGCAGAAGTGTTCACATTGCTTCGCAAGAATCGCTTTTGTGCAGAAAACACTAACACTTGTTCAGAAGGAAAGAAAGCACAGAGCCCCACATTTTATGTTGTCCTGGAGAGCTTGCAGAGCACTGGGGAAAGGCAGGCAGAGAATTCCCTGCTAGCACCTTCTCTGTGCCTGTTCACATTGCTTCGCAGAATCGCTTTTGTGCAGAAAACAGTAACACTTGTTCAGAAGAAAAGAAAGCACAGAGCCCCAGATTCTATGTTGTCCTGGAGAGCTTTTAGAGCACTGGGGAAAGGCAGGCAGAGAATTCCCTGCTAGCACCTTCTCTGTGCCTGGGAAGCAGAAGTGTTCACATTGCTTCGCAAGAATCGCTTTTGTGCAGAAAACACTAACACTTGTTCAGAACGAAAGAAAGCACAGAGGCCCAGATTCTATGTTGTCCTGGAGAGCTTGCAGAGCACTGGGGAAAGGCAGGCAGAGAATTCCCTGCTAGCACCTTCTCTGTGCCTGTTCACATTGCTTCGCAGAATCGCTTTTGTTCAGAAAACAGTAACACTTGTTCAGAACTAAAGAAAGCACAGAGCCCCAGATTCTATGTTGTCCTGGAGAGCTTGCAGAGCACTGGGGAAAGGCAGGCAGAGAATTCCTTGCTAGCACCTTCTCTGTGCCTGGGAAGCAGAAGTGTTCACATTGCTTCGCAGGATCGCTTTTGTGCAGAAAACACTAACACTTGTTCAGAACGAAAGAAAGCACAGAGCCCCAGATTCTATGTTGTCCTGGAGAGCTTGCAGAGCACTGGGGAAAGGCAGGCAGAGAATTCCCTGCTAGCACCTTCTCTGTGCCTGTTCACATTGCTTCGCAGAATCGCTTTTGTTCAGAAAACAGTAACACTTGTTCAGAAGGAAAGAAAGCACAGAGCCCCAGATTCTATGTTGTCCTGGAAAGCTTGCAGAGCACTGGGGAAAGGCAGGCAGAGAATTCCCTGATAGCACCTTCTCTGTGCCTGGGAAGCAGAAGTGTTCACATTGCTTCGCAAGAATCGCTTTTGTGCAGAAAACACTAACACTTGTTCAGAAGGAAAGAAAGCACAGAGCCCCACATTTTATGTTGTCCTGGAGAGCTTGCAGAGCACTGGGGAAAGGCAGGCAGAGAATTCCCTGATAGCACCTTCTCTGTGCCTGTTCACATTGCTTCGCAGAATCGCTTTTGTGCAGAAAACAGTAACACTTGTTCAGAAGAAAAGAAAGCACAGAGCCCCAGATTCTATGTTGTCCTGGAGAGCTTGCAGAGCACTGGGGAAAGGCAGGCAGAGAATTCCCTGCTAGCACCTTCTCTGTGCCTGGGAAGCAGAAGTGTTCACATTGCTTCGCAAGAATCGCTTTTGTGCAGAAAACACTAACACTTGTTCAGAACGAAAGAAAGCACAGAGCCCCAGATTCTATGTTGTCCTGGAGAGCTTGCAGAGCACTGGGGAAAGGCAGGCAGAGAATTCCTTGCTAGCACCTTCTCTGTGCCTGGGAAGCAGAAGTGTTCACATTGCTTCGCAGAATCGCTTTTGTGCAGAAAACAGTAACACTTGTTCAGAAGGAAAGAAAGCACAGAGCCCCAGATTTTATGTTGTCCTGGAGAGCTTGCAGAGCACTGGGGAAAGGCAGGCAGAGAATTCCCTGCTAGCACCTTCTCTGTGCCTGTTCACATTGCTTCGCAGAATCGCTTTTGTGCAGAAAACAGTAACACTTGTTCAGAACGAAAGAAAGCACAGAGCCCCAGATTCTATGTTGTCCTGGAGAGCTTGCAGAGCACTGGGGAAAGGCAGGCAGAGAATTCCCTGCTAGCACCTTCTCTGTGCCTGGGAAGCAGAAGTGTTCACATTGCTTCGCAAGAATCGCTTTTGTGCAGAAAACACTAACACTTGTTCAGAAGGAAAGAAAGCACAGAGCCCCAGATTTTATGTTGTCCTGGAGAGCTTGCAGAGCACTGGGGAAAGGCAGGCAGAGAATTCCTTGCTAGCACCTTCTCTGTGCCTGGGAAGCAGAAGTGTTCACATTGCTTCGCAGAATCGCTTTTGTGCAGAAAACAGTAACACTTGTTCAGAAGGAAAGAAAGCACAGAGCCCCAGATTCTATGTTGTCCTGGAGAGCTTGCTGAGCACTGGGGAAAGGCAGGCAGAGAATTCCTTGCTAGCACCTTCTCTGTGCCTGGGAAGCAGAAGTGTTCACATTGCTTTGCAGAATCGCTTTTGTGCAGAAAACAGTAACACTTGTTCAGAAGGAAAGAAAGCACAGAGCCCCAGATTCTATGTTGTCCTGGAGAGCTTGCAGAGCACTGGGGAAAGGCAGGCAGAGAATTCCCTGATAGCACCTTCTCTGTGCCTGTTCACATTGCTTCGCAGAATCGCTTTTGTGCAGAAAACATTAACACTTGTTCAGAAGGAAAGAAAGCACAGAGCCCCAGATTCTATGTTGTCCTGGAGAGCTTGCTGAGCACTGGGGAAAGGCAGGCAGAGAATTCCTTGCTAGCACCTTCTCTGTGCCTGGGAAGCAGAAGTGTTCACATTGCTTCGCAGAATCGCTTTTGTGCAGAAAACAGTAACACTTGTTCAGAACGAAAGAAAGCACAGAGCCCCAGATTCTATGTTGTCCTGGAGAGCTTGCAGAGCACTGGGGAAAGGCAGGCAGAGAATTCCCTGCTAGCACCTTCTCTGTGCCTGTTCACATTGCTTCGCAGAATCGCTTTTGTTCAGAAAACAGTAACACTTGTTCAGAACTAAAGAAAGCACAGAGCCCCAGATTCTATGTTGTCCTGGAAAGCTTGCAGAGCACTGGGGAAAGGCAGGCAGAGAATTCCCTGATAGCACCTTCTCTGTGCCTGGGAAGCAGAAGTGTTCACATTGCTTCGCAAGAATCGCTTTTGTGCAGAAAACACTAACACTTGTTCAGAAGGAAAGAAAGCACAGAGCCCCACATTTTATGTTGTCCTGGAGAGCTTGCAGAGCACTGGGGAAAGGCAGGCAGAGAATTCCCTGCTAGCACCTTCTCTGTGCCTGTTCACATTGCTTCGCAGAATCGCTTTTGTGCAGAAAACAGTAACACTTGTTCAGAAGAAAAGAAAGCACAGAGCCCCAGATTCTATGTTGTCCTGGAGAGCTTTTAGAGCACTGGGGAAAGGCAGGCAGAGAATTCCCTGCTAGCACCTTCTCTGTGCCTGGGAAGCAGAAGTGTTCACATTGCTTCGCAAGAATCGCTTTTGTGCAGAAAACACTAACACTTGTTCAGAACGAAAGAAAGCACAGAGGCCCAGATTCTATGTTGTCCTGGAGAGCTTGCAGAGCACTGGGGAAAGGCAGGCAGAGAATTCCCTGCTAGCACCTTCTCTGTGCCTGTTCACATTGCTTCGCAGAATCGCTTTTGTTCAGAAAACAGTAACACTTGTTCAGAACTAAAGAAAGCACAGAGCCCCAGATTCTATGTTGTCCTGGAGAGCTTGCAGAGCACTGGGGAAAGGCAGGCAGAGAATTCCTTGCTAGCACCTTCTCTGTGCCTGGGAAGCAGAAGTGTTCACATTGCTTCGCAGGATCGCTTTTGTGCAGAAAACACTAACACTTGTTCAGAACGAAAGAAAGCACAGAGCCCCAGATTCTATGTTGTCCTGGAGAGCTTGCAGAGCACTGGGGAAAGGCAGGCAGAGAATTCCCTGCTAGCACCTTCTCTGTGCCTGTTCACATTGCTTCGCAGAATCGCTTTTGTTCAGAAAACAGTAACACTTGTTCAGAAGGAAAGAAAGCACAGAGCCCCAGATTCTATGTTGTCCTGGAAAGCTTGCAGAGCACTGGGGAAAGGCAGGCAGAGAATTCCCTGATAGCACCTTCTCTGTGCCTGGGAAGCAGAAGTGTTCACATTGCTTCGCAAGAATCGCTTTTGTGCAGAAAACACTAACACTTGTTCAGAAGGAAAGAAAGCACAGAGCCCCACATTTTATGTTGTCCTGGAGAGCTTGCAGAGCACTGGGGAAAGGCAGGCAGAGAATTCCCTGATAGCACCTTCTCTGTGCCTGTTCACATTGCTTCGCAGAATCGCTTTTGTGCAGAAAACAGTAACACTTGTTCAGAAGAAAAGAAAGCACAGAGCCCCAGATTCTATGTTGTCCTGGAGAGCTTGCAGAGCACTGGGGAAAGGCAGGCAGAGAATTCCCTGCTAGCACCTTCTCTGTGCCTGGGAAGCAGAAGTGTTCACATTGCTTCGCAAGAATCGCTTTTGTGCAGAAAACACTAACACTTGTTCAGAACGAAAGAAAGCACAGAGGCCCAGATTCTATGTTGTCCTGGAGAGCTTGCAGAGCACTGGGGAAAGGCAGGCAGAGAATTCCTTGCTAGCACCTTCTCTGTGCCTGGGAAGCAGAAGTGTTCACATTGCTTCGCAGAATCGCTTTTGTGCAGAAAACAGTAACACTTGTTCAGAAGGAAAGAAAGCACAGAGCCCCAGATTTTATGTTGTCCTGGAGAGCTTGCAGAGCACTGGGGAAAGGCAGGCAGAGAATTCCCTGCTAGCACCTTCTCTGTGCCTGTTCACATTGCTTCGCAGAATCGCTTTTGTGCAGAAAACAGTAACACTTGTTCAGAACGAAAGAAATCACAGAGCCCCAGATTCTATGTTGTCCTGGAGAGCTTGCAGAGCACTGGGGAAAGGCAGGCAGAGAATTCCCTGCTAGCACCTTCTCTGTGCCTGGGAAGCAGAAGTGTTCACATTGCTTCGCAAGAATCGCTTTTGTGCAGAAAACACTAACACTTGTTCAGAAGGAAAGAAAGCACAGAGCCCCAGATTTTATGTTGTCCTGGAGAGCTTGCAGAGCACTGGGGAAAGGCAGGCAGAGAATTCCTTGCTAGCACCTTCTCTGTGCCTGGGAAGCAGAAGTGTTCACATTGCTTCGCAGAATCGCTTTTGTGCAGAAAACAGTAACACTTGTTCAGAAGGAAAGAAAGCACAGAGCCCCAGATTCTATGTTGTCCTGGAGAGCTTGCAGAGCACTGGGGAAAGGCAGGCAGAGAATTCCCTGCTAGCACCTTCTCTGTGCCTGTTCACATTGCTTCGCAGAATCGCTTTTGTGCAGAAAACAGTAACACTTGTTCAGAACGAAAGAAAGCACAGAGCCCCAGATTCTATGTAGTCCTGGAGAGCTTGCAGAGCACTGGGGAAAGGCAGGCAGAGAATTCCTTGCTAGCACCTTCTCTGTGCCTGGGAAGCAGAAGTGTTCACATTGCTTCGCAAGAATCGCTTTTGTGCAGAAAACACTAACACTTGTTCAGAAGGAAAGAAAGCACAGAGCCCCAGATTTTATGTTGTCCTGGAGAGCTTGCTGAGCACTGGGGAAAGGCAGGCAGAGAATTCCTTTCTAGCACCTTCTCTGTGCCTGGGAAGGAGAAGTGTTCACATTGGTTCGCAGAATCGCTTTTGTGCAGAAAACAGTAACACTTGTTCAGAAGGAAAGAAAGCACAGAGCCCCAGATTTTATGTTGTCCTGGAGAGCTTGCAGAGCACTGGGGAAAGGCAGGCAGAGAATTCCCTGATAGCACCTTCTCTGTGCCTGTTCACATTGCTTCGCAGAATCGCTTTTGTGCAGAAAACAGTAACACTTGTTCAGAAGGAAAGAAAGCACAGAGCCCCAGATTCTATGTTGTCCTGGAGAGCTTGCTGAGCACTGGGGAAAGGCAGGCAGAGAATTCCTTGCTAGCACCTTCTCTGTGCCTGGGAAGCAGAAGTGTTCACATTGCTTTGCAGAATCGCTTTTGTGCAGAAAACAGTAACACTTGTTCAGAAGGAAAGAAAGCACAGAGCCCCAGATTCTATGTTGTCCTGGAGAGCTTGCAGAGCACTGGGGAAAGGCAGGCAGAGAATTCCCTGATAGCACCTTCTCTGTGCCTGTTCACATTGCTTCGCAGAATCGCTTTTGTGCAGAAAACATTAACACTTGTTCAGAAGGAAAGAAAGCACAGAGCCCCAGATTCTATGTTGTCCTGGAGAGCTTGCTGAGCACTGGGGAAAGGCAGGCAGAGAATTCCTTGCTAGCACCTTCTCTGTGCCTGGGAAGCAGAAGTGTTCACATTGCTTCGCAGAATCGCTTTTGTGCAGAAAACAGTAACACTTGTTCAGAAGGAAAGAAAGCACAGAGCCCCAGATTCTATGTTGTCCTGGAGAGCTTGCAGAGCACTGGGGAAAGGCAGGCAGAGAATTCCCTGCTAGCACCTTCTCTGTGCCTGTTCACATTGCTTCGCAGAATCGCTTTTGTGCAGAAAACAGTAACACTTGTTCAGAAGGAAAGAAAGCACAGAGCCCCAGATTCTATGTAGTCCTGGAGAGCTTGCAGAGCACTGGGGAAAGGCAGGCAGAGAATTCCTTGCTAGCACCTTCTCTGTGCCTGGGAAGCAGAAGTGTTCACATTGCTTCGCAAGAATCGCTTTTGTGCAGAAAACACTAACACTTGTTCAGAAGGAAAGAAAGCACAGAGCCCCAGATTTTATGTTGTCCTGGAGAGCTTGCAGAGCACTGGGGAAAGGCAGGCAGCGAATTCCTTTCTAGCACCTTCTCTGTGCCTGGGAAGGAGAAGTGTTCACATTGGTTCGCAGAATCGCTTTTGTGCAGAAAACAGTAACACTTGTTCAGAACTAAAGAAAGCACAGAGCCCCAGATTCTATGTTGTCCTGGAAAGCTTGCAGAGCACTGGGGAAAGGCAGGCAGAGAATTCCCTGATAGCACCTTCTCTGTGCCTGGGAAGCAGAAGTGTTCACATTGCTTCGCAAGAATCACTTTTGTGCAGAAAACACTAACACTTGTTCAGAAGGAAAGAAAGCACAGAGCCCCACATTTTATGTTGTCCTGGAGAGCTTGCAGAGCACTGGGGAAAGGCAGGCAGAGAATTCCCTGCTAGCACCTTCTCTGTGCCTGTTCACATTGCTTCGCAGAATCGCTTTTGTGCAGAAAACAGTAACACTTGTTCAGAAGAAAAGAAAGCACAGAGCCCCAGATTCTATGTTGTCCTGGAGAGCTTTTAGAGCACTGGGGAAAGGCAGGCAGAGAATTCCCTGCTAGCACCTTCTCTGTGCCTGGGAAGCAGAAGTGTTCACATTGCTTCGCAAGAATCGCTTTTGTGCAGAAAACACTAACACTTGTTCAGAACGAAAGAAAGCACAGAGGCCCAGATTCTATGTTGTCCTGGAGAGCTTGCAGAGCACTGGGGAAAGGCAGGCAGAGAATTCCCTGCTAGCACCTTCTCTGTGCCTGTTCACATTGCTTCGCAGAATCGCTTTTGTTCAGAAAACAGTAACACTTGTTCAGAACTAAAGAAAGCACAGAGCCCCAGATTCTATGTTGTCCTGGAGAGCTTGCAGAGCACTGGGGAAAGGCAGGCAGAGAATTCCTTGCTAGCACCTTCTCTGTGCCTGGGAAGCAGAAGTGTTCACATTGCTTCGCAGGATCGCTTTTGTGCAGAAAACACTAACACTTGTTCAGAACGAAAGAAAGCACAGAGCCCCAGATTCTATGTTGTCCTGGAGAGCTTGCAGAGCACTGGGGAAAGGCAGGCAGAGAATTCCCTGCTAGCACCTTCTCTGTGCCTGTTCACATTGCTTCGCAGAATCGCTTTTGTTCAGAAAACAGTAACACTTGTTCAGAAGGAAAGAAAGCACAGAGCCCCAGATTCTATGTTGTCCTGGAAAGCTTGCAGAGCACTGGGGAAAGGCAGGCAGAGAATTCCCTGATAGCACCTTCTCTGTGCCTGGGAAGCAGAAGTGTTCACATTGCTTCGCAAGAATCGCTTTTGTGCAGAAAACACTAACACTTGTTCAGAAGGAAAGAAAGCACAGAGCCCCACATTTTATGTTGTCCTGGAGAGCTTGCAGAGCACTGGGGAAAGGCAGGCAGAGAATTCCCTGATAGCACCTTCTCTGTGCCTGTTCACATTGCTTCGCAGAATCGCTTTTGTGCAGAAAACAGTAACACTTGTTCAGAAGAAAAGAAAGCACAGAGCCCCAGATTCTATGTTGTCCTGGAGAGCTTGCAGAGCACTGGGGAAAGGCAGGCAGAGAATTCCCTGCTAGCACCTTCTCTGTGCCTGGGAAGCAGAAGTGTTCACATTGCTTCGCAAGAATCGCTTTTGTGCAGAAAACACTAACACTTGTTCAGAACGAAAGAAAGCACAGAGGCCCAGATTCTATGTTGTCCTGGAGAGCTTGCAGAGCACTGGGGAAAGGCAGGCAGAGAATTCCTTGCTAGCACCTTCTCTGTGCCTGGGAAGCAGAAGTGTTCACATTGCTTCGCAGAATCGCTTTTGTGCAGAAAACAGTAACACTTGTTCAGAAGGAAAGAAAGCACAGAGCCCCAGATTCTATGTTGTCCTGGAGAGCTTGCAGAGCACTGGGGAAAGGCAGGCAGAGAATTCCCTGATAGCACCTTCTCTGTGCCTGTTCACATTGCTTCGCAGAATCGCTTTTGTGCAAAAAACATTAACACTTGTTCAGAAGGAAAGAAAGCACAGAGCCCCAGATTCTATGTTGTCCTGGAGAGCTTGCTGAGCACTGGGGAAAGGCAGGCAGAGAATTCCTTGCTAGCACCTTCTCTGTGCCTGGGAAGCAGAAGTGTTCACATTGCTTCGCAGAATCGCTTTTGTGCAGAAAACAGTAACACTTGTTCAGAAGGAAAGAAAGCACAGAGGCCCAGATTCTATGTTGTCCTGGAGAGCTTGCAGAGCACTGGGGAAAGGCAGGCAGAGAATTCCCTGCTAGCACCTTCTCTGTGCCTGTTCACATTGCTTCGCAGAATCGCTTTTGTTCAGAAAACAGTAACACTTGTTCAGAACTAAAGAAAGCACAGAGCCCCAGATTCTATGTTGTCCTGGAGAGCTTGCAGAGCACTGGGGAAAGGCAGGCAGAGAATTCCTTGCTAGCACCTTCTCTGTGCCTGGGAAGCAGAAGTGTTCACATTGCTTCGCAGAATCGCTTTTGTGCAGAAAACAGTAACACTTGTTCAGAAGGAAAGAAAGCACAGAGCCCCAGATTCTATGTTGTCTTGGAGAGCTTGCAGAGCACTGGGGAAAGGCAGGCAGAGAATTCCTTGCTAGCACCTTCTCTGTGCCTGGGAAGCAGAAGTGTTCACATTGCTTCGCAGAATCGCTTTTGTGCAGAAAACAGTAACACTTGTTCAGAACGAAAGAAAGCACAGAGCCCCAGATTCTATGTTGTCCTGGAGAGCTTGCAGAGCACTGGGGAAAGGCAGGCAGAGAATTCCCTGATAGCACCTTCTCTGTGCCTGTTCACATTGCTTCGCAGAATCGCTTTTCTGCAGAAAACAGTAACACTTGTTCAGAAGAAAAGAAAGCACAGAGCCCCAGATTTTATGTTGTCCTGGAGAGCTTGCAGAGCACTGGGGAAAGGCAGGCAGAGAATTCCTTGCTAGCACCTTCTCTGTGCCTGGGAAGCAGAAGTGTTCACATTGGTTCGCAGAATCGCTTTTGTGCAGAAAACAGTAACACTTGTTCAGAAGGAAAGAAAGCACAGAGCCCCAGATTCTATGTTGTCCTGGAGAGCTTGCAGAGCACTGGGGAAAGGCAGGCAGAGAATTCCCTGATAGCACCTTCTCTGTGCCTGTTCACATTGCTTCGCAGAATCGCTTTTGTGCAGAAAACAGTAACACTTGTTCAGAACGAAAGAAAGCACAGAGCCCCAGATTCTATGTTGTCCTGGAGAGCTTGCAGAGCACTGGGGAAAGGCAGGCAGAGAATTCCCTGCTAGCACCTTCTCTGTGCCTGGGAAACAGAAGTGTTCACATTGCTTCGCAAGAATCGCTTTTGTGCAGAAAACAGTAACACTTGTTCAGAAGGAAAGAAAGCACAGAGCCCCAGATTCTATGTTGTCCTGGAGAGCTTGCAGAGCACTGGGGAAAGGCAGGCAGAGAATTCCCTGCTAGCACCTTCTCTGTGCCTGTTCACATTGCTTCGCAAGAATCGCTTTTGTGCAGAAAACAGTAACACTTGTTCAGAAGGAAAGAAAGCACAGAGCCCCAGATTCTATGTTGTCCTGGAGAGCTTGCAGAGCACTGGGGAAAGGCAGGCAGAGAATTCCCTGCTAGCACCTTCTCTGTGCCTGCGAAGCAGAAGTGTTCACATTGCTTCGCAAGAATCGCTTTTGTGCAGAAAACAGTAACACTTGTTCAGAAGGAAAGAAAGCACAGAGCCCCAGATTCTATGTTGTCCTGGAGAGCTTGCAGAGCACTGGGGAAAGGCAGGCAGAGAATTCCCTGCTAGCACCTTCTCTGTGCCTGGGAAGCAGAGGTGTTCACATTGCTTCGCAAGAATCGCTTTTGTGCAGAAAACAGTAACACTTGTTCAGAAGGAAAGAAAGCACAGAGCCCCAGATTTTATGTTGTCCTGGAGAGCTTGCAGAGCACTGGGGAAAGGCAGGCAGAGAATTCCCTGATAGCACCTTCTCTGTGCCTGTTCACATTGCTTCGCAGAATCGCTTTTGTGCAGAAAACAGTAACACTTGTTCAGAAGGAAAGAAATCACAGAGCCCCAGATTCTATGTTGTCCTGGAGAGCTTGCAGAGCACTGGGGAAAGGCAGGCAGAGAATTCCCTGATAGCACCTTCTCTGTGCCTGGGAAGCAGAAGTGTTCACATTGCTTCGCAAGAATCGCTTTTGTGCAGAAAACAGTAACACTTGTTCAGAAGGAAAGAAAGCACAGAGCCCCAGATTCTATGTTGTCCTGGAGAGCTTGCAGAGCACTGGGGAAAGGCAGGCAGAGAATTCCCTGCTAGCACCTTCTCTGTGCCTGGGAAGCAGAAGTGTTCACATTGCTTCGCAAGAATCGCTTTTGTGCAGACAACAGTAACACTTGTTCAGAAGGAAAGAAAGCACAGAGCCCCAGATTCTATGTTGTCCTGGAGAGCTTGCAGAGCACTGGGGAAAGGCAGGCAGAGAATTCCCTGATAGCACCTTCTCTGTGCCTGTTCACATTGCTTCGCAGAATCGCTTTTGTGCAGAAAACAGTAACACTTGTTCAGAACGAAAGAAAGCACAGAGCCCCAGATTCTATGTTGTCCTGGAGAGCTTGCAGAGCACTGGGGAAAGGCAGGCAGAGAATTCCCTGCTAGCACCTTCTCTGTGCCTGGGAAGCAGAAGTGTTCACATTGCTTCGCAAGAATCGCTTTTGTGCAGAAAACACTAACACTTGTTCAGAACGAAAGAAAGCACAGAGCCGCAGATTTTATGTTGTCCTGGAGAGCTTGCAGAGCACTGGGGAAAGGCAGGCAGAGAATTCCTTTCTAGCACCTTCTCTGTGCCTGTTCACATTGCTTCGCAGAATCGCTTTTGTGCAGAAAACAGTAACACTTGTTCAGAACGAAAGAAAGCACAGAGCCCCAGATTCTATGTTGTCCTGGAGAGCTTGCAGAGCACTGGGGAAAGGCAGGCAGAGAATTCCCTGCTAGCACCTTCTCTGTGCCTGGGAAGCAGAAGTGTTCACATTGCTTCGCAAGAATCGCTTTTGTGCAGAAAACACTAACACTTGTTCAGAAGGAAAGAAAGCACAGAGCCCCAGATTTTATGTTGTCCTGGAGAGCTTGCAGAGCACTGGGGAAAGGCAGGCAGAGAATTCCTTGCTAGCACCTTCTCTGTGCCTGGGAAGCAGAAGTGTTCACATTGCTTCGCAGAATCGCTTTTGTGCAGAAAACAGTAACACTTGTTCAGAAGGAAAGAAAGCACAGAGCCCCAGATTCTATGTTGTCCTGGAGAGCTTGCAGAGCACTGGGGAAAGGCAGGCAGAGAATTCCCTGCTAGCACCTTCTCTGTGCCTGTTCACATTGCTTCGCAGAATCGCTTTTGTGCAGAAAACAGTAACACTTGTTCAGAACGAAAGAAAGCACAGAGCCCCAGATTCTATGTAGTCCTGGAGAGCTTGCAGAGCACTGGGGAAAGGCAGGCAGAGAATTCCTTGCTAGCACCTTCTCTGTGCCTGGGAAGCAGAAGTGTTCACATTGCTTCGCAAGAATCGCTTTTGTGCAGAAAACACTAACACTTGTTCAGAAGGAAAGAAAGCACAGAGCCCCAGATTTTATGTTGTCCTGGAGAGCTTGCAGAGCACTGGGGAAAGGCAGGCAGCGAATTCCTTTCTAGCACCTTCTCTGTGCCTGGGAAGGAGAAGTGTTCACATTGGTTCGCAGAATCGCTTTTGTGCAGAAAACAGTAACACTTGTTCAGAAGGAAAGAAAGCACAGAGCCCCAGATTTTATGTTGTCCTGGAGAGCTTGCAGAGCACTGGGGAAAGGCAGGCAGAGAATTCCCTGATAGCACCTTCTCTGTGCCTGTTCACATTGCTTCGCAGAATCGCTTTTGTGCAGAAAACAGTAACACTTGTTCAGAAGGAAAGAAAGCACAGAGCCCCAGATTCTATGTTGTCCTGGAGAGCTTGCAGAGCACTGGGGAAAGGCAGGCAGAGAATTCCTTGCTAGCACCTTCTCTGTGCCTGGGAAGCAGAAGTGTTCACATTGCTTCGCAGAATCGCTTTTGTGCAGAAAACAGTAACACTTGTTCAGAAGGAAAGAAAGCACAGAGCCCCAGATTCTATGTTGTCCTGGAGAGCTTGCAGAGCACTGGGGAAAGGCAGGCAGAGAATTCCCTGATAGCACCTTCTCTGTGCCTGTTCACATTGCTTCGCAGAATCGCTTTTGTGCAGAAAACATTAACACTTGTTCAGAAGGAAAGAAAGCACAGAGCCCCAGATTCTATGTTGTCCTGGAGAGCTTGCTGAGCACTGGGGAAAGGCAGGCAGAGAATTCCTTGCTAGCACCTTCTCTGTGCCTGGGAATTAGAAGTGTTCACATTGCTTCGCAGAATCGCTTTTGTGCAGAAAACAGTAACACTTGTTCAGAAGGAAAGAAAGCACAGAGCCCCAGATTCTATGTTGTCCTGGAGAGCTTGCAGAGCACTGGGGAAAGGCAGGCAGAGAATTCCCTGCTAGCACCTTCTCTGTGCCTGTTCACATTGCTTCGCAGAATCGCTTTTGTTCAGAAAACAGTAACACTTGTTCAGAACTAAAGAAAGCACAGAGCCCCAGATTCTATGTTGTCCTGGAAAGCTTGCAGAGCACTGGGGAAAGGCAGGCAGAGAATTCCCTGATAGCACCTTCTCTGTGCCTGGGAAGCAGAAGTGTTCACATTTGTTCGCAAGAATCGCTTTTGTGCAGAAAACACTAACACTTGTTCAGAAGGAAAGAAAGCACAGAGCCCCACATTTTATGTTGTCCTGGAGAGCTTGCAGAGCACTGGGGAAAGGCAGGCAGAGAATTCCCTGATAGCACCTTCTCTGTGCCTGTTCACATTGCTTCGCAGAATCGCTTTTGTGCAGAAAACAGTAACACTTGTTCAGAATGAAAGAAAGCACAGAGCCCCAGATTCTATGTTGTCCTGGAGAGCTTGCAGAGCACTGGGGAAAGGCAGGCAGAGAATTCCCTGCTAGCACCTTCTCTGTGCCTGGGAAGCAGAAGTGTTCACATTGCTTCGCAAGAATCGCTTTTGTGCAGAAAACACTAACACTTGTTCAGAAGGAAAGAAAGCACAGAGCCCCACATTTTATGTTGTTCTGCAGAGCTTGCAGAGCACTGGGGAAAGGCAGGCAGAGAATTCCCTGCTAGCACCTTCTCTGTGCCTGTTCACATTGCTTCGCAGAATCGCTTTTGTTCAGAAAACAGTAACACTTGTTCAGAACTAAAGAAAGCACAGAGCCCCAGATTCTATGTTGTCCTGGAGAGCTTGCAGAGCACTGGGGAAAGGCAGGCAGAGAATTCCTTGCTAGCACCTTCTCTGTGCCTGGGAAGCAGAAGTGTTCACATTGCTTCGCAGGATCGCTTTTGTGCAGAAAACACTAACACTTGTTCAGAACGAAAGAAAGCACAGAGCCCCAGATTCTATGTTGTCCTGGAGAGCTTGCAGAGCACTGGGGAAAGGCAGGCAGAGAATTCCCTGCTAGCACCTTCTCTGTGCCTGTTCACATTGCTTCGCAGAATCGCTTTTGTTCAGAAAACAGTAACACTTGTTCAGAAGGAAAGAAAGCACAGAGCCCCAGATTCTATGTTGTCCTGGAAAGCTTGCAGAGCACTGGGGAAAGGCAGGCAGAGAATTCCCTGATAGCACCTTCTCTGTGCCTGGGAAGCAGAAGTGTTCACATTGCTTCGCAAGAATCGCTTTTGTGCAGAAAACACTAACACTTGTTCAGAAGGAAAGAAAGCACAGAGCCCCACATTTTATGTTGTCCTGGAGAGCTTGCAGAGCACTGGGGAAAGGCAGGCAGAGAATTCCCTGATAGCACCTTCTCTGTGCCTGTTCACATTGCTTCGCAGAATCGCTTTTGTGCAGAAAACAGTAACACTTGTTCAGAAGAAAAGAAAGCACAGAGCCCCAGATTCTATGTTGTCCTGGAGAGCTTGCAGAGCACTGGGGAAAGGCAGGCAGAGAATTCCCTGCTAGCACCTTCTCTGTGCCTGGGAAGCAGAAGTGTTCACATTGCTTTGCAGAATCGCTTTTGTGCAGAAAACAGTAACACTTGTTCAGAAGGAAAGAAAGCACAGAGCCCCAGATTCTATGTTGTCCTGGAGAGCTTGCAGAGCACTGGGGAAAGGCAGGCAGAGAATTCCCTGCTAGCACCTTCTCTGTGCCTGTTCACATTGCTTCGCAGAATCGCTTTTGTGCAGAAAACATTAACACTTGTTCAGAAGGAAAGAAAGCACAGAGCCCCAGATTCTATGTTGTCCTGGAGAGCTTGCTGAGCACTGGGGAAAGGCAGGCAGAGAATTCCTTGCTAGCACCTTCTCTGTGCCTGGGAAGCAGAAGTGTTCACATTGCTTCGCAGAATCGCTTTTGTGCAGAAAACAGTAACACTTGTTCAGAAGGAAAGAAAGCACAGAGCCCCAGATTCTATGTTGTCCTGGAGAGCTTGCAGAGCACTGGGGAAAGGCAGGCAGAGAATTCCCTGCTAGCACCTTCTCTGTGCCTGTTCACATTGCTTCGCAGAATCGCTTTTGTTCAGAAAACAGTAACACTTGTTCAGAACTAAAGAAAGCACAGAGCCCCAGATTCTATGTTGTCCTGGAAAGCTTGCAGAGCACTGGGGAAAGGCAGGCAGAGAATTCCCTGATAGCACCTTCTCTGTGCCTGGGAAGCAGAAGTCTTCACATTGCTTCGCAAGAATCGCTTTTGTGCAGAAAACACTAACACTTGTTCAGAAGGAAAGAAAGCACAGAGCCCCACATTTTATGTTGTCCTGGAGAGCTTGCAGAGCACTGGGGAAAGGCAGGCAGAGAATTCCCTGATAGCACCTTCTCTGTGCCTGTTCACATTGCTTCGCAGAATCGCTTTTGTGCAGAAAACAGTAACACTTGTTCAGAAGAAAAGAAAGCACAGAGCCCCAGATTCTATGTTGTCCTGGAGAGCTTGCAGAGCACTGGGGAAAGGCAGGCAGAGAATTCCCTGCTAGCACCTTCTCTGTGCCTGGGAAGCAGAAGTGTTCACATTGCTTCGCAAGAATCGCTTTTGTGCAGAAAACACTAACACTTGTTCAGAACGAAAGAAAGCACAGAGGCCCAGATTCTATGTTGTCCTGGAGAGCTTGCAGAGCACTGGGGAAAGGCAGGCAGAGAATTCCCTGCTAGCACCTTCTCTGTGCCTGTTCACATTGCTTCGCAGAATCGCTTTTGTTCAGAAAACAGTAACACTTGTTCAGAACTAAAGAAAGCACAGAGCCCCAGATTCTATGTTGTCCTGGAGAGCTTGCAGAGCACTGGGGAAAGGCAGGCAGAGAATTCCTTGCTAGCACCTTCTCTGTGCCTGGGAAGCAGAAGTGTTCACATTGCTTCGCAGGATCGCTTTTGTGCAGAAAACACTAACACTTGTTCAGAACGAAAGAAAGCACAGAGCCCCAGATTCTATGTTGTCCTGGAGAGCTTGCAGAGCACTGGGGAAAGGCAGGCAGAGAATTCCCTGCTAGCACCTTCTCTGTGCCTGTTCACATTGCTTCGCAGAATCGCTTTTGTGCAGAAAACACTAACACTTGTTCAGAAGGAAAGAAAGCACAGAGCCCCAGATTCTATGTTGTCCTGGAAAGCTTGCAGAGCACTGGGGAAAGGCAGGCAGAGAATTCCCTGATAGCACCTTCTCTGTGCCTGGGAAGCAGAAGTGTTCACATTGCTTCGCAAGAATCGCTTTTGTGCAGAAAACACTAACACTTGTTCAGAAGGAAAGAAAGCACAGAGCCCCACATTTTATGTTGTCCTGGAGAGCTTGCAGAGCACTGGGGAAAGGCAGGCAGAGAATTCCCTGATAGCACCTTCTCTGTGCCTGTTCACATTGCTTCGCAGAATCGCTTTTGTGCAGAAAACAGTAACACTTGTTCAGAAGAAAAGAAAGCACAGAGCCCCAGATTCTATGTTGTCCTGGAGAGCTTGCAGAGCACTGGGGAAAGGCAGGCAGAGAATTCCCTGCTAGCACCTTCTCTGTGCCTGGGAAGCAGAAGTGTTCACATTGCTTCGCAAGAATCGCTTTTGTGCAGAAAACACTAACACTTGTTCAGAACGAAAGAAAGCACAGAGGCCCAGATTCTATGTTGTCCTGGAGAGCTTGCAGAGCACTGGGGAAAGGCAGGCAGAGAATTCCCTGCTAGCACCTTCTCTGTGCCTGTTCACATTGCTTCGCAGAATCGCTTTTGTTCAGAAAACAGTAACACTTGTTCAGAACTAAAGAAAGCACAGAGCCCCACATTTTATGTTGTCCTGGAGAGCTTGCAGAGCACTGGGGAAAGGCAGGCAGAGAATTCCTTGCTAGCACCTTCTCTGTGCCTGGGAAGCAGAAGTGTTCACATTGCTTCGCAGAATCGCTTTTGTGCAGAAAACAGTAACACTTGTTCAGAAGGAAAGAAAGCACAGAGCCCCAGATTCTATGTTGTCCTGGAGAGCTTGCAGAGCACTGGGGAAAGGCAGGCAGAGAATTCCCTGATAGCACCTTCTCTGTGCCTGTTCACATTGCTTCGCAGAATCGCTTTTGTGCAGAAAACATTAACACTTGTTCAGAAGGAAAGAAAGCACAGAGCCCCAGATTCTATGTTGTCCTGGAGAGCTTGCTGAGCACTGGGGAAAGGCAGGCAGAGAATTCCTTGCTATCACCTTCTCTGTGCCTGGGAATCAGAAGTGTTCACATTGCTTCGCAGAATCGCTTTTGTGCAGAAAACAGTAACACTTGTTCAGAAGGAAAGAAAGCACAGAGGCCCAGATTCTATGTTGTCCTGGAGAGCTTGCAGAGCACTGGGGAAAGGCAGGCAGAGAATTCCCTGCTAGCACCTTCTCTGTGCCTGTTCACATTGCTTCGCAGAATCGCTTTTGTTCAGAAAACAGTAACACTTGTTCAGAACTAAAGAAAGCACAGAGCCCCAGATTCTATGTTGTCCTGGAGAGCTTGCAGAGCACTGGGGAAAGGCAGGCAGAGAATTCCTTGCTAGCACCTTCTCTGTGCCTGGGAAGCAGAAGTGTTCACATTGCTTCGCAGAATCGCTTTTGTGCAGAAAACAGTAACACTTGTTCAGAAGGAAAGAAAGCACAGAGCCCCAGATTCTATGTTGTCCTGGAGAGCTTGCAGAGCACTGGGGAAAGGCAGGCAGAGAATTCCCTGATAGCACCTTCTCTGTGCCTGTTCACATTGCTTCGCAGAATCGCTTTTGTGCAGAAAACAGTAACACTTGTTCAGAAGAAAAGAAAGCACAGAGCCCCAGATTTTATGTTGTCCTGGAGAGCTTTTAGAGCACTGGGGAAAGGCAGGCAGAGAATTCCTTGCTAGCACCTTCTCTGTGCCTGGGAAGCAGAAGTGTTCACATTGGTTCGCAGAATCGCTTTTGTGCAGAAAACAGTAACACTTGTTCAGAAGGAAAGAAAGCACAGAGCCCCAGATTCTATGTTGTCCTGGAGAGCTTGCAGAGCACTGGGGAAAGGCAGGCAGAGAATTCCCTGATAGCACCTTCTCTGTGCCTGTTCACATTGCTTCGCAGAATCGCTTTTGTGCAGAAAACAGTAACACTTGTTCAGAACGAAAGAAAGCACAGAGCCCCAGATTCTATGTTGTCCTGGAGAGCTTGCAGAGCACTGGGGAAAGGCAGGCAGAGAATTCCCTGCTAGCACCTTCTCTGTGCCTGGGAAACAGAAGTGTTCACATTGCTTCGCAAGAATCGCTTTTGTGCAGAAAACAGTAACACTTGTTCAGAAGGAAAGAAAGCACAGAGCCCCAGATTCTATGTTGTCCTGGAGAGCTTGCAGAGCACTGGGGAAAGGCAGGCAGAGAATTCCCTGCTAGCACCTTCTCAGTGCCTGTTCACATTGCTTCGCAAGAATCGCTTTTGTGCAGAAAACAGTAACACTTGTTCAGAAGGAAAGAAAGCACAGAGCCCCAGATTCTATGTTGTCCTGGAGAGCTTGCAGAGCACTGGGGAAAGGCAGGCAGAGAATTCCCTGCTAGCACCTTCTCTGTGCCTGCGAAGCAGAAGTGTTCACATTGCTTCGCAAGAATCGCTTTTGTGCAGAAAACAGTAACACTTGTTCAGAAGGAAAGAAAGCACAGAGCCCCAGATTCTATGTTGTCCTGGAGAGCTTGCAGAGCACTGGGGAAAGGCAGGCAGAGAATTCCCTGCTAGCACCTTCTCTGTGCCTGGGAAGCAGAAGTGTTCACATTGCTTCGCAAGAATCGCTTTTGTGCAGAAAACAGTAACACTTGTTCAGAAGGAAAGAAAGCACAGAGCCCCAGATTTTATGTTGTCCTGGAGAGCTTGCAGAGCACTGGGGAAAGGCAGGCAGAGAATTCCCTGCTAGCACCTTCTCTGTGCCTGTTCACATTGCTTCGCAGAATCGCTTTTGTGCAGAAAACAGTAACACTTGTTCAGAAGGAAAGAAATCACAGAGCCCCAGATTCTATGTTGTCCTGGAGAGCTTGCAGAGCACTGGGGAAAGGCAGGCAGAGAATTCCCTGCTAGCACCTTCTCTGTGCCTGGGAAGCAGAAGTGTTCACATTGCTTCGCAAGAATCGCTTTTGTGCAGAAAACAGTAACACTTGTTCAGAAGGAAAGAAAGCACAGAGCCCCAGATTCTATGTTGTCCTGGAGAGCTTGCAGAGCACTGGGGAAAGGCAGGCAGAGAATTCCCTGCTAGCACCTTCTCTGTGCCTGGGAAGCAGAAGTGTTCACATTGCTTCGCAAGAATCGCTTTTGTGCAGAAAACACTAACACTTGTTCAGAAGGAAAGAAAGCACAGAGCCCCAGATTCTATGTTGTCCTGGAGAGCTTGCAGAGCACTGGGGAAAGGCAGGCAGAGAATTCCCTGATAGCACCTTCTCTGTGCCTGTTCACATTGCTTCGCAGAATCGCTTTTGTGCAGAAAACAGTAACACTTGTTCAGAAGGAAAGAAAGCACAGAGCCCCAGATTCTATGTTGTCCTGGAGAGCTTGCAGAGCACTGGGGAAAGGCAGGCAGAGAATTCCCTGCTAGCACCTTCTCTGTGCCTGGGAAGCAGAAGTGTTCACATTGCTTCGCAAGAATCGCTTTTGTGCAGAAAACAGTAACACTTGTTCAGAAGGAAAGAAAGCACAGAGCCGCAGATTTTATGTTGTCCTGGAGAGCTTGCAGAGCACTGGGGAAAGGCAGGCAGAGAATTCCTTTCTAGCACCTTCTCTGTGCCTGTTCACATTGCTTCGCAGAATCGCTTTTGTGCAGAAAACAGTAACACTTGTTCAGAAGGAAAGAAAGCACAGAGCCCCAGATTCTATGTTGTCCTGGAGAGCTTGCAGAGCACTGGGGAAAGGCAGGCAGAGAATTCCCTGCTAGCACCTTCTCTGTGCCTGGGAAGCAGAAGTGTTCACATTGCTTCGCAAGAATCGCTTTTGTGCAGAAAACACTAACACTTGTTCAGAAGGAAAGAAAGCACAGAGCCCCAGATTTTATGTTGTCCTGGAGAGCTTGCAGAGCACTGGGGAAAGGCAGGCAGAGAATTCCTTGCTAGCACCTTCTCTGTGCCTGGGAAGCAGAAGTGTTCACATTGCTTCGCAAGAATCGCTTTTGTGCAGAAAACACTAACACTTGTTCAGAAGGAAAGAAAGCACAGAGCCCCAGATTTTATGTTGTCCTGGAGAGCTTGCAGAGCACTGGGGAAAGGCAGGCAGAGAATTCCTTGCTAGCACCTTCTCTGTGCCTGGGAAGCAGAAGTGTTCACATTGCTTCGCAGAATCGCTTTTGTGCAGAAAACAGTAACACTTGTTCAGAAGGAAAGAAAGCACAGAGCCCCAGATTCTATGTTGTCCTGGAGAGCTTGCAGAGCACTGGGGAAAGGCAGGCAGAGAATTCCCTGATAGCACCTTCTCTGTGCCTGTTCACATTGCTTCGCAGAATCGCTTTTGTGCAGAAAACAGTAACACTTGTTCAGAACGAAAGAAAGCACAGAGCCCCAGATTCTATGTTGTCCTGGAGAGCTTGCAGAGCACTGGGGAAAGGCAGGCAGAGAATTCCCTGCTAGCACCTTCTCTGTGCCTGGGAAACAGAAGTGTTCACATTGCTTCGCAAGAATCGCTTTTGTGCAGAAAACAGTAACACTTGTTCAGAAGGAAAGAAAGCACAGAGCCCCAGATTCTATGTTGTCCTGGAGAGCTTGCAGAGCACTGGGGAAAGGCAGGCAGAGAATTCCCTGCTAGCACCTTCTCAGTGCCTGTTCACATTGCTTCGCAAGAATCGCTTTTGTGCAGAAAACAGTAACACTTGTTCAGAAGGAAAGAAAGCACAGAGCCCCAGATTCTATGTTGTCCTGGAGAGCTTGCAGAGCACTGGGGAAAGGCAGGCAGAGAATTCCCTGCTAGCACCTTCTCTGTGCCTGCGAAGCAGAAGTGTTCACATTGCTTCGCAAGAATCGCTTTTGTGCAGAAAACAGTAACACTTGTTCAGAAGGAAAGAAAGCACAGAGCCCCAGATTCTATGTTGTCCTGGAGAGCTTGCAGAGCACTGGGGAAAGGCAGGCAGAGAATTCCCTGCTAGCACCTTCTCTGTGCCTGGGAAGCAGAAGTGTTCACATTGCTTCGCAAGAATCGCTTTTGTGCAGAAAACAGTAACACTTGTTCAGAAGGAAAGAAAGCACAGAGCCCCAGATTTTATGTTGTCCTGGAGAGCTTGCAGAGCACTGGGGAAAGGCAGGCAGAGAATTCCCTGCTAGCACCTTCTCTGTGCCTGTTCACATTGCTTCGCAGAATCGCTTTTGTGCAGAAAACAGTAACACTTGTTCAGAAGGAAAGAAATCACAGAGCCCCAGATTCTATGTTGTCCTGGAGAGCTTGCAGAGCACTGGGGAAAGGCAGGCAGAGAATTCCCTGCTAGCACCTTCTCTGTGCCTGGGAAGCAGAAGTGTTCACATTGCTTCGCAAGAATCGCTTTTGTGCAGAAAACAGTAACACTTGTTCAGAAGGAAAGAAAGCACAGAGCCCCAGATTCTATGTTGTCCTGGAGAGCTTGCAGAGCACTGGGGAAAGGCAGGCAGAGAATTCCCTGCTAGCACCTTCTCTGTGCCTGGGAAGCAGAAGTGTTCACATTGCTTCGCAAGAATCGCTTTTGTGCAGAAAACACTAACACTTGTTCAGAAGGAAAGAAAGCACAGAGCCCCAGATTCTATGTTGTCCTGGAGAGCTTGCAGAGCACTGGGGAAAGGCAGGCAGAGAATTCCCTGATAGCACCTTCTCTGTGCCTGTTCACATTGCTTCGCAGAATCGCTTTTGTGCAGAAAACAGTAACACTTGTTCAGAACGAAAGAAAGCACAGAGCCCCAGATTCTATGTTGTCCTGGAGAGCTTGCAGAGCACTGGGGAAAGGCAGGCAGAGAATTCCCTGCTAGCACCTTCTCTGTGCCTGGGAAGCAGAAGTGTTCACATTGCTTCGCAAGAATCGCTTTTGTGCAGAAAACAGTAACACTTGTTCAGAAGGAAAGAAAGCACAGAGCCCCAGATTTTATGTTGTCCTGGAGAGCTTGCAGAGCACTGGGGAAAGGCAGGCAGAGAATTCCTTTCTAGCACCTTCTCTGTGCCTGTTCACATTGCTTCGCAGAATCGCTTTTGTGCAGAAAACAGTAACACTTGTTCAGAAGGAAAGAAAGCACAGAGCCCCAGATTCTATGTTGTCCTGGAGAGCTTGCAGAGCACTGGGGAAAGGCAGGCAGAGAATTCCCTGCTAGCACCTTCTCTGTGCCTGGGAAGCAGAAGTGTTCACATTGCTTCGCAAGAATCGCTTTTGTGCAGAAAACACTAACACTTGTTCAGAAGGAAAGAAAGCACAGAGCCCCAGATTTTATGTTGTCCTGGAGAGCTTGCAGAGCACTGGGGAAAGGCAGGCAGAGAATTCCTTGCTAGCACCTTCTCTGTGCCTGGGAAGCAGAAGTGTTCACATTGCTTCGCAAGAATCGCTTTTGTGCAGAAAACACTAACACTTGTTCAGAAGGAAAGAAAGCACAGAGCCCCAGATTTTATGTTGTCCTGGAGAGCTTGCAGAGCACTGGGGAAAGGCAGGCAGAGAATTCCTTGCTAGCACCTTCTCTGTGCCTGGGAAGCAGAAGTGTTCACATTGCTTCGCAGAATCGCTTTTGTGCAGAAAACAGTAACACTTGTTCAGAAGGAAAGAAAGCACAGAGCCCCAGATTCTATGTTGTCCTGGAGAGCTTGCAGAGCACTGGGGAAAGGCAGGCAGAGAATTCCCTGCTAGCACCTTCTCTGTGCCTGTTCACATTGCTTCGCAGAATCGCTTTTGTGCAGAAAACAGTAACACTTGTTCAGAAGGAAAGAAAGCACAGAGCCCCAGATTCTATGTAGTCCTGGAGAGCTTGCAGAGCACTGGGGAAAGGCAGGCAGAGAATTCCTTGCTAGCACCTTCTCTGTGCCTGGGAAGCAGAAGTGTTCACATTGCTTCGCAAGAATCGCTTTTGTGCAGAAAACACTAACACTTGTTCAGAAGGAAAGAAAGCACAGAGCCCCAGATTTTATGTTGTCCTGGAGAGCTTGCAGAGCACTGGGGAAAGGCAGGCAGCGAATTCCTTTCTAGAACCTTCTCTGTGCCTGGGAAGGAGAAGTGTTCACATTGGTTCGCAGAATCGCTTTTGTGCAGAAAACAGTAACACTTGTTCAGAAGGAAAGAAAGCACAGAGCCCCAGATTTTATGTTGTCCTGGAGAGCTTGCAGAGCACTGGGGAAAGGCAGGCAGAGAATTCCCTGATAGCACCTTCTCTGTGCCTGTTCACATTGCTTCGCAGAATCGCTTTTGTGCAGAAAACAGTAACACTTGTTCAGAAGGAAAGAAAGCACAGAGCCCCAGATTCTATGTTGTCCTGGAGAGCTTGCAGAGCACTGGGGAAAGGCAGGCAGAGAATTCCTTGCTAGCACCTTCTCTGTGCCTGGGAAGCAGAAGTGTTCACATTGCTTCGCAGAATCGCTTTTGTGCAGAAAACAGTAACACTTGTTCAGAAGGAAAGAAAGCACAGAGCCCCAGATTCTATGTTGTCCTGGAGAGCTTGCAGAGCACTGGGGAAAGGCAGGCAGAGAATTCCCTGATAGCACCTTCTCTGTGCCTGTTCACATTGCTTCGCAGAATCGCTTTTGTGCAGAAAACATTAACACTTGTTCAGAAGGAAAGAAAGCACAGAGCCCCAGATTCTATGTTGTCCTGGAGAGCTTGCTGAGCAGTGGGGAAAGGCAGGCAGAGAATTCCTTGCTAGCACCTTCTCTGTGCCTGGGAAGCAGAAGTGTTCACATTGCTTCGCAGAATCGCTTTTGTGCAGAAAACAGTAACACTTGTTCAGAAGGAAAGAAAGCACAGAGGCCCAGATTCTATGTTGTCCTGGAGAGCTTGCAGAGCACTGGGGAAAGGCAGGCAGAGAATTCCCTGCTAGCACCTTCTCTGTGCCTGTTCACATTGCTTCGCAGAATCGCTTTTGTTCAGAAAACAGTAACACTTGTTCAGAACTAAAGAAAGCACAGAGCCCCAGATTCTATGTTGTCCTGGAGAGCTTGCAGAGCACTGGGGAAAGGCAGGCAGAGAATTCCTTGCTAGCACCTTCTCTGTGCCTGGGAAGCAGAAGTGTTCACATTGCTTCGCAGAATCGCTTTTGTGCAGAAAACAGTAACACTTGTTCAGAAGGAAAGAAAGCACAGAGCCCCAGATTCTATGTTGTCCTGGAGAGCTTGCAGAGCACTGGGGAAAGGCAGGCAGAGAATTCCCTGATAGCACCTTCTCTGTGCCTGTTCACATTGCTTCGCAGAATCGCTTTTGTGCAGAAAACAGTAACACTTGTTCAGAAGAAAAGAAAGCACAGAGCCCCAGATTTTATGTTGTCCTGGAGAGCTTTTAGAGCACTGGGGAAAGGCAGGCAGAGAATTCCTTGCTAGCACCTTCTCTGTGCCTGGGAAGCAGAAGTGTTCACATTGCTTCGCAGAATCGCTTTTGTGCAGAAAACAGTAACACTTGTTCAGAAGGAAAGAAAGCACAGAGCCCCAGATTCTATGTTGTCCTGGAGAGCTTGCAGAGCACTGGGGAAAGGCAGGCAGAGAATTCCCTGATAGCACCTTCTCTGTGCCTGTTCACATTGCTTCGCAGAATCGCTTTTGTGCAGAAAACAGTAACACTTGTTCAGAACGAAAGAAAGCACAGAGCCCCAGATTCTATGTTGTCCTGGAGAGCTTGCAGAGCACTGGGGAAAGGCAGGCAGAGAATTCCCTGCTAGCACCTTCTCTGTGCCTGGGAAACAGAAGTGTTCACATTGCTTCGCAGAATCGCTTTTGTGCAGAAAACAGTAACACTTGTTCAGAAGGAAAGAAAGCACAGAGCCCCAGATTCTATGTTGTCCTGGAGAGCTTGCAGAGCACTGGGGAAAGGCAGGCAGAGAATTCCCTGCTAGCACCTTCTCTGTGCCTGTTCACATTGCTTCGCAAGAATCGCTTCTGTGCAGAAAACAGTAACACTTGTTCAGAAGGAAAGAAAGCACAGAGCCCCAGATTCTATGTTGTCCTGGAGAGCTTGCAGAGCACTGGGGAAAGGCAGGCAGAGAATTCCCTGCTAGCACCTTCTCTGTGCCTGCGAAGCAGAAGTGTTCACATTGCTTCGCAAGAATCGCTTTTGTGCAGAAAACAGTAACACTTGTTCAGAAGGAAAGAAAGCACAGAGCCCCAGATTCTATGTTGTCCTGGAGAGCTTGCAGAGCACTGGGGAAAGGCAGGCAGAGAATTCCCTGCTAGCACCTTCTCTGTGCCTGGGAAGCAGAAGTGTTCACATTGCTTCGCAAGAATCGCTTTTGTGCAGAAAACAGTAACACTTGTTCAGAAGGAAAGAAAGCACAGAGCCCCAGATTTTATGTTGTCCTGGAGAGCTTGCAGAGCACTGGGGAAAGGCAGGCAGAGAATTCCCTGCTAGCACCTTCTCTGTGCCTGTTCACATTGCTTCGCAGAATCGCTTATGTGCAGAAAACAGTAACACTTGTTCAGAAGGAAAGAAATCACAGAGCCCCAGATTCTATGTTGTCCTGGAGAGCTTGCAGAGCACTGGGGAAAGGCAGGCAGAGAATTCCCTGCTAGCACCTTCTCTGTGCCTGGGAAGCAGAAGTGTTCACATTGCTTCGCAAGAATCGCTTTTGTGCAGAAAACAGTAACACTTGTTCAGAAGGAAAGAAAGCACAGAGCCCCAGATTCTATGTTGTCCTGGAGAGCTTGCAGAGCACTGGGGAAAGGCAGGCAGAGAATTCCCTGCTAGCACCTTCTCTGTGCCTGGGAAGCAGAAGTGTTCACATTGCTTCGCAAGAATCGCTTTTGTGCAGAAAACACTAACACTTGTTCAGAAGGAAAGAAAGCACAGAGCCCCAGATTCTATGTTGTCCTGGAGAGCTTGCAGAGCACTGGGGAAAGGCAGGCAGAGAATTCCCTGATAGCACCTTCTCTGTGCCTGTTCACATTGCTTCGCAGAATCGCTTTTGTGCAGAAAACAGTAACACTTGTTCAGAACGAAAGAAAGCACAGAGCCCCAGATTCTATGTAGTCCTGGAGAGCTTGCAGAGCACTGGGGAAAGGCAGGCAGAGAATTCCTTGCTAGCACCTTCTCTGTGCCTGGGAAGCAGAAGTGTTCACATTGCTTCGCAAGAATCGCTTTTGTGCAGAAAACACTAACACTTGTTCAGAACGAAAGAAAGCACAGAGCCCCAGATTCTATGTTGTCCTGGAGAGCTTGCAGAGCACTGGGGAAAGGCAGGCAGCGAATTCCTTTCTAGCACCTTCTCTGTGCCTGGGAAGGAGAAGTGTTCACATTGGTTCGCAGAATCGCTTTTGTGCAGAAAACAGTAACACTTGTTCAGAAGGAAAGAAAGCACAGAGCCCCAGATTTTATGTTGTCCTGGAGAGCTTGCAGAGCACTGGGGAAAGGCAGGCAGAGAATTCCCTGATAGCACCTTCTCTGTGCCTGTTCACATTGCTTCGCAGAATCGCTTTTGTGCAGAAAACAGTAACACTTGTTCAGAAGGAAAGAAAGCACAGAGCCCCAGATTCTATGTTGTCCTGGAGAGCTTGCAGAGCACTGGGGAAAGGCAGGCAGAGAATTCCTTGCTAGCACCTTCTCTGTGCCTGGGAAGCAGAAGTGTTCACATTGCTTCGCAGAATCGCTTTTGTGCAGAAAACAGTAACACTTGTTCAGAAGGAAAGAAAGCACAGAGCCCCAGATTCTATGTTGTCCTGGAGAGCTTGCAGAGCACTGGGGAAAGGCAGGCAGAGAATTCCCTGATAGCACCTTCTCTGTGCCTGTTCACATTGCTTCGCAGAATCGCTTTTGTGCAGAAAACATTAACACTTGTTCAGAAGGAAAGAAAGCACAGAGCCCCAGATTCTATGTTGTCCTGGAGAGCTTGCTGAGCACTGGGGAAAGGCAGGCAGAGAATTCCTTGCTAGCACCTTCTCTGTGCCTGGGAAGCAGAAGTGTTCACATTGCTTCGCAGAATCGCTTTTGTGCAGAAAACAGTAACACTTGTTCAGAAGGAAAGAAAGCACAGAGCCCCAGATTCTATGTTGTCCTGGAGAGCTTGCAGAGCACTGGGGAAAGGCAGGCAGAGAATTCCCTGCTAGCACCTTCTCTGTGCCTGTTCACATTGCTTCGCAGAATCGCTTTTGTTCAGAAAACAGTAACACTTGTTCAGAACTAAAGAAAGCACAGAGCCCCAGATTCTATGTTGTCCTGGAAAGCTTGCAGAGCACTGGGGAAAGGCAGGCAGAGAATTCCCTGATAGCACCTTCTCTGTGCCTGGGAAGCAGAAGTGTTCACATTGCTTCGCAAGAATCGCTTTTGTGCAGAAAACACTAACACTTGTTCAGAAGGAAAGAAAGCACAGAGCCCCACATTTTATGTTGTCCTGGAGAGCTTGCAGAGCACTGGGGAAAGGCAGGCAGAGAATTCCCTGATAGCACCTTCTCTGTGCCTGGGAAGCAGAAGTGTTCACATTGCTTCGCAAGAATCGCTTTTGTGCAGAAAACACTAACACTTGTTCAGAAGGAAAGAAAGCACAGAGCCCCAGATTCTATGTTGTCCTGGAGAGCTTGCAGAGCACTGGGGAAAGGCAGGCAGAGAATTCCCTGATAGCACCTTCTCTGTGCCTGTTCACATTGCTTCGCAGAATCGCTTTTGTGCAGAAAACAGTAACACTTGTTCAGAACGAAAGAAAGCACAGAGCCCCAGATTCTATGTTGTCCTGGAGAGCTTGCAGAGCACTGGGGAAAGGCAGGCAGAGAATTCCCTGCTAGCACCTTCTCTGTGCCTGGGAAGCAGAAGTGTTCACATTGCTTCGCAAGAATCGCTTTTGTGCAGAAAACAGTAACACTTGGTCAGAAGGAAAGAAAGCACAGAGCCGCAGATTTTATGTTGTCCTGGAGAGCTTGCAGAGCACTGGGGAAAGGCAGGCAGAGAATTCCTTTCTAGCACCTTCTCTGTGCCTGGGAAACAGAAGTGTTCACATTGCTTCGCAGAATCGCTTTTGTGCAGAAAACAGTAACACTTGTTCAGAAGGAAAGAAAGCACAGAGCCCCAGATTCTATGTTGTCCTGGAGAGCTTGCAGAGCACTGGGGAAAGGCAGGCAGAGAATTCCCTGCTAGCACCTTCTCTGTGCCTGTTCACATTGCTTCGCAAGAATCGCTTCTGTGCAGAAAACAGTAACACTTGTTCAGAAGGAAAGAAAGCACAGAGCCCCAGATTCTATGTTGTCCTGGAGAGCTTGCAGAGCACTGGGGAAAGGCAGGCAGAGAATTCCCTGCTAGCACCTTCTCTGTGCCTGCGAAGCAGAAGTGTTCACATTGCTTCGCAAGAATCGCTTTTGTGCAGAAAACAGTAACACTTGTTCAGAAGGAAAGAAAGCACAGAGCCCCAGATTCTATGTTGTCCTGGAGAGCTTGCAGAGCACTGGGGAAAGGCAGGCAGAGAATTCCCTGCTAGCACCTTCTCTGTGCCTGGGAAGCAGAAGTGTTCACATTGCTTCGCAAGAATCGCTTTTGTGCAGAAAACAGTAACACTTGTTCAGAAGGAAAGAAAGCACAGAGCCCCAGATTTTATGTTGTCCTGGAGAGCTTGCAGAGCACTGGGGAAAGGCAGGCAGAGAATTCCCTGCTAGCACCTTCTCTGTGCCTGTTCACATTGCTTCGCAGAATCGCTTATGTGCAGAAAACAGTAACACTTGTTCAGAAGGAAAGAAATCACAGAGCCCCAGATTCTATGTTGTCCTGGAGAGCTTGCAGAGCACTGGGGAAAGGCAGGCAGAGAATTCCCTGCTAGCACCTTCTCTGTGCCTGGGAAGCAGAAGTGTTCACATTGCTTCGCAAGAATCGCTTTTGTGCAGAAAACAGTAACACTTGTTCAGAAGGAAAGAAAGCACAGAGCCCCAGATTCTATGTTGTCCTGGAGAGCTTGCAGAGCACTGGGGAAAGGCAGGCAGAGAATTCCCTGCTAGCACCTTCTCTGTGCCTGGGAAGCAGAAGTGTTCACATTGCTTCGCAAGAATCGCTTTTGTGCAGAAAACACTAACACTTGTTCAGAAGGAAAGAAAGCACAGAGCCCCAGATTCTATGTTGTCCTGGAGAGCTTGCAGAGCACTGGGGAAAGGCAGGCAGAGAATTCCCTGATAGCACCTTCTCTGTGCCTGTTCACATTGCTTCGCAGAATCGCTTTTGTGCAGAAAACAGTAACACTTGTTCAGAACGAAAGAAAGCACAGAGCCCCAGATTCTATGTAGTCCTGGAGAGCTTGCAGAGCACTGGGGAAAGGCAGGCAGAGAATTCCTTGCTAGCACCTTCTCTGTGCCTGGGAAGCAGAAGTGTTCACATTGCTTCGCAAGAATCGCTTTTGTGCAGAAAACACTAACACTTGTTCAGAACGAAAGAAAGCACAGAGCCCCAGATTCTATGTTGTCCTGGAGAGCTTGCAGAGCACTGGGGAAAGGCAGGCAGCGAATTCCTTTCTAGCACCTTCTCTGTGCCTGGGAAGGAGAAGTGTTCACATTGGTTCGCAGAATCGCTTTTGTGCAGAAAACAGTAACACTTGTTCAGAAGGAAAGAAAGCACAGAGCCCCAGATTTTATGTTGTCCTGGAGAGCTTGCAGAGCACTGGGGAAAGGCAGGCAGAGAATTCCCTGATAGCACCTTCTCTGTGCCTGTTCACATTGCTTCGCAGAATCGCTTTTGTGCAGAAAACAGTAACACTTGTTCAGAAGGAAAGAAAGCACAGAGCCCCAGATTCTATGTTGTCCTGGAGAGCTTGCAGAGCACTGGGGAAAGGCAGGCAGAGAATTCCTTGCTAGCACCTTCTCTGTGCCTGGGAAGCAGAAGTGTTCACATTGCTTCGCAGAATCGCTTTTGTGCAGAAAACAGTAACACTTGTTCAGAAGGAAAGAAAGCACAGAGCCCCAGATTCTATGTTGTCCTGGAGAGCTTGCAGAGCACTGGGGAAAGGCAGGCAGAGAATTCCCTGATAGCACCTTCTCTGTGCCTGTTCACATTGCTTCGCAGAATCGCTTTTGTGCAGAAAACATTAACACTTGTTCAGAAGGAAAGAAAGCACAGAGCCCCAGATTCTATGTTGTCCTGGAGAGCTTGCTGAGCACTGGGGAAAGGCAGGCAGAGAATTCCTTGCTAGCACCTTCTCTGTGCCTGGGAAGCAGAAGTGTTCACATTGCTTCGCAGAATCGCTTTTGTGCAGAAAACAGTAACACTTGTTCAGAAGGAAAGAAAGCACAGAGCCCCAGATTCTATGTTGTCCTGGAGAGCTTGCAGAGCACTGGGGAAAGGCAGGCAGAGAATTCCCTGCTAGCACCTTCTCTGTGCCTGTTCACATTGCTTCGCAGAATCGCTTTTGTTCAGAAAACAGTAACACTTGTTCAGAACTAAAGAAAGCACAGAGCCCCAGATTCTATGTTGTCCTGGAAAGCTTGCAGAGCACTGGGGAAAGGCAGGCAGAGAATTCCCTGATAGCACCTTCTCTGTGCCTGGGAAGCAGAAGTGTTCACATTGCTTCGCAAGAATCGCTTTTGTGCAGAAAACAGTAACACTTGTTCAGAAGGAAAGAAAGCACAGAGCCCCAGATTTTATGTTGTCCTGGAGAGCTTGCAGAGCACTGGGGAAAGGCAGGCAGAGAATTCCCTGATAGCACCTTCTCTGTGCCTGGGAAGCAGAAGTGTTCACATTGCTTCGCAAGAATCGCTTTTGTGCAGAAAACACTAACACTTGTTCAGAAGGAAAGAAAGCACAGAGCCCCAGATTCTATGTTGTCCTGGAGAGCTTGCAGAGCACTGGGGAAAGGCAGGCAGAGAATTCCCTGATAGCACCTTCTCTGTGCCTGTTCACATTGCTTCGCAGAATCGCTTTTGTGCAGAAAACAGTAACACTTGTTCAGAACGAAAGAAAGCACAGAGCCCCAGATTCTATGTTGTCCTGGAGAGCTTGCAGAGCACTGGGGAAAGGCAGGCAGAGAATTCCCTGCTAGCACCTTCTCTGTGCCTGGGAAGCAGAAGTGTTCACATTGCTTCGCAAGAATCGCTTTTGTGCAGAAAACAGTAACACTTGTTCAGAAGGAAAGAAAGCACAGAGCCGCAGATTTTATGTTGTCCTGGAGAGCTTGCAGAGCACTGGGGAAAGGCAGGCAGAGAATTCCTTTCTAGCACCTTCTCTGTGCCTGTTCACATTGCTTCGCAGAATCGCTTTTGTGCAGAAAACAGTAACACTTGTTCAGAAGGAAAGAAAGCACAGAGCCCCAGATTTTATGTTGTCCTGGAGAGCTTGCAGAGCACTGGGGAAAGGCAGGCAGAGAATTCCCTGCTAGCACCTTCTCTGTGCCTGGGAAGCAGAAGTGTTCACATTGCTTCGCAAGAATCGCTTTTGTGCAGAAAACACTAACACTTGTTCAGAAGGAAAGAAAGCACAGAGCCCCAGATTTTATGTTGTCCTGGAGAGCTTGCAGAGCACTGGGGAAAGGCAGGCAGAGAATTCCTTGCTAGCACCTTCTCTGTGCCTGGGAAGCAGAAGTGTTCACATTGCTTCGCAGAATCGCTTTTGTGCAGAAAACAGTAACACTTGTTCAGAAGGAAAGAAAGCACAGAGCCCCAGATTCTATGTTGTCCTGGAGAGCTTGCAGAGCACTGGGGAAAGGCAGGCAGAGAATTCCCTGCTAGCACCTTCTCTGTGCCTGTTCACATTGCTTCGCAGAATCGCTTTTGTGCAGAAAACAGTAACACTTGTTCAGAACGAAAGAAAGCACAGAGCCCCAGATTCTATGTAGTCCTGGAGAGCTTGCAGAGCACTGGGGAAAGGCAGGCAGAGAATTCCTTGCTAGCACCTTCTCTGTGCCTGGGAAGCAGAAGTGTTCACATTGCTTCGCAAGAATCGCTTTTGTGCAGAAAACACTAACACTTGTTCAGAAGGAAAGAAAGCACAGAGCCCCAGATTTTATGTTGTCCTGGAGAGCTTGCAGAGCACTGGGGAAAGGCAGGCAGCGAATTCCTTTCTAGCACCTTCTCTGTGCCTGGGAAGGAGAAGTGTTCACATTGGTTCGCAGAATCGCTTTTGTGCAGAAAACAGTAACACTTGTTCAGAAGGAAAGAAAGCACAGAGCCCCAGATTTTATGTTGTCCTGGAGAGCTTGCAGAGCACTGGGGAAAGGCAGGCAGAGAATTCCCTGATAGCACCTTCTCTGTGCCTGTTCACATTGCTTCGCAGAATCGCTTTTGTGCAGAAAACAGTAACACTTGTTCAGAAGGAAAGAAAGCACAGAGCCCCAGATTCTATGTTGTCCTGGAGAGCTTGCAGAGCACTGGGGAAAGGCAGGCAGAGAATTCCTTGCTAGCACCTTCTCTGTGCCTGGGAAGCAGAAGTGTTCACATTGCTTCGCAGAATCGCTTTTGTGCAGAAAACAGTAACACTTGTTCAGAAGGAAAGAAAGCACAGAGCCCCAGATTCTATGTTGTCCTGGAGAGCTTGCAGAGCACTGGGGAAAGGCAGGCAGAGAATTCCCTGATAGCACCTTCTCTGTGCCTGTTCACATTGCTTCGCAGAATCGCTTTTGTGCAGAAAACATTAACACTTGTTCAGAAGGAAAGAAAGCACAGAGCCCCAGATTCTATGTTGTCCTGGAGAGCTTGCAGAGCACTGGGGAAAGGCAGGCAGAGAATTCCTTGCTAGCACCTTCTCTGTGCCTGGGAAGCAGAAGTGTTCACATTGCTTCGCAGAATCGCTTTTGTGCAGAAAACAGTAACACTTGTTCAGAAGGAAAGAAAGCACAGAGCCCCAGATTCTATGTTGTCCTGGAGAGCTTGCAGAGCACTGGGGAAAGGCAGGCAGAGAATTCCCTGATAGCACCTTCTCTGTGCCTGTTCACATTGCTTCGCAGAATCGCTTTTGTGCAGAAAACATTAACACTTGTTCAGAAGGAAAGAAAGCACAGAGCCCCAGATTCTATGTTGTCCTGGAGAGCTTGCTGAGCACTGGGGAAAGGCAGGCAGAGAATTCCTTGCTAGCACCTTCTCTGTGCCTGGGAAGCAGAAGTGTTCACATTGCTTCGCAGAATCGCTTTTGTGCAGAAAACAGTAACACTTGTTCAGAAGGAAAGAAAGCACAGAGCCCCAGATTCTATGTTGTCCTGGAGAGCTTGCAGAGCACTGGGGAAAGGCAGGCAGAGAATTCCCTGCTAGCACCTTCTCTGTGCCTGTTCACATTGCTTCGCAGAATCGCTTTTGTGCAGAAAACAGTAACACTTGTTCAGAACGAAAGAAAGCACAGAGCCCCAGATTCTATGTAGTCCTGGAGAGCTTGCAGAGCACTGGGGAAAGGCAGGCAGAGAATTCCTTGCTAGCACCTTCTCTGTGCCTGGGAAGCAGAAGTGTTCACATTGCTTCGCAAGAATCGCTTTTGTGCAGAAAACACTAACACTTGTTCAGAAGGAAAGAAAGCACAGAGCCCCAGATTTTATGTTGTCCTGGAGAGCTTGCAGAGCACTGGGGAAAGGCAGGCAGCGAATTCCTTTCTAGCACCTTCTCTGTGCCTGGGAAGGAGAAGTGTTCACATTGGTTCGCAGAATCGCTTTTGTGCAGAAAACAGTAACACTTGTTCAGAAGGAAAGAAAGCACAGAGCCCCAGATTTTATGTTGTCCTGGAGAGCTTGCAGAGCACTGGGGAAAGGCAGGCAGAGAATTCCCTGATAGCACCTTCTCTGTGCCTGTTCACATTGCTTCGCAGAATCGCTTTTGTGCAGAAAACAGTAACACTTGTTCAGAAGGAAAGAAAGCACAGAGCCCCAGATTCTATGTAGTCCTGGAGAGCTTGCAGAGCACTGGGGAAAGGCAGGCAGAGAATTCCTTGCTAGCACCTTCTCTGTGCCTGGGAAGCAGAAGTGTTCACATTGCTTCGCAGAATCGCTTTTGTGCAGAAAACAGTAACACTTGTTCAGAAGGAAAGAAAGCACAGAGCCCCAGATTCTATGTTGTCCTGGAGAGCTTGCAGAGCACTGGGGAAAGGCAGGCAGAGAATTCCCTGATAGCACCTTCTCTGTGCCTGTTCACATTGCTTCGCAGAATCGCTTTTGTGCAGAAAACATTAACACTTGTTCAGAAGGAAAGAAAGCACAGAGCCCCAGATTCTATGTTGTCCTGGAGAGCTTGCAGAGCACTGGGGAAAGGCAGGCAGAGAATTCCTTGCTAGCACCTTCTCTGTGCCTGGGAAGCAGAAGTGTTCACATTGCTTCGCAGAATCGCTTTTGTGCAGAAAACAGTAACACTTGTTCAGAAGGAAAGAAAGCACAGAGGCCCAGATTCTATGTTGTCCTGGAGAGCTTGCAGAGCACTGGGGAAAGGCAGGCAGAGAATTCCCTGCTAGCACCTTCTCTGTGCCTGTTCACATTGCTTCGCAGAATCGCTTTTGTTCAGAAAACAGTAACACTTGTTCAGAACTAAAGAAAGCACAGAGCCCCAGATTCTATGTTGTCCTGGAGAGCTTGCAGAGCACTGGGGAAAGGCAGGCAGAGAATTCCTTGCTAGCACCTTCTCTGTGCCTGGGAAGCAGAAGTGTTCACATTGCTTCGCAGAATCGCTTTTGTGCAGAAAACAGTAACACTTGTTCAGAAGGAAAGAAAGCACAGAGCCCCAGATTCTATGTTGTCCTGGAGAGCTTGCAGAGCACTGGGGAAAGGCAGGCAGAGAATTCCCTGATAGCACCTTCTCTGTGCCTGTTCACATTGCTTCGCAGAATCGCTTTTGTGCAGAAAACAGTAACACTTGTTCAGAAGAAAAGAAAGCACAGAGCCCCAGATTTTATGTTGTCCTGGAGAGCTTTTAGAGCACTGGGGAAAGGCAGGCAGAGAATTCCTTGCTAGCACCTTCTCTGTGCCTGGGAAGCAGAAGTGTTCACATTGGTTCGCAGAATCGCTTTTGTGCAGAAAACAGTAACACTTGTTCAGAAGGAAAGAAAGCACAGAGCCCCAGATTCTATGTTGTCCTGGAGAGCTTGCAGAGCACTGGGGAAAGGCAGGCAGAGAATTCCCTGATAGCACCTTCTCTGTGCCTGTTCACATTGCTTCGCAGAATCGCTTTTGTGCAGAAAACAGTAACACTTGTTCAGAAGGAAAGAAAGCACAGAGCCCCAGATTCTATGTTGTCCTGGAGAGCTTGCAGAGCACTGGGGAAAGGCAGGCAGAGAATTCCCTGCTAGCACCTTCTCTGTGCCTGCGAAGCAGAAGTGTTCACATTGCTTCGCAAGAATCGCTTTTGTGCAGAAAACAGTAACACTTGTTCAGAAGGAAAGAAAGCACAGAGCCCCAGATTCTATGTTGTCCTGGAGAGCTTGCAGAGCACTGGGGAAAGGCAGGCAGAGAATTCCCTGCTAGCACCTTCTCTGTGCCTGGGAAGCAGAAGTGTTCACATTGCTTCGCAAGAATCGCTTTTGTGCAGAAAACAGTAACACTTGTTCAGAAGGAAAGAAAGCACAGAGCCCCAGATTTTATGTTGTCCTGGAGAGCTTGCAGAGCACTGGGGAAAGGCAGGCAGAGAATTCCTTGCTAGCACCTTCTCTGTGCCTGGGAAGCAGAAGTGTTCACATTGCTTCGCAGAATCGCTTTTGTGCAGAAAACAGTAACACTTGTTCAGAAGGAAAGAAAGCACAGAGCCCCAGATTCTATGTTGTCCTGGAGAGCTTGCAGAGCACTGGGGAAAGGCAGGCAGAGAATTCCCTGCTAGCACCTTCTCTGTGCCTGTTCACATTGCTTCGCAGAATCGCTTTTGTGCAGAAAACAGTAACACTTGTTCAGAACGAAAGAAAGCACAGAGCCCCAGATTCTATGTAGTCCTGGAGAGCTTGCAGAGCACTGGGGAAAGGCAGGCAGAGAATTCCTTGCTAGCACCTTCTCTGTGCCTGGGAAGCAGAAGTGTTCACATTGCTTCGCAAGAATCGCTTTTGTGCAGAAAACACTAACACTTGTTCAGAAGGAAAGAAAGCACAGAGCCCCAGATTTTATGTTGTCCTGGAGAGCTTGCAGAGCACTGGGGAAAGGCAGGCAGAGAATTCCTTTCTAGCACCTTCTCTGTGCCTGGGAAGGAGAAGTGTTCACATTGGTTCGCAGAATCGCTTTTGTGCAGAAAACAGTAACACTTGTTCAGAAGGAAAGAAAGCACAGAGCCCCAGATTCTATGTTGTCCTGGAGAGCTTGCAGAGCACTGGGGAAAGGCAGGCAGAGAATTCCCTGATAGCACCTTCTCTGTGCCTGTTCACATTGCTTCGCAGAATCGCTTTTGTGCAGAAAACAGTAACACTTGTTCAGAAGGAAAGAAAGCACAGAGCCCCAGATTCTATGTTGTCCTGGAGAGCTTGCAGAGCACTGGGGAAAGGCAGGCAGAGAATTCCTTGCTAGCACCTTCTCTGTGCCTGGGAAGCAGAAGTGTTCACATTGCTTCGCAGAATCGCTTTTGTGCAGAAAACAGTAACACTTGTTCAGAAGGAAAGAAAGCACAGAGCCCCAGATTCTATGTTGTCCTGGAGAGCTTGCAGAGCACTGGGGAAAGGCAGGCAGAGAATTCCCTGATAGCACCTTCTCTGTGCCTGTTCACATTGCTTCGCAGAATCGCTTTTGTGCAGAAAACATTAACACTTGTTCAGAAGGAAAGAAAGCACAGAGCCCCAGATTCTATGTTGTCCTGGAGAGCTTGCAGAGCACTGGGGAAAGGCAGGCAGAGAATTCCTTGCTAGCACCTTCTCTGTGCCTGGGAAGCAGAAGTGTTCACATTGCTTCGCAGAATCGCTTTTGTGCAGAAAACAGTAACACTTGTTCAGAACGAAAGAAAGCACAGAGCCCCAGATTCTATGTTGTCCTGGAGAGCTTGCAGAGCACTGGGGAAAGGCAGGCAGAGAATTCCCTGCTAGCACCTTCTCTGTGCCTGGGAAACAGAAGTGTTCACATTGCTTCGCAAGAATCGCTTTTGTGCAGAAAACAGTAACACTTGTTCAGAAGGAAAGAAAGCACAGAGCCCCAGATTCTATGTTGTCCTGGAGAGCTTGCAGAGCACTGGGGAAAGGCAGGCAGAGAATTCCCTGCTAGCACCTTCTCTGTGCCTGTTCACATTGCTTCGCAAGAACCGCTTCTGTGCAGAAAACAGTAACACTTGTTCAGAAGGAAAGAAAGCACAGAGCCCCAGATTCTATGTTGTCCTGGAGAGCTTGCAGAGCACTGGGGAAAGGCAGGCAGAGAATTCCCTGCTAGCACCTTCTCTGTGCCTGCGAAGCAGAAGTGTTCACATTGCTTCGCAAGAATCGCTTTTGTGCAGAAAACAGTAACACTTGTTCAGAAGGAAAGAAAGCACAGAGCCCCAGATTCTATGTTGTCCTGGAGAGCTTGCAGAGCACTGGGGAAAGGCAGGCAGAGAATTCCCTGCTAGCACCTTCTCTGTGCCTGGGAAGCAGAAGTGTTCACATTGCTTCGCAAGAATCGCTTTTGTGCAGAAAACAGTAACACTTGTTCAGAAGGAAAGAAAGCACAGAGCCCCAGATTTTATGTTGTCCTGGAGAGCTTGCAGAGCACTGGGGAAAGGCAGGCAGAGAATTCCTTGCTAGCACCTTCTCTGTGCCTGGGAAGCAGAAGTGTTCACATTGCTTCGCAGAATCGCTTTTGTGCAGAAAACAGTAACACTTGTTCAGAAGGAAAGAAAGCACAGAGCCCCAGATTCTATGTTGTCCTGGAGAGCTTGCAGAGCACTGGGGAAAGGCAGGCAGAGAATTCCCTGCTAGCACCTTCTCTGTGCCTGTTCACATTGCTTCGCAGAATCGCTTTTGTGCAGAAAACAGTAACACTTGTTCAGAACGAAAGAAAGCACAGAGCCCCAGATTCTATGTAGTCCTGGAGAGCTTGCAGAGCACTGGGGAAAGGCAGGCAGAGAATTCCTTGCTAGCACCTTCTCTGTGCCTGGGAAGCAGAAGTGTTCACATTGCTTCGCAAGAATCGCTTTTGTGCAGAAAACACTAACACTTGTTCAGAAGGAAAGAAAGCACAGAGCCCCAGATTTTATGTTGTCCTGGAGAGCTTGCAGAGCACTGGGGAAAGGCAGGCAGCGAATTCCTTTCTAGCACCTTCTCTGTGCCTGGGAAGGAGAAGTGTTCACATTGGTTCGCAGAATCGCTTTTGTGCAGAAAACAGTAACACTTGTTCAGAAGGAAAGAAAGCACAGAGCCCCAGATTTTATGTTGTCCTGGAGAGCTTGCAGAGCACTGGGGAAAGGCAGGCAGAGAATTCCCTGATAGCACCTTCTCTGTGCCTGTTCACATTGCTTCGCAGAATCGCTTTTGTGCAGAAAACAGTAACACTTGTTCAGAAGGAAAGAAAGCACAGAGCCCCAGATTCTATGTTGTCCTGGAGAGCTTGCAGAGCACTGGGGAAAGGCAGGCAGAGAATTCCTTGCTAGCACCTTCTCTGTGCCTGGGAAGCAGAAGTGTTCACATTGCTTCGCAGAATCGCTTTTGTGCAGAAAACAGTAACACTTGTTCAGAAGGAAAGAAAGCACAGAGCCCCAGATTCTATGTTGTCCTGGAGAGCTTGCAGAGCACTGGGGAAAGGCAGGCAGAGAATTCCCTGATAGCACCTTCTCTGTGCCTGTTCACATTGCTTCGCAGAATCGCTTTTGTGCAGAAAACATTAACACTTGTTCAGAAGGAAAGAAAGCACAGAGCCCCAGATTCTATGTTGTCCTGGAGAGCTTGCAGAGCACTGGGGAAAGGCAGGCAGAGAATTCCTTGCTAGCACCTTCTCTGTGCCTGGGAAGCAGAAGTGTTCACATTGCTTCGCAGAATCGCTTTTGTGCAGAAAACAGTAACACTTGTTCAGAAGGAAAGAAAGCACAGAGCCCCAGATTCTATGTTGTCCTGGAGAGCTTGCAGAGCACTGGGGAAAGGCAGGCAGAGAATTCCCTGATAGCACCTTCTCTGTGCCTGTTCACATTGCTTCGCAGAATCGCTTTTGTGCAGAAAACATTAACACTTGTTCAGAAGGAAAGAAAGCACAGAGCCCCAGATTCTATGTTGTCCTGGAGAGCTTGCTGAGCACTGGGGAAAGGCAGGCAGAGAATTCCTTGCTAGCACCTTCTCTGTGCCTGGGAAGCAGAAGTGTTCACATTGCTTCGCAGAATCGCTTTTGTGCAGAAAACAGTAACACTTGTTCAGAAGGAAAGAAAGCACAGAGGCCCAGATTCTATGTTGTCCTGGAGAGCTTGCAGAGCACTGGGGAAAGGCAGGCAGAGAATTCCCTGCTAGCACCTTCTCTGTGCCTGTTCACATTGCTTCGCAGAATCGCTTTTGTTCAGAAAACAGTAACACTTGTTCAGAACTAAAGAAAGCACAGAGCCCCAGATTCTATGTTGTCCTGGAGAGCTTGCAGAGCACTGGGGAAAGGCAGGCAGAGAATTCCTTGCTAGCACCTTCTCTGTGCCTGGGAAGCAGAAGTGTTCACATTGCTTTGCAGAATCGCTTTTGTGCAGAAAACAGTAACACTTGTTCAGAAGGAAAGAAAGCACAGAGCCCCAGATTCTATGTTGTCCTGGAGAGCTTGCAGAGCACTGGGGAAAGGCAGGCAGAGAATTCCCTGATAGCACCTTCTCTGTGCCTGTTCACATTGCTTCGCAGAATCGCTTTTGTGCAGAAAACATTAACACTTGTTCAGAAGGAAAGAAAGCACAGAGCCCCAGATTCTATGTTGTCCTGGAGAGCTTGCTGAGCACTGGGGAAAGGCAGGCAGAGAATTCCTTGCTAGCACCTTCTCTGTGCCTGGGAAGCAGAAGTGTTCACATTGCTTCGCAGAATCGCTTTTGTGCAGAAAACAGTAACACTTGTTCAGAAGGAAAGAAAGCACAGAGCCCCAGATTCTATGTTGTCCTGGAGAGCTTGCAGAGCACTGGGGAAAGGCAGGCAGAGAATTCCCTGATAGCACCTTCTCTGTGCCTGTTCACATTGCTTCGCAGAATCGCTTTTGTTCAGAAAACAGTAACACTTGTTCAGAACTAAAGAAAGCACAGAGCCCCAGATTCTATGTTGTCCTGGAGAGCTTGCAGAGCACTGGGGAAAGGCAGGCAGAGAATTCCCTGCTAGCACCTTCTCTGTGCCTGGGAAGCAGAAGTGTTCACATTGCTTCGCAAGAATCGCTTTTGTGCAGAAAACACTAACACTTGTTCAGAACGAAAGAAAGCACAGAGGCCCAGATTCTATGTTGTCCTGGAGAGCTTGCAGAGCACTGGGGAAAGGCAGGCAGAGAATTCCCTGCTAGCACCTTCTCTGTGCCTGTTCACATTGCTTCGCAGAATCGCTTTTGTTCAGAAAACAGTAACACTTGTTCAGAACTAAAGAAAGCACAGAGCCCCAGATTCTATGTTGTCCTGGAGAGCTTGCAGAGCACTGGGGAAAGGCAGGCAGAGAATTCCTTGCTAGCACCTTCTCTGTGCCTGGGAAGCAGAAGTGTTCACATTGCTTCGCAGGATCGCTTTTGTGCAGAAAACACTAACACTTGTTCAGAACGAAAGAAAGCACAGAGCCCCAGATTCTATGTTGTCCTGGAGAGCTTGCAGAGCACTGGGGAAAGGCAGGCAGAGAATTCCCTGCTAGCACCTTCTCTGTGCCTGTTCACATTGCTTCGCAGAATCGTTTTTGTTCAGAAAACAGTAACACTTGTTCAGAAGGAAAGAAAGCACAGAGCCCCAGATTCTATGTTGTCCTGGAAAGCTTGCAGAGCACTGGGGAAAGGCAGGCAGAGAATTCCCTGCTAGCACCTTCTCTGTGCCTGGGAAGCAGAAGTGTTCACATTGCTTCGCAAGAATCGCTTTTGTGCAGAAAACACTAACACTTGTTCAGAAGGAAAGAAAGCACAGAGCCCCAGATTCTATGTTGTCCTGGAGAGCTTGCAGAGCACTGGGGAAAGGCAGGCAGAGAATTCCCTGATAGCACCTTCTCTGTGCCTGTTCACATTGCTTCGCAGAATCGCTTTTGTGCAGAAAACAGTAACACTTGTTCAGAAGGAAAGAAAGCACAGAGCCCCAGATTCTATGTTGTCCTGGAGAGCTTGCTGAGCACTGGGGAAAGGCAGGCAGAGAATTCCTTGCTAGCACCTTCTCTGTGCCTGGGAAGCAGAAGTGTTCACATTGCTTCGCAGAATCGCTTTTGTGCAGAAAACAGTAACACTTGTTCAGAAGGAAAGAAAGCACAGAGCCCCAGATTCTATGTTGTCCTGGAGAGCTTGCAGAGCACTGGGGAAAGGCAGGCAGAGAATTCCCTGCTAGCACCTTCTCTGTGCCTGTTCACATTGCTTCGCAGAATCGCTTTTGTGCAGAAAACAGTAACACTTGTTCAGAACGAAAGAAAGCACAGAGCCCCAGATTCTATGTTGTCCTGGAGAGCTTGCAGAGCACTGGGGAAAGGCAGGCAGAGAATTCCTTGCTAGCACCTTCTCTGTGCCTGGGAAGCAGAAGTGTTCACATTGCTTCGCAGAATCGCTTTTGTGCAGAAAACAGTAACACTTGTTCAGAAGGAAAGAAAGCACAGAGCCCCAGATTCTATGTTGTCTTGGAGAGTTTGCAGAGCACTGGGGAAAGGCAGGCAGAGAATTCCCTGATAGCACCTTCTCTGTGCCTGGGAAGCAGAAGTGTTCACATTGCTTCGCAAGAATCGCTTTTGTGCAGAAAACAGTAACACTTGTTCAGAAGGAAAGAAAGCACAGAGCCCCAGATTTTATGTTGTCCTGGAGAGCTTGCAGAGCACTGGGGAAAGGCAGGCAGAGAATTCCCTGATAGCACCTTCTCTGTGCCTGTTCACATTGCTTCGCAGAATCGCTTTTGTGCAGAAAACAGTAACACTTGTTCAGAACGAAAGAAAGCACAGAGCCCCAGATTCTATGTTGTCCTGGAGAGCTTGCAGAGCACTGGGGAAAGGCAGGCAGAGAATTCCCTGATAGCACCTTCTCTGTGCCTGTTCACATTGCTTCGCAAGAATCGCTTTTGTGCAGAAAACAGTAACACTTGTTCAGAACGAAAGAAAGCACAGAGCCCCAGATTCTATGTTGTCCTGGAGAGCTTGCAGAGCACTGGGGAAAGGCAGGCAGAGAATTCCCTGCTAGCACCTTCTCTGTGCCTGTTCACATTGCTTCGCAGAATCGCTTTTGTGCAGAAAACAGTAACACTTGTTCAGAAGAAAAGAAAGCACAGAGCCCCAGATTCTATGTTGTCCTGGAGAGCTTGCAGAGCACTGGGGAAAGGCAGGCAGAGAATTCCCTGCTAGCACCTTCTCTGTGCCTGGGAAGCAGAAGTGTTCACATTGCTTCGCAAGAATCGCTTTTGTGCAGAAAACAGTAACACTTGTTCAGAACGAAAGAAAGCACAGAGGCCCAGATTCTATGTTGTCCTGGAGAGCTTGCAGAGCACTGGGGAAAGGCAGGCAGAGAATTCCCTGCTAGCACCTTCTCTGTGCCTGTTCACATTGCTTCGCAGAATCGCTTTTGTTCAGAAAACAGTAACACTTGTTCAGAACTAAAGAAAGCACAGAGCCCCAGATTCTATGTTGTCCTGGAGAGCTTGCAGAGCACTGGGGAAAGGCAGGCAGAGAATTCCTTGCTAGCACCTTCTCTGTGCCTGGGAAGCAGAAGTGTTCACATTGCTTCGCAGAATCGCTTTTGTGCAGAAAACAGTAAAACTTGTTTAGAAGGAAAGAAAGCACAGAGCCCCAGATTCTATGTTGTCCTGGAGAGCTTGCAGAGCACTGGGGAAAGGCAGGCAGAGAATTCCCTGCTAGCACCTTCTCTGTGCCTGGGAAACAGAAGTGTTCACATTGGTTCGCAGAATCGCTTTTGTGCAGAAAACACTAACACTTGTTCAGAACGAAAGAAAGCACAGAGCCCCAGATTCTATGTTGTCCTGGAGAGCTTGCAGAGCACTGGGGAAAGGCAGGCAGAGAATTCCCTGCTAGCACCTTCTCTGTGCCTGGGAAACAGAAGTGTTCACATTGCTTCGCAGAATCGCTTTTGTGCAGAAAACAGTAACACTTGTTCAGAAGGAAAGAAAGCACAGAGCCCCAGATTCTATGTTGTCCTGGAGAGCTTGCAGAGCACTGGGGAAAGGCAGGCAGAGAATTCCCTGATAGCACCTTCTCTGTGCCTGTTCACATTGCTTCGCAGAATCGCTTTTGTGCAGAAAACAGTAACACTTGTTCAGAAGGAAAGAAAGCACAGAGCCCCAGATTCTATGTTGTCCTGGAGAGCTTGCAGAGCACTGGGGAAAGGCAGGCAGAGAAATCCTTGCTAGCACCTTCTCTGTGCCTGGGAAGCAGAAGTGTTCACATTGCTTCGCAGAATCGCTTTTGTGCAGAAAACAGTAACACTTGTTCAGAAGGAAAGAAAGCACAGAGCCCCAGATTCTATGTTGTCCTGGAGAGCTTGCAGAGCACTGGGGAAAGGCAGGCAGAGAATTCCCTGCTAGCACCTTCTCTGTGCCTGGGAAGCAGAAGTGTTCACATTGCTTCGCAAGAATCGCTTTTGTGCAGAAAACACTAACACTTGTTCAGAAGGAAAGAAAGCACAGAGCCCCAGATTTTATGTTGTCCTGGAGAGCTTGCAGAGCACTGGGGAAAGGCAGGCAGAGAATTCCCTGATAGCACCTTCTCTGTGCCTGTTCACATTGCTTCGCAGAATCGCTTTTGTGCAGAAAACAGTAACACTTGTTCAGAAGGAAAGAAAGCACAGAGCCCCAGATTCTATGTTGTCCTGGAGAGCTTGCAGAGCACTGGGGAAAGGCAGGCAGAGAATTCCCTGCTAGCACCTTCTCTGTGCCTGGGAAGCAGAAGTGTTCACATTGCTTCGCAAGAATCGCTTTTGTGCAGAAAACACTAACACTTGTTCAGAACGAAAGAAAGCACAGAGGCCCAGATTCTATGTTGTCCTGGAGAGCTTGCAGAGCACTGGGGAAAGGCAGGCAGAGAATTCCCTGCTAGCACCTTCTCTGTGCCTGTTCACATTGCTTCGCAGAATCGCTTTTGTTCAGAAAACAGTAACACTTGTTCAGAACTAAAGAAAGCACAGAGCCCCAGATTCTATGTTGTCCTGGAGAGCTTGCAGAGCACTGGGGAAAGGCAGGCAGAGAATTCCTTGCTAGCACCTTCTCTGTGCCTGGGAAGCAGAAGTGTTCACATTGCTTCGCAGAATCGCTTTTGTGCAGAAAACAGTAACACTTGTTCAGAAGGAAAGAAAGCACAGAGCCCCAGATTCTATGTTGTCCTGGAGAGCTTGCAGAGCACTGGGGAAAGGCAGGCAGAGAATTCCCTGATAGCACCTTCTCTGTGCCTGTTCACATTGCTTTGCAGAATCGCTTTTGTGCAGAAAACAGTAACACTTGTTCAGAAGAAAAGAAAGCACAGAGCCCCAGATTCTATGTTGTCCTGGAGAGCTTGCAGAGCACTGGGGAAAGGCAGGCAGAGAATTCCCTGCTAGCACCTTCTCTGTGCCTGGGAAGCAGAAGTGTTCACATTGCTTCGCAAGAATCGCTTTTGTGCAGAAAACAGTAACACTTGTTCAGAACGAAAGAAAGCACAGAGGCCCAGATTCTATGTTGTCCTGGAGAGCTTGCAGAGCACTGGGGAAAGGCAGGCAGAGAATTCCCTGCTAGCACCTTCTCTGTGCCTGTTCACATTGCTTCGCAGAATCGCTTTTGTTCAGAAAACAGTAACACTTGTTCAGAACTAAAGAAAGCACAGAGCCCCAGATTCTATGTTGTCCTGGAGAGCTTGCAGAGCACTGGGGAAAGGCAGGCAGAGAATTCCTTGCTAGCACCTTCTCTGTGCCTGGGAAGCAGAAGTGTTCACATTGCTTCGCAGAATCGCTTTTGTGCAGAAAACAGTAAAACTTGTTTAGAAGGAAAGAAAGCACAGAGCCCCAGATTCTATGTTGTCCTGGAGAGCTTGCAGAGCACTGGGGAAAGGCAGGCAGAGAATTCCCTGCTAGCACCTTCTCTGTGCCTGGGAAACAGAAGTGTTCACATTGCTTCGCAGAATCGCTTTTGTGCAGAAAACACTAACACTTGTTCAGAACGAAAGAAAGCACAGAGCCCCAGATTCTATGTTGTCCTGGAGAGCTTGCAGAGCACTGGGGAAAGGCAGGCAGAGAATTCCCTGCTAGCACCTTCTCTGTGCCTGGGAAACAGAAGTGTTCACATTGCTTCGCAGAATCGCTTTTGTGCAGAAAACAGTAACACTTGTTCAGAAGGAAAGAAAGCACAGAGCCCCAGATTCTATGTTGTCCTGGAGAGCTTGCAGAGCACTGGGGAAAGGCAGGCAGAGAATTCCCTGATAGCACCTTCTCTGTGCCTGTTCACATTGCTTCGCAGAATCGCTTTTGTGCAGAAAACAGTAACACTTGTTCAGAAGGAAAGAAAGCACAGAGCCCCAGATTCTATGTTGTCCTGGAGAGCTTGCAGAGCACTGGGGAAAGGCAGGCAGAGAAATCCTTGCTAGCACCTTCTCTGTGCCTGGGAAGCAGAAGTGTTCACATTGCTTCGCAGAATCGCTTTTGTGCAGAAAACAGTAACACTTGTTCAGAAGGAAAGAAAGCACAGAGCCCCAGATTCTATGTTGTCCTGGAGAGCTTGCAGAGCACTGGGGAAAGGCAGGCAGAGAATTCCCTGCTAGCACCTTCTCTGTGCCTGGGAAGCAGAAGTGTTCACATTGCTTCGCAAGAATCGCTTTTGTGCAGAAAACACTAACACTTGTTCAGAAGGAAAGAAAGCACAGAGCCCCAGATTTTATGTTGTCCTGGAGAGCTTGCAGAGCACTGGGGAAAGGCAGGCAGAGAATTCCCTGATAGCACCTTCTCTGTGCCTGTTCACATTGCTTCGCAGAATCGCTTTTGTGCAGAAAACAGTAACACTTGTTCAGAAGGAAAGAAAGCACAGAGCCCCAGATTCTATGTTGTCCTGGAGAGCTTGCAGAGCACTGGGGAAAGGCAGGCAGAGAATTCCCTGCTAGCACCTTCTCTGTGCCTGGGAAGCAGAAGTGTTCACATTGCTTCGCAAGAATCGCTTTTGTGCAGAAAACACTAACACTTGTTCAGAACGAAAGAAAGCACAGAGGCCCAGATTCTATGTTGTCCTGGAGAGCTTGCAGAGCACTGGGGAAAGGCAGGCAGAGAATTCCCTGCTAGCACCTTCTCTGTGCCTGTTCACATTGCTTCGCAGAATCGCTTTTGTGCAGAAAACACTAACACTTGTTCAGAACGAAAGAAAGCACAGAGCCCCAGATTCTATGTTGTCCTGGAGAGCTTGCAGAGCACTGGGGAAAGGCAGGCAGAGAATTCCCTGCTAGCACCTTCTCTGTGCCTGTTCACATTGCTTCGCAGAATCGCTTTTGTTCAGAAAACAGTAACACTTGTTCAGAACTAAAGAAAGCACAGAGCCCCAGATTCTATGTTGTCCTGGAGAGCTTGCAGAGCACTGGGGAAAGGCAGGCAGAGAATTCCTTGCTAGCACCTTCTCTGTGCCTGGGAAGCAGAAGTGTTCACATTGCTTCGCAGAATCGCTTTTGTGCAGAAAACAGTAACACTTGTTCAGAAGGAAAGAAAGCACAGAGCCCCAGATTCTATGTTGTCCTGGAGAGCTTGCAGAGCACTGGGGAAAGGCAGGCAGAGAATTCCCTGATAGCACCTTCTCTGTGCCTGTTCACATTGCTTCGCAGAATCGCTTTTGTGCAGAAAACATTAACACTTGTTCAGAACGAAAGAAAGCACAGAGCCCCAGATTCTATGTTGTCCTGGAGAGCTTGCTGAGCACTGGGGAAAGGCAGGCAGAGAATTCCTTGCTAGCACCTTCTCTGTGCCTGGGAAGCAGAAGTGTTCACATTGCTTCGCAAGAATCGCTTTTGTGCAGAAAACAGTAACACTTGTTCAGAAGGAAAGAAAGCACAGAGGCCCAGATTTTATGTTGTCCTGGAGAGCTTGCAGAGCACTGGGGAAAGGCAGGCAGAGAATTCCCTGCTAGCACCTTCTCTGTGCCTGTTCACATTGCTTCGCAGAATCGCTTTTGTGCAGAAAACAGTAACACTTGTTCAGAACGAAAGAAAGCACAGAGCCCCAGATTCTATGTTGTCCTGGAGAGCTTGCAGAGCACTGGGGAAAGGCAGGCAGAGAATTCCCTGATAGCACCTTCTCTGTGCCTGTTCACATTGCTTCGCAGAATCGCTTTTGTGCAGAAAACAGTAACACTTGTTCAGAAGGAAAGAAAGCACAGAGCCCCAGATTCTATGTTGTCCTGGAGAGCTTGCAGAGCACTGGGGAAAGGCAGGCAGAGAATTCCCTGCTAGCACCTTCTCTGTGCCTGGGAAACAGAAGTGTTCACATTGCTTCGCAGAATCGCTTTTGTGCAGAAAACACTAACACTTGTTCAGAAGGAAAGAAAGCACAGAGCCCCAGATTTTATGTTGTCCTGGAGAGCTTGCAGAGCACTGGGGAAAGGCAGGCAGAGAATTCCCTGATAGCACCTTCTCTGTGCCTGTTCACATTGCTTCGCAGAATCGCTTTTGTGCAGAAAACAGTAACACTTGTTCAGAAGGAAAGAAAGCACAGAGCCCCAGATTCTATGTTGTCCTGGAGAGCTTGCAGAGCACTGGGGAAAGGCAGGCAGAGAAATCCTTGCTAGCACCTTCTCTGTGCCTGGGAAGCAGAAGTGTTCACATTGCTTCGCAGAATCGCTTTTGTGCAGAAAACAGTAACACTTGTTCAGAAGGAAAGAAAGCATAGAGCCCCAGATTCTATGTTGTCCTGGAGAGCTTGCAGAGCACTGGGGAAAGGCAGGCAGAGAATTCCCTGATAGCACCTTCTCTGTGCCTGGGAAGCAGAAGTGTTCACATTGCTTCGCAAGAATCGCTTTTGTGCAGAAAACAGTAACACTTGTTCAGAAGGAAAGAAAGCACAGAGCCCCAGATTTTATGTTGTCCTGGAGAGCTTGCAGAGCACTGGGGAAAGGCAGGCAGAGAATTCCCTGATAGCACCTTCTCTGTGCCTGTTCACATTGCTTCGCAGAATCGCTTTTGTGCAGAAAACAGTAACACTTGTTCAGAACGAAAGAAAGCACAGAGCCCCAGATTCTATGTTGTCCTGGAGAGCTTGCAGAGCACTGGGGAAAGGCAGGCAGAGAATTCCCTGCTAGCACCTTCTCTGTGCCTGTTCACATTGCTTCGCAGAATCGCTTTTGTTCAGAAAACAGTAACACTTGTTCAGAACTAAAGAAAGCACAGAGCCCCAGATTCTATGTTGTCCTGGAGAGCTTGCAGAGCACTGGGGAAAGGCAGGCAGAGAATTCCTTGCTAGCACCTTCTCTGTGCCTGGGAAGCAGATGTGTTCACATTGCTTCGCAGAATCGCTTTTGTGCAGAAAACAGTAACACTTGTTCAGAAGGAAAGAAAGCACAGAGCCCCAGATTCTATGTTGTCCTGGAGAGCTTGCAGAGCACTGGGGAAAGGCAGGCAGAGAATTCCCTGATAGCACCTTCTCTGTGCCTGTTCACATTGCTTCGCAGAATCGCTTTTGTGCAGAAAACATTAACACTTGTTCAGAAGGAAAGAAAGCACAGAGCCCCAGATTCTATGTTGTCCTGGAGAGCTTGCAGAGCACTGGGGAAAGGCAGGCAGAGAATTCCTTGCTAGCACCTTCTCTGTGCCTGGGAAGCAGAAGTGTTCACATTGCTTCGCAGAATCGCTTTTGTGCAGAAAACAGTAACACTTGTTCAGAAGGAAAGAAAGCACAGAGCCCCAGATTCTATGTTGTCCTGGAGAGCTTGCAGATCACTGGGGAAAGGCAGGCAGAGAATTCCCTGCTAGCACCTTCTCTGTGCCTGTTCACATTGCTTCGCAGAATCGCTTTTGTGCAGAAAACAGTAACACTTGTTCAGAAGGAAAGAAAGCACAGAGCCCCAGATTCTATGTTGTCCTGGAGAGCTTGCAGAGCACTGGGGAAAGGCAGGCAGAGAAATCCTTGCTAGCACCTTCTCTGTGCCTGGGAAGCAGAAGTGTTCACATTGCTTCGCAGAATCGCTTTTGTGCAGAAAACAGTAACACTTGTTCAGAAGGAAAGAAAGCACAGAGCCCCAGATTCTATGTTGTCCTGGAGAGCTTGCAGAGCACTGGGGAAAGGCAGGCAGAGAATTCCCTGCTAGCACCTTCTCTGTGCCTGGGAAGCAGAAGTGTTCACATTGCTTCGCAAGAATCGCTTTTGTGCAGAAAACACTAACACTTGTTCAGAAGGAAAGAAAGCACAGAGCCCCAGATTTTATGTTGTCCTGGAGAGCTTGCAGAGCACTGGGGAAAGGCAGGCAGAGAATTCCCTGATAGCACCTTCTCTGTGCCTGTTCACATTGCTTCGCAGAATCGCTTTTGTGCAGAAAACAGTAACACTTGTTCAGAAGGAAAGAAAGCACAGAGCCCCAGATTCTATGTTGTCCTGGAGAGCTTGCAGAGCACTGGGGAAAGGCAGGCAGAGAATTCCCTGCTAGCACCTTCTCTGTGCCTGGGAAGCAGAAGTGTTCACATTGCTTCGCAAGAATCGCTTTTGTGCAGAAAACACTAACACTTGTTCAGAACGAAAGAAAGCACAGAGGCCCAGATTCTATGTTGTCCTGGAGAGCTTGCAGAGCACTGGGGAAAGGCAGGCAGAGAATTCCCTGCTAGCACCTTCTCTGTGCCTGTTCACATTGCTTCGCAGAATCGCTTTTGTGCAGAAAACAGTAACACTTGTTCAGAACGAAAGAAAGCACAGAGCCCCAGATTCTATGTAGTCCTGGAGAGCTTGCAGAGCACTGGGGAAAGGCAGGCAGAGAATTCCTTGCTAGCACCTTCTCTGTGCCTGGGAAGCAGAAGTGTTCACATTGCTTCGCAAGAATCGCTTTTGTGCAGAAAACACTAACACTTGTTCAGAAGGAAAGAAAGCACAGAGCCCCAGATTTTATGTTGTCCTGGAGAGCTTGCAGAGCACTGGGGAAAGGCAGGCAGCGAATTCCTTTCTAGCACCTTCTCTGTGCCTGGGAAGGAGAAGTGTTCACATTGGTTCGCAGAATCGCTTTTGTGCAGAAAACAGTAACACTTGTTCAGAAGGAAAGAAAGCACAGAGCCCCAGATTTTATGTTGTCCTGGAGAGCTTGCAGAGCACTGGGGAAAGGCAGGCAGAGAATTCCCTGATAGCACCTTCTCTGTGCCTGTTCACATTGCTTCGCAAGAATTGCTTTTGTGCAGAAAACAGTAACACTTGTTCAGAAGGAAAGAAAGCACAGAGCCCCAGATTCTATGTTGTCCTGGAGAGCTTGCAGAGCACTGGGGAAAGGCAGGCAGAGAATTCCTTGCTAGCACCTTCTCTGTGCCTGGGAAGCAGAAGTGTTCACATTGCTTCGCAGAATCGCTTTTGTGCAGAAAACAGTAACACTTGTTCAGAAGGAAAGAAAGCACAGAGCCCCAGATTCTATGTTGTCCTGGAGAGCTTGCAGAGCACTGGGGAAAGGCAGGCAGAGAATTCCCTGATAGCACCTTCTCTGTGCCTGTTCACATTGCTTCGCAGAATCGCTTTTGTGCAGAAAACATTAACACTTGTTCAGAAGGAAAGAAAGCACAGAGCCCCAGATTCTATGTTGTCCTGGAGAGCTTGCTGAGCACTGGGGAAAGGCAGGCAGAGAATTCCTTGCTAGCACCTTCTCTGTGCCTGGGAAGCAGAAGTGTTCACATTGCTTCGCAGAATCGCTTTTGTGCAGAAAACAGTAACACTTGTTCAGAAGGAAAGAAAGCACAGAGCCCCAGATTCTATGTTGTCCTGGAGAGCTTGCAGAGCACTGGGGAAAGGCAGGCAGAGAATTCCCTGATAGCACCTTCTCTGTGCCTGTTCACATTGCTTCGCAGAATCGCTTTTGTTCAGAAAACAGTAACACTTGTTCAGAACTAAAGAAAGCACAGAGCCCCAGATTCTATGTTGTCATGGAAAGGTTGCAGAGCACTGGGGAAAGGCAGGCAGAGAATTCCCTGATAGCACCTTCTCTGTGCCTGGGAAGCAGAAGTGTTCACATTGCTTCGCAAGAATCGCTTTTGTGCAGAAAACACTAACACTTGTTCAGAAGGAAAGAAAGCACAGAGCCCCACATTTTATGTTGTCCTGGAGAGCTTGCAGAGCACTGGGGAAAGGCAGGCAGAGAATTCCCTGATAGCACCTTCTCTGTGCCTGTTCACATTGCTTCGCAGAATCGCTTTTGTTCAGAAAACAGTAACACTTGTTCAGAACTAAAGAAAGCACAGAGCCCCAGATTCTATGTTGTCCTGGAGAGCTTGCAGAGCACTGGGGAAAGGCAGGCAGAGAATTCCTTGCTAGCACCTTCTCTGTGCCTGGGAAGCAGAAGTGTTCACATTGCTTCGCAGGATCGCTTTTGTGCAGAAAACACTAACACTTGTTCAGAACGAAAGAAAGCACAGAGCCCCAGATTCTATGTTGTCCTGGAGAGCTTGCAGAGCACTGGGGAAAGGCAGGCAGAGAATTCCCTGCTAGCACCTTCTCTGTGCCTGTTCACATTGCTTCGCAGAATCGCTTTTGTTCAGAAAACAGTAACACTTGTTCAGAAGGAAAGAAAGCACAGAGCCCCAGATTCTATGTTGTCCTGGAAAGCTTGCAGAGCACTGGGGAAAGGCAGGCAGAGAATTCCCTGATAGCAACTTCTCTGTGCCTGGGAAGCAGAAGTGTTCACATTGCTTCGCAAGAATCGCTTTTGTGCAGAAAACACTAACACTTGTTCAGAAGGAAAGAAAGCACAGAGCCCCACATTTTATGTTGTCCTGGAGAGCTTGCAGAGCACTGGGGAAAGGCAGGCAGAGAATTCCCTGATAGCACCTTCTCTGTGCCTGTTCACATTGCTTCGCAGAATCGCTTTTGTGCAGAAAACAGTAACACTTGTTCAGAAGAAAAGAAAGCACAGAGCCCCAGATTCTATGTTGTCCTGGAGAGCTTGCAGAGCACTGGGGAAAGGCAGGCAGAGAATTCCCTGCTAGCACCTTCTCTGTGCCTGGGAAGCAGAAGTCTTCACATTGCTTCGCAAGAATCGCTTTTGTGCAGAAAACACTAACACTTGTTCAGAACGAAAGAAAGCACAGAGCCCCAGATTCTATGTTGTCCTGGAGAGCTTGCAGAGCACTGGGGAAAGGCAGGCAGAGAAATCCTTGCTAGCACCTTCTCTGTGCCTGGGAAGCAGAAGTGTTCACATTGCTTCGCAGAATCGCTTTTGTGCAGAAAACAGTAACACTTGTTCAGAAGGAAAGAAAGCACAGAGCCCCAGATTCTATGTTGTCCTGGAGAGCTTGCAGAGCACTGGGGAAAGGCAGGCAGAGAATTCCTTGCTAGCACCTTCTCTGTGCCTGGGAAGCAGAAGTGTTCACATTGCTTCGCAGAATCGCTTTTGTGCAGAAAACAGTAACACTTGTTCAGAAGGAAAGAAAGCACAGAGCCCCAGATTCTATGTTGTCCTGGAGAGCTTGCAGAGCACTGGGGAAAGGCAGGCAGAGAATTCCCTGATAGCACCTTCTCTGTGCCTGTTCACATTGCTTCGCAGAATCGCTTTTGTGCAGAAAACAGTAACACTTGTTCAGAAGGAAAGAAAGCACAGAGCCCCAGATTCTATGTTGTCCTGGAGAGCTTGCTGAGCACTGGGGAAAGGCAGGCAGAGAATTCCTTGCTAGCACCTTCTCTGTGCCTGGGAAGCAGAAGTGTTCACATTGCTTCGCAGAATCGCTTTTGTGCAGAAAACAGTAACACTTGTTCAGAAGGAAAGAAAGCACAGAGGCCCAGATTCTATGTTGTCCTGGAGAGCTTGCAGAGCACTGGGGAAAGGCAGGCAGAGAATTCCCTGCTAGCACCTTCTCTGTGCCTGTTCACATTGCTTCGCAGAATCGCTTTTGTGCAGAAAACAGTAACACTTGTTCAGAACGAAAGAAAGCACAGAGCCCCAGATTCTATGTTGTCCTGGAGAGCTTGCAGAGCACTGGGGAAAGGCAGGCAGAGAATTCCTTGCTAGCACCTTCTCTGTGCCTGGGAAGCAGAAGTGTTCACATTGCTTCGCAGAATCGCTTTTGTGCAGAAAACAGTAACACTTGTTCAGAAGGAAAGAAAGCACAGAGCCCCAGATTCTATGTTGTCTTGGAGAGCTTGCAGAGCACTGGGGAAAGGCAGGCAGAGAATTCCCTGATAGCACCTTCTCTGTGCCTGGGAAGCAGAAGTGTTCACATTGCTTCGCAAGAATCGCTTTTGTGCAGAAAACAGTAACACTTGTTCAGAACGAAAGAAAGCACAGAGCCCCAGATTCTATGTTGTCCTGGAGAGCTTGCAGAGCACTGGGGAAAGGCAGGCAGAGAATTCCCTGATAGCACCTTCTCTGTGCCTGTTCACATTGCTTCGCAAGAATTGCTTTTGTGCAGAAAACAGTAACACTTGTTCAGAAGGAAAGAAAGCACAGAGCCCCAGATTCTATGTTGTCCTGGAGAGCTTGCAGAGCACTGGGGAAAGGCAGGCAGAGAATTCCTTGCTAGCACCTTCTCTGTGCCTGGGAAGCAGAAGTGTTCACATTGCTTCGCAGAATCGCTTTTGTGCAGAAAACAGTAACACTTGTTCAGAAGGAAAGAAAGCACAGAGCCCCAGATTCTATGTTGTCCTGGAGAGCTTGCAGAGCACTGGGGAAAGGCAGGCAGAGAATTCCCTGATAGCACCTTCTCTGTGCCTGTTCACATTGCTTCGCAGAATCGCTTTTGTGCAGAAAACATTAACACTTGTTCAGAAGGAAAGAAAGCACAGAGCCCCAGATTCTATGTTGTCCTGGAGAGCTTGCTGAGCACTGGGGAAAGGCAGGCAGAGAATTCCTTGCTAGCACCTTCTCTGTGCCTGGGAAGCAGAAGTGTTCACATTGCTTCGCAGAATCGCTTTTGTGCAGAAAACAGTAACACTTGTTCAGAAGGAAAGAAAGCACAGAGCCCCAGATTCTATGTTGTCCTGGAGAGCTTGCAGAGCACTGGGGAAAGGCAGGCAGAGAATTCCCTGATAGCACCTTCTCTGTGCCTGTTCACATTGCTTCGCAGAATCGCTTTTGTTCAGAAAACAGTAACACTTGTTCAGAACTAAAGAAAGCACAGAGCCCCAGATTCTATGTTGTCATGGAAAGGTTGCAGAGCACTGGGGAAAGGCAGGCAGAGAATTCCCTGATAGCACCTTCTCTGTGCCTGGGAAGCAGAAGTGTTCACATTGCTTCGCAAGAATCGCTTTTGTGCAGAAAACACTAACACTTGTTCAGAAGGAAAGAAAGCACAGAGCCCCACATTTTATGTTGTCCTGGAGAGCTTGCAGAGCACTGGGGAAAGGCAGGCAGAGAATTCCCTGATAGCACCTTCTCTGTGCCTGTTCACATTGCTTCGCAGAATCGCTTTTGTTCAGAAAACAGTAACACTTGTTCAGAACTAAAGAAAGCACAGAGCCCCAGATTCTATGTTGTCCTGGAGAGCTTGCAGAGCACTGGGGAAAGGCAGGCAGAGAATTCCTTGCTAGCACCTTCTCTGTGCCTGGGAAGCAGAAGTGTTCACATTGCTTCGCAGGATCGCTTTTGTGCAGAAAACACTAACACTTGTTCAGAACGAAAGAAAGCACAGAGCCCCAGATTCTATGTTGTCCTGGAGAGCTTGCAGAGCACTGGGGAAAGGCAGGCAGAGAATTCCCTGCTAGCACCTTCTCTGTGCCTGTTCACATTGCTTCGCAGAATCGCTTTTGTTCAGAAAACAGTAACACTTGTTCAGAAGGAAAGAAAGCACAGAGCCCCAGATTCTATGTTGTCCTGGAAAGCTTGCAGAGCACTGGGGAAAGGCAGGCAGAGAATTCCCTGATAGCACCTTCTCTGTGCCTGGGAAGCAGAAGTGTTCACATTGCTTCGCAAGAATCGCTTTTGTGCAGAAAACACTAACACTTGTTCAGAAGGAAAGAAAGCACAGAGCCCCACATTTTATGTTGTCCTGGAGAGCTTGCAGAGCACTGGGGAAAGGCAGGCAGAGAATTCCCTGATAGCACCTTCTCTGTGCCTGTTCACATTGCTTCGCAGAATCGCTTTTGTGCAGAAAACAGTAACACTTGTTCAGAAGAAAAGAAAGCACAGAGCCCCAGATTCTATGTTGTCCTGGAGAGCTTGCAGAGCACTGGGGAAAGGCAGGCAGAGAATTCCCTGCTAGCACCTTCTCTGTGCCTGGGAAGCAGAAGTCTTCACATTGCTTCGCAAGAATCGCTTTTGTGCAGAAAACACTAACACTTGTTCAGAACGAAAGAAAGCACAGAGCCCCAGATTCTATGTTGTCCTGGAGAGCTTGCAGAGCACTGGGGAAAGGCAGGCAGAGAAATCCTTGCTAGCACCTTCTCTGTGCCTGGGAAGCAGAAGTGTTCACATTGCTTCGCAGAATCGCTTTTGTGCAGAAAACAGTAACACTTGTTCAGAAGGAAAGAAAGCACAGAGCCCCAGATTCTATGTTGTCCTGGAGAGCTTGCAGAGCACTGGGGAAAGGCAGGCAGAGAATTCCTTGCTAGCACCTTCTCTGTGCCTGGGAAGCAGAAGTGTTCACATTGCTTCGCAGAATCGCTTTTGTGCAGAAAACAGTAACACTTGTTCAGAAGGAAAGAAAGCACAGAGCCCCAGATTCTATGTTGTCCTGGAGAGCTTGCAGAGCACTGGGGAAAGGCAGGCAGAGAATTCCCTGATAGCACCTTCTCTGTGCCTGTTCACATTGCTTCGCAGAATCGCTTTTGTGCAGAAAACAGTAACACTTGTTCAGAAGGAAAGAAAGCACAGAGCCCCAGATTCTATGTTGTCCTGGAGAGCTTGCTGAGCACTGGGGAAAGGCAGGCAGAGAATTCCTTGCTAGCACCTTCTCTGTGCCTGGGAAGCAGAAGTGTTCACATTGCTTCGCAGAATCGCTTTTGTGCAGAAAACAGTAACACTTGTTCAGAAGGAAAGAAAGCACAGAGGCCCAGATTCTATGTTGTCCTGGAGAGCTTGCAGAGCACTGGGGAAAGGCAGGCAGAGAATTCCCTGCTAGCACCTTCTCTGTGCCTGTTCACATTGCTTCGCAGAATCGCTTTTGTGCAGAAAACAGTAACACTTGTTCAGAACGAAAGAAAGCACAGAGCCCCAGATTCTATGTTGTCCTGGAGAGCTTGCAGAGCACTGGGGAAAGGCAGGCAGAGAATTCCTTGCTAGCACCTTCTCTGTGCCTGGGAAGCAGAAGTGTTCACATTGCTTCGCAGAATCGCTTTTGTGCAGAAAACAGTAACACTTGTTCAGAAGGAAAGAAAGCACAGAGCCCCAGATTCTATGTTGTCTTGGAGAGCTTGCAGAGCACTGGGGAAAGGCAGGCAGAGAATTCCCTGATAGCACCTTCTCTGTGCCTGGGAAGCAGAAGTGTTCACATTGCTTCGCAAGAATCGCTTTTGTGCAGAAAACAGTAACACTTGTTCAGAACGAAAGAAAGCACAGAGCCCCAGATTCTATGTTGTCCTGGAGAGCTTGCAGAGCACTGGGGAAAGGCAGGCAGAGAATTCCCTGATAGCACCTTCTCTGTGCCTGTTCACATTGCTTCGCAAGAATCGCTTTTGTGCAGAAAACAGTAACACTTGTTCAGAACGAAAGAAAGCACAGAGCCCCAGATTCTATGTTGTCCTGGAGAGCTTGCAGAGCACTGGGGAAAGGCAGGCAGAGAATTCCCTGCTAGCACCTTCTCTGTGCCTGTTCACATTGCTTCGCAGAATCGCTTTTGTGCAGAAAACAGTAACACTTGTTCAGAAGAAAAGAAAGCACAGAGCCCCAGATTCTATGTTGTCCTGGAGAGCTTGCAGAGCACTGGGGAAAGGCAGGCAGAGAATTCCCTGCTAGCACCTTCTCTGTGCCTGGGAAGCAGAAGTGTTCACATTGCTTCGCAAGAATCGCTTTTGTGCAGAAAACAGTAACACTTGTTCAGAACGAAAGAAAGCACAGAGGCCCAGATTCTATGTTGTCCTGGAGAGCTTGCAGAGCACTGGGGAAAGGCAGGCAGAGAATTCCCTGCTAGCACCTTCTCTGTGCCTGTTCACATTGCTTCGCAGAATCGCTTTTGTTCAGAAAACAGTAACACTTGTTCAGAACTAAAGAAAGCACAGAGCCCCAGATTCTATGTTGTCCTGGAGAGCTTGCAGAGCACTGGGGAAAGGCAGGCAGAGAATTCCTTGCTAGCACCTTCTCTGTGCCTGGGAAGCAGAAGTGTTCACATTGCTTCGCAGAATCGCTTTTGTGCAGAAAACAGTAACACTTGTTCAGAACGAAAGAAAGCACAGAGCCCCAGATTCTATGTTGTCCTGGAGAGCTTGCAGAGCACTGGGGAAAGGCAGGCAGAGAATTCCCTGCTAGCACCTTCTCTGTGCCTGGGAAACAGAAGTGTTCACATTGCTTCGCAGAATCGCTTTTGTGCAGAAAACACTAACACTTGTTCAGAACGAAAGAAAGCACAGAGCCCCAGATTCTATGTTGTCCTGGAGAGCTTGCAGAGCACTGGGGAAAGGCAGGCAGAGAATTCCCTGCTAGCACCTTCTCTGTGCCTGGGAAACAGAAGTGTTCACATTGCTTCGCAGAATCGCTTTTGTGCAGAAAACAGTAACACTTGTTCAGAAGGAAAGAAAGCACAGAGCCCCAGATTCTATGTTGTCCTGGAGAGCTTGCAGAGCACTGGGGAAAGGCAGGCAGAGAATTCCCTGATAGCACCTTCTCTGTGCCTGTTCACATTGCTTCGCAGAATCGCTTTTGTGCAGAAAACAGTAACACTTGTTCAGAAGGAAAGAAAGCACAGAGCCCCAGATTCTATGTTGTCCTGGAGAGCTTGCAGAGCACTGGGGAAAGGCAGGCAGAGAAATCCTTGCTAGCACCTTCTCTGTGCCTGGGAAGCAGAAGTGTTCACATTGCTTCGCAGAATCGCTTTTGTGCAGAAAACAGTAACACTTGTTCAGAAGGAAAGAAAGCACAGAGCCCCAGATTCTATGTTGTCCTGGAGAGCTTGCAGAGCACTGGGGAAAGGCAGGCAGAGAATTCCCTGCTAGCACCTTCTCTGTGCCTGGGAAGCAGAAGTGTTCACATTGCTTCGCAAGAATCGCTTTTGTGCAGAAAACACTAACACTTGTTCAGAAGGAAAGAAAGCACAGAGCCCCAGATTTTATGTTGTCCTGGAGAGCTTGCAGAGCACTGGGGAAAGGCAGGCAGAGAATTCCCTGATAGCACCTTCTCTGTGCCTGTTCACATTGCTTCGCAGAATCGCTTTTGTGCAGAAAACAGTAACACTTGTTCAGAAGGAAAGAAAGCACAGAGCCCCAGATTCTATGTTGTCCTGGAGAGCTTGCAGAGCACTGGGGAAAGGCAGGCAGAGAATTCCCTGCTAGCACCTTCTCTGTGCCTGGGAAGCAGAAGTGTTCACATTGCTTCGCAGAATCGCTTTTGTGCAGAAAACAGTAACACTTGTTCAGAAGGAAAGAAAGCACAGAGCCCCAGATTCTATGTTGTCCTGGAGAGCTTGCAGAGCACTGGGGAAAGGCAGGCAGAGAATTCCCTGATAGCACCTTCTCTGTGCCTGTTCACATTGCTTCGCAGAATCGCTTTTGTGCAGAAAACATTAACACTTGTTCAGAAGGAAAGAAAGCACAGAGCCCCAGATTCTATGTTGTCCTGGAGAGCTTGCTGAGCACTGGGGAAAGGCAGGCAGAGAATTCCTTGCTAGCACCTTCTCTGTGCCTGGGAAGCAGAAGTGTTCACATTGCTTCGCAAGAATCGCTTTTGTGCAGAAAACAGTAACACTTGTTCAGAAGGAAATAAAGCACAGAGCCCCAGATTTTATGTTGTCCTGGAGAGCTTGCAGACCACTGGGGAAAGGCAGGCAGAGAATTCCCTGATAGCACCTTCTCTGTGCCTGTTCACATTGCTTCGCAGAATCGCTTTTGTGCAGAAAACAGTAACACTTGTTCAGAACGAAAGAAAGCACAGAGCCCCAGATTCTATGTTGTCCTGGAGAGCTTGCAGAGCACTGGGGAAAGGCAGGCAGAGAATTCCCTGATAGCACCTTCTCTGTGCCTGTTCACATTGCTTCGCAGAATCGCTTTTGTGCAGAAAACAGTAACACTTGTTCAGAACGAAAGAAAGCACAGAGCCCCAGATTCTATGTTGTCCTGGAGAGCTTGCAGAGCACTGGGGAAAGGCAGGCAGAGAATTCCCTGCTAGCACCTTCTCTGTGCCTGGGAAACAGAAGTGTTCACATTGCTTCGCAGAATCGCTTTTGTGCAGAAAACACTAACACTTGTTCAGAAGGAAAGAAAGCACAGAGCCCCAGATTTTATGTTGTCCTGGAGAGCTTGCAGAGCACTGGGGAAAGGCAGGCAGAGAATTCCCTGATAGCACCTTCTCTGTGCCTGTTCACATTGCTTCGCAGAATCGCTTTTGTGCAGAAAACAGTAACACTTGTTCAGAAGGAAAGAAAGCACAGAGCCCCAGATTCTATGTTGTCCTGGAGAGCTTGCAGAGCACTGGGGAAAGGCAGGCAGAGAAATCCTTGCTAGCACCTTCTCTGTGCCTGGGAAGCAGAAGTGTTCACATTGCTTCGCAGAATCGCTTTTGTGCAGAAAACAGTAACACTTGTTCAGAAGGAAAGAAAGCATAGAGCCCCAGATTCTATGTTGTCCTGGAGAGCTTGCAGAGCACTGGGGAAAGGCAGGCAGAGAATTCCCTGATAGCACCTTCTCTGTGCCTGGGAAGCAGAAGTGTTCACATTGCTTCGCAAGAATCGCTTTTGTGCAGAAAACAGTAACACTTGTTCAGAAGGAAAGAAAGCACAGAGCCCCAGATTTTATGTTGTCCTGGAGAGCTTGCAGAGCACTGGGGAAAGGCAGGCAGAGAATTCCCTGATAGCACCTTCTCTGTGCCTGTTCACATTGCTTCGCAGAATCGCTTTTGTGCAGAAAACAGTAACACTTGTTCAGAACGAAAGAAAGCACAGAGCCCCAGATTCTATGTTGTCCTGGAGAGCTTGCAGAGCACTGGGGAAAGGCAGGCAGAGAATTCCCTGCTAGCACCTTCTCTGTGCCTGTTCACATTGCTTCGCAGAATCGCTTTTGTTCAGAAAACAGTAACACTTGTTCAGAACTAAAGAAAGCACAGAGCCCCAGATTCTATGTTGTCCTGGAGAGCTTGCAGAGCACTGGGGAAAGGCAGGCAGAGAATTCCTTGCTAGCACCTTCTCTGTGCCTGGGAAGCAGAAGTGTTCACATTGCTTCGCAGAATCGCTTTTGTGCAGAAAACAGTAACACTTGTTCAGAAGGAAAGAAAGCACAGAGCCCCAGATTCTATGTTGTCCTGGAGAGCTTGCAGAGCACTGGGGAAAGGCAGGCAGAGAATTCCCTGATAGCACCTTCTCTGTGCCTGTTCACATTGCTTCGCAGAATCGCTTTTGTGCAGAAAACATTAACACTTGTTCAGAAGGAAAGAAAGCACAGAGCCCCAGATTCTATGTTGTCCTGGAGAGCTTGCAGAGCACTGGGGAAAGGCAGGCAGAGAATTCCTTGCTAGCACCTTCTCTGTGCCTGGGAAGCAGAAGTGTTCACATTGCTTCGCAGAATCGCTTTTGTGCAGAAAACAGTAACACTTGTTCAGAAGGAAAGAAAGCACAGAGCCCCAGATTCTATGTTGTCCTGGAGAGCTTGCAGAGCACTGGGGAAAGGCAGGCAGAGAATTCCCTGATAGCACCTTCTCTGTGCCTGTTCACATTGCTTCGCAGAATCGCTTTTGTGCAGAAAACAGTAACACTTGTTCAGAAGGAAAGAAAGCACAGAGCCCCAGATTCTATGTTGTCCTGGAGAGCTTGCAGAGCACTGGGGAAAGGCAGGCAGAGAAATCCTTGCTAGCACCTTCTCTGTGCCTGGGAAGCAGAAGTGTTCACATTGCTTCGCAGAATCGCTTTTGTGCAGAAAACAGTAACACTTGTTCAGAAGGAAAGAAAGCACAGAGCCCCAGATTCTATGTTGTCCTGGAGAGCTTGCAGAGCACTGGGGAAAGGCAGGCAGAGAATTCCCTGCTAGCACCTTCTCTGTGCCTGGGAAGCAGAAGTGTTCACATTGCTTCGCAAGAATCGCTTTTGTGCAGAAAACACTAACACTTGTTCAGAACGAAAGAAAGCACAGAGGCCCAGATTCTATGTTGTCCTGGAGAGCTTGCAGAGCACTGGGGAAAGGCAGGCAGAGAATTCCCTGCTAGCACCTTCTCTGTGCCTGTTCACATTGCTTCGCAGAATCGCTTTTGTTCAGAAAACAGTAACACTTGTTCAGAACTAAAGAAAGCACAGAGCCCCAGATTCTATGTTGTCCTGGAGAGCTTGCAGAGCACTGGGGAAAGGCAGGCAGAGAATTCCTTGCTAGCACCTTCTCTGTGCCTGGGAAGCAGAAGTGTTCACATTGCTTCGCAGAATCGCTTTTGTGCAGAAAACAGTAACACTTGTTCAGAAGGAAAGAAAGCACAGAGCCCCAGATTCTATGTTGTCCTGGAGAGCTTGCAGAGCACTGGGGAAAGGCAGGCAGAGAATTCCCTGATAGCACCTTCTCTGTGCCTGTTCACATTGCTTCGCAGAATCGCTTTTGTGCAGAAAACATTAACACTTGTTCAGAAGGAAAGAAAGCACAGAGCCCCAGATTCTATGTTGTCCTGGAGAGCTTGCTGAGCACTGGGGAAAGGCAGGCAGAGAATTCCTTGCTAGCACCTTCTCTGTGCCTGGGAAGCAGAAGTGTTCACATTGCTTCGCAAGAATCGCTTTTGTGCAGAAAACAGTAACACTTGTTCAGAAGGAAAGAAAGCACAGAGCCCCAGATTTTATGTTGTCCTGGAGAGCTTGCAGACCACTGGGGAAAGGCAGGCAGAGAATTCCCTGATAGCACCTTCTCTGTGCCTGTTCACATTGCTTCGCAGAATCGCTTTTGTGCAGAAAACAGTAACACTTGTTCAGAACGAAAGAAAGCACAGAGCCCCAGATTCTATGTTGTCCTGGAGAGCTTGCAGAGCACTGGGGAAAGGCAGGCAGAGAATTCCCTGCTAGCACCTTCTCTGTGCCTGGGAAGCAGAAGTGTTCACATTGCTTCGCAAGAATCGCTTTTGTGCAGAAAACACTAACACTTGTTCAGAACGAAAGAAAGCACAGAGGCCCAGATTCTATGTTGTCCTGGAGAGCTTGCAGAGCACTGGGGAAAGGCAGGCAGAGAATTCCCTGCTAGCACCTTCTCTGTGCCTGTTCACATTGCTTCGCAGAATCGCTTTTGTTCAGAAAACAGTAACACTTGTTCAGAACTAAAGAAAGCACAGAGCCCCAGATTCTATGTTGTCCTGGAGAGCTTGCAGAGCACTGAGGAAAGGCAGGCAGAGAATTCCTTGCTAGCACCTTCTCTGTGCCTGGGAAGCAGAAGTGTTCACATTGCTTCGCAGAATCGCTTTTGTGCAGAAAACAGTAACACTTGTTCAGAACGAAAGAAAGCACAGAGCCCCAGATTCTATGTTGTCCTGGAGAGCTTGCAGAGCACTGGGGAAAGGCAGGCAGAGAATTCCCTGCTAGCACCTTCTCTGTGCCTGTTCACATTGCTTCGCAGAATCGCTTTTGTGCAGAAAACATTAACACTTGTTCAGAAGGAAAGAAAGCACAGAGCCCCAGATTCTATGTTGTCCTGGAGAGCTTGCAGAGCACTGGGGAAAGGCAGGCAGAGAATTCCTTGCTAGCACCTTCTCTGTGCCTGGGAAGCAGAAGTGTTCACATTGCTTCGCAAGAATCGCTTTTGTGCAGAAAACAGTAACACTTGTTCAGAAGGAAAGAAAGCACAGAGCCCCAGATTTTATGTTGTCCTGGAGAGCTTGCAGACCACTGGGGAAAGGCAGGCAGAGAATTCCCTGATAGCACCTTCTCTGTGCCTGTTCACATTGCTTCGCAGAATCGCTTTTGTGCAGAAAACAGTAACACTTGTTCAGAAGGAAAGAAAGCACAGAGCCCCAGATTCTATGTTGTCCTGGAGAGCTTGCAGAGCACTGGGGAAAGGCAGGCAGAGAATTCCCTGATAGCACCTTCTCTGTGCCTGTTCACATTGCTTCGCAGAATCGCTTTTGTGCAGAAAACAGTAACACTTGTTCAGAACGAAAGAAAGCACAGAGCCCCAGATTCTATGTTGTCCTGGAGAGCTTGCAGAGCACTGGGGAAAGGCAGGCAGAGAATTCCCGGATAGCACCTTCTCTGTGCCTGTTCACATTGCTTCGCAGAATCGCTTTTGTGCAGAAAACAGTAACACTTGTTCAGAAGGAAAGAAAGCACAGAGCCCCAGATTCTATGTTGTCCTGGAGAGCTTGCAGAGCACTGGGGAAAGGCAGGCAGAGAAATCCTTGCTAGCACCTTCTCTGTGCCTGGGAAGCAGAAGTGTTCACATTGCTTCGCAGAATCGCTTTTGTGCAGAAAACAGTAACACTTGTTCAGAAGGAAAGAAAGCACAGAGCCCCAGATTCTATGTTGTCCTGGAGAGCTTGCAGAGCACTGGGGAAAGGCAGGCAGAGAATTCCCTGATAGCACCTTCTCTGTGCCTGGGAAGCAGAAGTGTTCACATTGCTTCGCAAGAATCGCTTTTGTGCAGAAAACAGTAACACTTGTTCAGAAGGAAAGAAAGCACAGAGCCCCAGATTTTATGTTGTCCTGGAGAGCTTGCAGAGCACTGGGGAAAGGCAGGCAGAGAATTCCCTGATAGCACCTTCTCTGTGCCTGTTCACATTGCTTCGCAGAATCGCTTTTGTGCAGAAAACAGTAACACTTGTTCAGAACGAAAGAAAGCACAGAGCCCCAGATTCTATGTTGTCCTGGAGAGCTTGCAGAGCACTGGGGAAAGGCAGGCAGAGAATTCCCTGCTAGCACCTTCTCTGTGCCTGGGAAGCAGAAGTGTTCACATTGCTTCGCAAGAATCGCTTTTGTGCAGAAAACACTAACACTTGTTCAGAAGGAAAGAAAGCACAGAGCCCCAGATTCTATGTTGTCCTGGAGAGCTTGCAGAGCACTGGGGAAAGGCAGGCAGAGAATTCCCTGCTAGCACCTTCTCTGTGCCTGTTCACATTGCTTCGCAGAATCGCTTTTGTTCAGAAAACAGTAACACTTGTTCAGAACTAAAGAAAGCACAGAGCCCCAGATTCTATGTTGTCCTGGAGAGCTTGCAGAGCACTGGGGAAAGGCAGGCATAGAATTCCTTGCTAGCACCTTCTCTGTGCCTGGGAAGCAGAAGTGTTCACATTGCTTCGCAGAATCGCTTTTGTGCAGAAAACAGTAACACTTGTTCAGAAGGAAAGAAAGCACAGAGCCCCAGATTCTATGTTGTCCTGGAGAGCTTGCAGAGCACTGGGGAAAGGCAGGCAGAGAATTCCCTGATAGCACCTTCTCTGTGCCTGTTCACATTGCTTCGCAGAATCGCTTTTGTGCAGAAAACATTAACACTTGTTCAGAAGGAAAGAAAGCACAGAGCCCCAGATTCTATGTTGTCCTGGAGAGCTTGCTGAGCACTGGGGAAAGGCAGGCAGAGAATTTCTTGCTAGCACCTTCTCTGTGCCTGGGAAGCAGAAGTGTTCACATTGCTTTGCAGAATCGCTTTTGTGCAGAAAACAGTAACACTTGTTCAGAAGGAAAGAAAGCACAGAGCCCCAGATTCTATGTTGTCCTGGAGAGCTTGCAGAGCACTGGGGAAAGGCAGGCAGAGAATTCCCTGATAGCACCTTCTCTGTGCCTGTTCACATTGCTTCGCAGAATCGCTTTTGTGCAGAAAACAGTAACACTTGTTCAGAACTAAAGAAAGCACAGAGCCCCAGATTCTATGTTGTCCTGGAAAGCTTGCAGAGCACTGGGGAAAGGCAGGCAGAGAATTCCCTGATAGCACCTTCTCTGTGCCTGGGAAGCAGAAGTGTTCACATTGCTTCGCAAGAATCGCTTTTGTGCAGAAAACACTAACACTTGTTCAGAAGGAAAGAAAGCACAGAGCCCCAGATTTTATGTTGTCCTGGAGAGCTTGCAGAGCACTGGGGAAAGGCAGGCAGAGAATTCCCTGATAGCACCTTCTCTGTGCCTGTTCACATTGCTTCGCAGAATCGCTTTTGTGCAGAAAACAGTAACACTTGTTCAGAACGAAAGAAAGCACAGAGCCCCAGATTCTATGTTGTCCTGGAGAGCTTGCAGAGCACTGGGGAAAGGCAGGCAGAGAATTCCCTGCTAGCACCTTCTCTGTGCCTGGGAAGCAGAAGTGTTCACATTGCTTCGCAAGAATCGCTTTTGTGCAGAAAACACTAACACTTGTTCAGAACGAAAGAAAGCACAGAGGCCCAGATTCTATGTTGTCCTGGAGAGCTTGCAGAGCACTGGGGAAAGGCAGGCAGAGAATTCCCTGCTAGCACCTTCTCTGTGCCTGTTCACATTGCTTCGCAGAATCGCTTTTGTTCAGAAAACAGTAACACTTGTTCAGAACTAAAGAAAGCACAGAGCCCCAGATTCTATGTTGTCCTGGAGAGCTTGCAGAGCACTGGGGAAAGGCAGGCAGAGAATTCCTTGCTAGCACCTTCTCTGTGCCTGGGAAGCAGAAGTGTTCACATTGCTTCGCAGAATCGCTTTTGTGCAGAAAACAGTAACACTTGTTCAGAAGGAAAGAAAGCACAGAGCCCCAGATTCTATGTTGTCTTGGAGAGCTTGCAGAGCACTGGGGAAAGGCAGGCAGAGAATTCCCTGATAGCACCTTCTCTGTGCCTGGGAAGCAGAAGTGTTCACATTGCTTCGCAAGAATCGCTTTTGTGCAGAAAACAGTAACACTTGTTCAGAAGGAAAGAAAGCACAGAGCCCCAGATTTTATGTTGTCCTGGAGAGCTTGCAGACCACTGGGGAAAGGCAGGCAGAGAATTCCCTGATAGCACCTTCTCTGTGCCTGTTCACATTGCTTCGCAGAATCGCTTTTGTGCAGAAAACAGTAACACTTGTTCAGAACGAAAGAAAGCACAGAGCCCCAGATTCTATGTTGTCCTGGAGAGCTTGCAGAGCACTGGGGAAAGGCAGGCAGAGAATTCCCTGCTAGCACCTTCTCTGTGCCTGTTCACATTGCTTCGCAGAATCGCTTTTGTGCAGAAAACACTAACACTTGTTCAGAACGAAAGAAAGCACAGAGCCCCAGATTCTATGTTGTCCTGGAGAGCTTGCAGAGCACTGGGGAAAGGCAGGCAGAGAATTCCCTGCTAGCACCTTCTCTGTGCCTGGGAAACAGAAGTGTTCACATTGCTTCGCAGAATCGCTTTTGTGCAGAAAACACTAACACTTGTTCAGAAGGAAAGAAAGCACAGAGCCCCAGATTTTATGTTGTCCTGGAGAGCTTGCAGAGCACTGGGGAAAGGCAGGCAGAGAATTCCCTGATAGCACCTTCTCTGTGCCTGTTCACATTGCTTCGCAGAATCGCTTTTGTGCAGAAAACAGTAACACTTGTTCAGAAGGAAAGAAAGCACAGAGCCCCAGATTCTATGTTGTCCTGGAGAGCTTGCAGAGCACTGGGGAAAGGCAGGCAGAGAATTCCCTGCTAGCACCTTCTCTGTGCCTGGGAAGCAGAAGTGTTCACATTGCTTCGCAAGAATCGCTTTTGTGCAGAAAACAGTAACACTTGTTCAGAAGGAAAGAAAGCACAGAGCCCCAGATTCTATGTTGTCCTGGAGAGCTTGCAGAGCACTGGGGAAAGGCAGGCAGAGAAATCCTTGCTAGCACCTTCTCTGTGCCTGGGAAGCAGAAGTGTTCACATTGCTTCGCAGAATCGCTTTTGTGCAGAAAACAGTAACACTTGTTCAGAACGAAAGAAAGCACAGAGCCCCAGATTCTATGTTGTCCTGGAGAGCTTGCAGAGCACTGGGGAAAGGCAGGCAGAGAATTCCCTGATAGCACCTTCTCTGTGCCTGTTCACATTGCTTCGCAGAATCGCTTTTGTGCAGAAAACACTAACACTTGTTCAGAACGAAAGAAAGCACAGAGCCCCAGATTCTATGTTGTCCTGGAGAGCTTGCAGAGCACTGGGGAAAGGCAGGCAGAGAATTCCCTGATAGCACCTTCTCTGTGCCTGTTCACATTGCTTCGCAGAATCGCTTTTGTGCAGAAAACAGTAACACTTGTTCAGAAGGAAAGAAAGCACAGAGCCCCAGATTCTATGTTGTCCTGGAGAGCTTGCAGAGCACTGGGGAAAGGCAGGCAGAGAATTCCCTGATAGCACCTTCTCTGTGCCTGTTCACATTGCTTCGCAGAATCGCTTTTGTGCAGAAAACAGTAACACTTGTTCAGAAGAAAAGAAAGCACAGAGCCCCAGATTCTATGTTGTCCTGGAGAGCTTGCAGAGCACTGGGGAAAGGCAGGCAGAGAATTCCCTGCTAGCACCTTCTCTGTGCCTGGGAAGCAGAAGTGTTCACATTGCTTCGCAAGAATCGCTTTTGTGCAGAAAACAGTAACACTTGTTCAGAACGAAAGAAAGCACAGAGGCCCAGATTCTATGTTGTCCTGGAGAGCTTGCAGAGCACTGGGGAAAGGCAGGCAGAGAATTCCCTGCTAGCACCTTCTCTGTGCCTGTTCACATTGCTTCGCAGAATCGCTTTTGTTCAGAAAACAGTAACACTTGTTCAGAACTAAAGAAAGCACAGAGCCCCAGATTCTATGTTGTCCTGGAGAGCTTGCAGAGCACTGGGGAAAGGCAGGCAGAGAATTCCTTGCTAGCACCTTCTCTGTGCCTGGGAAGCAGAAGTGTTCACATTGCTTCGCAGAATCGCTTTTGTGCAGAAAACAGTAACACTTGTTCAGAAGGAAAGAAAGCACAGAGCCCCAGATTCTATGTTGTCTTGGAGAGCTTGCAGAGCACTGGGGAAAGGCAGGCAGAGAATTCCCTGATAGCACCTTCTCTGTGCCTGGGAAGCAGAAGTGTTCACATTGCTTCGCAAGAATCGCTTTTGTGCAGAAAACAGTAACACTTGTTCAGAAGGAAAGAAAGCACAGAGCCCCAGATTTTATGTTGTCCTGGAGAGCTTGCAGACCACTGGGGAAAGGCAGGCAGAGAATTCCCTGATAGCACCTTCTCTGTGCCTGTTCACATTGCTTCGCAGAATCGCTTTTGTGCAGAAAACAGTAACACTTGTTCAGAACGAAAGAAAGCACAGAGCCCCAGATTCTATGTTGTCCTGGATAGCTTGCAGAGCACTGGGGAAAGGCAGGCAGAGAATTCCCTGATAGCACCTTCTCTGTGCCTGTTCACATTGCTTCGCAGAATCGCTTTTGTGCAGAAAACAGTAACACTTGTTCAGAAGGAAAGAAAGCACAGAGCCCCAGATTCTATGTTGTCCTGGAGAGCTTGCAGAGCACTGGGGAAAGGCAGGCAGAGAATTCCCTGGTAGCACCTTCTCTGTGCCTGGGAAACAGAAGTCTTCACATTGCTTCGCAGAATCGCTTTTGTGCAGAAAACACTAACACTTGTTCAGAAGGAAAGAAAGCACAGAGCCCCAGATTCTATGTTGTCCTGGAGAGCTTGCAGAGCACTGGGGAAAGGCAGGCAGAGAATTCCCTGATAGCACCTTCTCTGTGCCTGTTCACATTGCTTCTCAGAATCGCTTTTGTGCAGAAAACAGTAACACTTGTTCAGAAGGAAAGAAAGCACAGAGCCCCAGATTCTATGTTGTCCTGGAGAGCTTGCAGAGCACTGGGGAAAGGCAGGCAGAGAAATCCTTGCTAGCACCTTCTCTGTGCCTGGGAAGCAGAAGTGTTCACATTGCTTCGCAGAATCGCTTTTGTGCAGAAAACAGTAACACTTGTTCAGAAGGAAAGAAAGCACAGAGCCCCAGATTCTATGTTGTCCTGGAGAGCTTGCAGAGCACTGGGGAAAGGCAGGCAGAGAATTCCCTGCTAGCACCTTCTCTGTGCCTGGGAAGCAGAAGTGTTCACATTGCTTCGCAAGAATCGCTTTTGTGCAGAAAACACTAACACTTGTTCAGAAGGAAAGAAAGCACAGAGCCCCAGATTTTATGTTGTCCTGGAGAGCTTGCAGAGCACTGGGGAAAGGCAGGCAGAGAATTCCCTGATAGCACCTTCTCTGTGCCTGTTCACATTGCTTCGCAGAATCGCTTTTGTGCAGAAAACAGTAACACTTGTTCAGAACGAAAGAAAGCACAGAGCCCCAGATTCTATGTTGTCCTGGAGAGCTTGCAGAGCACTGGGGAAAGGCAGGCAGAGAATTCCCTGCTAGCACCTTCTCTGTGCCTGGGAAGCAGAAGTGTTCACATTGCTTCGCAAGAATCGCTTTTGTGCAGAAAACACTAACACTTGTTCAGAACGAAAGAAAGCACAGAGGCCCAGATTCTATGTTGTCCTGGAGAGCTTGCAGAGCACTGGGGAAAGGCAGGCAGAGAATTCCCTGCTAGCACCTTCTCTGTGCCTGTTCACATTGCTTCGCAGAATCGCTTTTGTTCAGAAAACAGTAACACTTGTTCAGAACTAAAGAAAGCACAGAGCCCCAGATTCTATGTTGTCCTGGAGAGCTTGCAGAGCACTGGGGAAAGGCAGGCAGAGAATTCCTTGCTAGCACCTTCTCTGTGCCTGGGAAGCAGAAGTGTTCACATTGCTTCGCAGAATCGCTTTTGTGCAGAAAACAGTAACACTTGTTCAGAAGGAAAGAAAGCACAGAGCCCCAGATTCTATGTTGTCCTGGAGAGCTTGCAGAGCACTGGGGAAAGGCAGGCAGAGAATTCCCTGATAGCACCTTCTCTGTGCCTGTTCACATTGCTTCGCATAATCGCTTTTGTGCAGAAAACATTAACACTTGTTCAGAAGGAAAGAAAGCACAGAGCCCCAGATTCTATGTTGTCCTGGAGAGCTTGCTGAGCACTGGGGAAAGGCAGGCAGAGAATTCCTTGCTAGCACCTTCTCTGTGCCTGGGAAGCAGAAGTGTTCACATTGCTTCGCAAGAATCGCTTTTGTGCAGAAAACAGTAACACTTGTTCAGAAGGAAAGAAAGCACAGAGCCCCAGATTTTATGTTGTCCTGGAGAGCTTGCAGACCACTGGGGAAAGGCAGGCAGAGAATTCCCTGATAGCACCTTCTCTGTGCCTGTTCACATTGCTTCGCAGAATCGCTTTTGTGCAGAAAACAGTAACACTTGTTCAGAACGAAAGAAAGCACAGAGCCCCAGATTCTATGTTGTCCTGGAGAGCTTGCAGAGCACTGGGGAAAGGCAGGCAGAGAATTCCCTGATAGCACCTTCTCTGTGCCTGTTCACATTGCTTCGCAGAATCGCTTTTGTGCAGAAAACAGTAACACTTGTTCAGAACGAAAGAAAGCACAGAGCCCCAGATTCTATGTTGTCCTGGAGAGCTTGCAGAGCACTGGGGAAAGGCAGGCAGAGAATTCCCTGATAGCACCTTCTCTGTGCCTGTTCACATTGCTTCGCAGAATCGCTTTTGTGCAGAAAACACTAACACTTGTTCAGAACGAAAGAAAGCACAGAGCCCCAGATTCTATGTTGTCCTGGAGAGCTTGCAGAGCACTGGGGAAAGGCAGGCAGAGAATTCCCTGCTAGCACCTTCTCTGTGCCTGGGAAACAGAAGTGTTCACATTGCTTCGCAGAATCGCTTTTGTGCAGAAAACACTAACACTTGTTCAGAAGGAAAGAAAGCACAGAGCCCCAGATTTTATGTTGTCCTGGAGAGCTTGCAGAGCACTGGGGAAAGGCAGGCAGAGAATTCCCTGATAGCACCTTCTCTGTGCCTGTTCACATTGCTTCGCAGAATCGCTTTTGTGCAGAAAACAGTAACACTTGTTCAGAAGGAAAGAAAGCACAGAGCCCCAGATTCTATGTTGTCCTGGAGAGCTTGCAGAGCACTGGGGAAAGGCAGGCAGAGAAATCCTTGCTAGCACCTTCTCTGTGCCTGGGAAGCAGAAGTGTTCACATTGCTTCGCAGAATCGCTTTTGTGCAGAAAACAGTAACACTTGTTCAGAACGAAAGAAAGCACAGAGCCCCAGATTCTATGTTGTCCTGGAGAGCTTGCAGAGCACTGGGGAAAGGCAGGCAGAGAATTCCCTGATAGCACCTTCTCTGTGCCTGGGAAGCAGAAGTGTTCACATTGCTTCGCAAGAATCGCTTTTGTGCAGAAAACACTAACACTTGTTCAGAACGAAAGAAAGCACAGAGGCCCAGATTCTATGTTGTCCTGGAGAGCTTGCAGAGCACTGGGGAAAGGCAGGCAGAGAATTCCCTGCTAGCACCTTCTCTGTGCCTGTTCACATTGCTTCGCAGAATCGCTTTTGTTCAGAAAACAGTAACACTTGTTCAGAACTAAAGAAAGCACAGAGCCCCAGATTCTATGTTGTCCTGGAGAGCTTGCAGAGCACTGGGGAAAGGCAGGCAGAGAATTCCCTGATAGCACCTTCTCTGTGCCTGGGAAGCAGAAGTGTTCACATTGCTTCGCAGAATCGCTTTTGTGCAGAAAACAGTAACACTTGTTCAGAAGGAAAGAAAGCACAGAGCCCCAGATTCTATGTTGTCCTGGAGAGCTTGCAGAGCACTGGGGAAAGGCAGGCAGAGAATTCCCTGATAGCACCTTCTCTGTGCCTGTTCACATTGCTTCGCAGAATCGCTTTTGTGCAGAAAACATTAACACTTGTTCAGAAGGAAAGAAAGCACAGAGCCCCAGATTCTATGTTGTCCTGGAGAGCTTGCTGAGCACTGGGGAAAGGCAGGCAGAGAATTCCTTGCTAGCACCTTCTCTGTGCCTGGGAAGCAGAAGTGTTCACATTGCTTCGCAGAATCGCTTTTGTGCAGAAAACAGTAACACTTGTTCAGAACGAAAGAAAGCACAGAGCCCCAGATTCTATGTTGTCCTGGAGAGCTTGCAGAGCACTGGGGAAAGGCAGGCAGAGAATTCCCTGCTAGCACCTTCTCTGTGCCTGGGAAACAGAAGTGTTCACATTGCTTCGCAGAATCGCTTTTGTGCAGAAAACACTAACACTTGTTCAGAAGGAAAGAAAGCACAGAGCCCCAGATTTTATGTTGTCCTGGAGAGCTTGCAGAGCACAGGGGAAAGGCAGGCAGAGAATTCCCTGATAGCACCTTCTCTGTGCCTGTTCACATTGCTTCGCAGAATCGCTTTTGTGCAGAAAACAGTAACACTTGTTCAGAAGGAAAGAAAGCACAGAGCCCCAGATTCTATGTTGTCCTGGAGAGCTTGCAGAGCACTGGGGAAAGGCAGGCAGAGAATTCCCTGCTAGCACCTTCTCTGTGCCTGGGAAGCAGAAGTGTTCACATTGCTTCGCAAGAATCGCTTTTGTGCAGAAAACACTAACACTTGTTCAGAAGGAAAGAAAGCACAGAGCCCCAGATTCTATGTTGTCCTGGAGAGCTTGCAGAGCACTGGGGAAAGGCAGGCAGAGAATTCCTTGCTAGCACCTTCTCTGTGCCTGGGAAGCAGAAGTGTTCACATTGCTTCGCAGAATCGCTTTTGTGCAGAAAACAGTAACACTTGTTCAGAAGGAAAGAAAGCACAGAGCCCCAGATTCTATGTTGTCCTGGAGAGCTTGCAGAGCACTGGGGAAAGGCAGGCAGAGAATTCCCTGCTAGCACCTTCTCTGTGCCTGGGAAGCAGAAGTGTTCACATTGCTTCGCAAGAATCGCTTTTGTGCAGAAAACACTAACACTTGTTCAGAAGGAAAGAAAGCACAGAGCCCCAGATTTTATGTTGTCCTGGAGAGCTTGCAGAGCACTGGGGAAAGCCAGGCAGAATATTCCTTTCTAGCACCTTCTCTGTGCCTGTTCACATTGCTTCGCAGAATCGCTTTTGTGCAGAAAACAGTAACACTTGTTCAGAACGAAAGAAAGCACAGAGCCCCAGACTCTATGTTGTCCTGGAGAGCTTGCAGAGCACTGGGGAAAGGCAGGCAGAGAATTCCTTGCTAGCACCTTCTCTGTGCCTGGGAAGCAGAAGTGTTCACATTGCTTCGCAGAATCGCTTTTGTGCAGAAAACAGTAACACTTGTTGAGAAGGAAAGAAAGCACAGAGCCCCAGATTCTATGTTGTCTTGGAGAGCTTGCAGAGCACTGGGGAAAGGCAGGCAGAGAATTCCCTGCTAGCACCTTCTCTGTGCCTGGGAAGCAGAAGTGTTCACATTGCTTCGCAAGAATCGCTTTTGTGCAGAAAACAGTAACACTTGTTCAGAAGGAAAGAAAGCACAGAGCCCCAGATTTTATGTTGTCCTGGAGAGCTTGCAGAGCACTGGGGAAAGGCAGGCAGAGAAATCCTTGCTAGCACCTTCTCTGTGCCTGGGAAGCAGAAGTGTTCACATTGCTTCGCAGAATCGCTTTTGTGCAGAAAACAGTAACACTTGTTCAGAAGGAAAGAAAGCACAGAGCCCCAGATTCTATGTTGTCCTGGAGAGCTTGCAGAGCACTGGGGAAAGGCAGGCAGAGAATTCCCTGATAGCACCTTCTCTGTGCCTGGGAAGCAGAAGTGTTCACATTGCTTCGCAAGAATCGCTTTTGTGCAGAAAACACTAACACTTGTTCAGAAGGAAAGAAAGCACAGAGCCCCAGATTTTATGTTGTCCTGGAGAGCTTGCAGAGCACTGGGGAAAGGCAGGCAGAGAATTCCTTTCTAGCACCTTCTCTGTGCCTGTTCACATTGCTTCGCAGAATCGCTTTTGTGCAGAAAACAGTAACACTTGTTCAGAACGAAAGAAAGCACAGAGCCCCAGACTCTATGTTGTCCTGGAGAGCTTGCAGAGCACTGGGGAAAGGCAGGCAGAGAATTCCTTGCTAGCACCTTCTCTGTGCCTGGGAAGCAGAAGTGTTCACATTGCTTCGCAGAATCGCTTTTGTGCAGAAAACAGTAACACTTGTTCAGAAGGAAAGAAAGCACAGAGCCCCAGATTCTATGTTGTCTTGGAGAGCTTGCAGAGCACTGGGGAAAGGCAGGCAGAGAATTCCCTGATAGCACCTTCTCTGTGCCTGGGAAGCAGAAGTGTTCACATTGCTTCGCAAGAATCGCTTTTGTGCAGAAAACAGTAACACTTGTTCAGAAGGAAAGAAAGCACAGAGCCCCAGATTTTATGTTGTCCTGGAGAGCTTGCAGACCACTGGGGAAAGGCAGGCAGAGAATTCCCTGATAGCACCTTCTCTGTGCCTGTTCACATTGCTTCGCAGAATCGCTTTTGTGCAGAAAACAGTAACACTTGTTCAGAAGGAAAGAAAGCACAGAGCCCCAGATTCTATGTTGTCCTGGAGAGCTTGCAGAGCACTGGGGAAAGGCAGGCAGAGAATTCCCTGATAGCACCTTCTCTGTGCCTGTTCACATTGCTTCGCAGAATCGCTTTTGTGCAGAAAACAGTAACACTTGTTCAGAAGGAAAGAAAGCACAGAGCCCCAGATTCTATGTTGTCTTGGAGAGCTTGCAGAGCACTGGGGAAAGGCAGGCAGAGAATTCCCTGATAGCACCTTCTCTGTGCCTGTTCACATTGCTTCGCAGAATCGCTTTTGTGCAGAAAACAGTAACACTTGTTCAGAAGGAAAGAAAGCACAGAGCCCCAGATTCTATGTTGTCCTGGAGAGCTTGCAGAGCACTGGGGAAAGGCAGGCAGAGAATTCCCTGCTAGCACCTTCTCTGTGCCTGGGAAGCAGAAGTGTTCACATTGCTTCGCAAGAATCGCTTTTGTGCAGAAAACAGTAACACTTGTTCAGAAGGAAAGAAAGCACAGAGCCCCAGATTCTATGTTGTCCTGGAGAGCTTGCAGAGCACTGGGGAAAGGCAGGCAGAGAAATCCTTGCTAGCACCTTCTCTGTGCCTGGGAAGCAGAAGTGTTCACATTGCTTCGCAGAATCGCTTTTGTGCAGAAAACAGTAACACTTGTTCAGAAGGAAAGAAAGCACAGAGCCCCAGATTCTATGTTGTCCTGGAGAGCTTGCAGAGCACTGGGGAAAGGCAGGCAGAGAATTCCCTGATAGCACCTTCTCTGTGCCTGTTCACATTGCTTCGCAGAATCGCTTTTGTGCAGAAAACAGTAACACTTGTTCAGAAGGAAAGAAAGCACAGAGCCCCAGATTCTATGTTGTCCTGGAGAGCTTGCAGAGCACTGGGGAAAGGCAGGCAGAGAATTCCCTGATAGCACCTTCTCTGTGCCTGGGAAACAGAAGTGTTCACATTGCTTCGCAGAATCGCTTTTGTGCAGAAAACACTAACACTTGTTCAGAAGGAAAGAAAGCACAGAGCCCCAGATTTTATGTTGTCCTGGAGAGCTTGCAGAGCACTGGGGAAAGGCAGGCAGAGAATTCCCTGATAGCACCTTCTCTGTGCCTGTTCACATTGCTTCGCAGAATCGCTTTTGTGCAGAAAACAGTAACACTTGTTCAGAAGGAAAGAAAGCACAGAGCCCCAGATTCTATGTTGTCCTGGAGAGCTTGCAGAGCACTGGGGAAAGGCAGGCAGAGAATTCCCTGCTAGCACCTTCTCTGTGCCTGGGAAGCAGAAGTGTTCACATTGCTTCGCAAGAATCGCTTTTGTGCAGAAAACACTAACACTTGTTCAGAAGGAAAGAAAGCACAGAGCCCCAGATTCTATGTTGTCCTGGAGAGCTTGCAGAGCACTGGGGAAAGGCAGGCAGAGAATTCCTTGCTAGCACCTTCTCTGTGCCTGGGAAGCAGAAGTGTTCACATTGCTTCGCAGAATCGCTTTTGTGCAGAAAACAGTAACACTTGTTCAGAAGGAAAGAAAGCACAGAGCCCCAGATTCTATGTTGTCCTGGAGAGCTTGCAGAGCACTGGGGAAAGGCAGGCAGAGAATTCCCTGCTAGCACCTTCTCTGTGCCTGGGAAGCAGAAGTGTTCACATTGCTTCGCAAGAATCGCTTTTGTGCAGAAAACACTAACACTTGTTCAGAAGGAAAGAAAGCACAGAGCCCCAGATTTTATGTTGTCCTGGAGAGCTTGCAGAGCACTGGGGAAAGGCAGGCAGAATATTCCTTTCTAGCACCTTCTCTGTGCCTGTTCACATTGCTTCGCAGAATCGCTTTTGTGCAGAAAACAGTAACACTTGTTCAGAACGAAAGAAAGCACAGAGCCCCAGACTCTATGTTGTCCTGGAGAGCTTGCAGAGCACTGGGGAAAGGCAGGCAGAGAATTCCTTGCTAGCACCTTCTCTGTGCCTGGGAAGCAGAAGTGTTCACATTGCTTCGCAGAATCGCTTTTGTGCAGAAAACAGTAACACTTGTTCAGAAGGAAAGAAAGCACAGAGCCCCAGATTCTATGTTGTCTTGGAGAGCTTGCAGAGCACTGGGGAAAGGCAGGCAGAGAATTCCCTGCTAGCACCTTCTCTGTGCCTGGGAAGCAGAAGTGTTCACATTGCTTCGCAAGAATCGCTTTTGTGCAGAAAACAGTAACACTTGTTCAGAAGGAAAGAAAGCACAGAGCCCCAGATTTTATGTTGTCCTGGAGAGCTTGCAGAGCACTGGGGAAAGGCAGGCAGAGAAATCCTTGCTAGCACCTTCTCTGTGCCTGGGAAGCAGAAGTGTTCACATTGCTTCGCAGAATCGCTTTTGTGCAGAAAACAGTAACACTTGTTCAGAAGGAAAGAAAGCACAGAGCCCCAGATTCTATGTTGTCCTGGAGAGCTTGCAGAGCACTGGGGAAAGGCAGGCAGAGAATTCCCTGATAGCACCTTCTCTGTGCCTGGGAAGCAGAAGTGTTCACATTGCTTCGCAAGAATCGCTTTTGTGCAGAAAACACTAACACTTGTTCAGAAGGAAAGAAAGCACAGAGCCCCAGATTTTATGTTGTCCTGGAGAGCTTGCAGAGCACTGGGGAAAGGCAGGCAGAGAATTCCTTTCTAGCACCTTCTCTGTGCCTGTTCACATTGCTTCGCAGAATCGCTTTTGTGCAGAAAACAGTAACACTTGTTCAGAACGAAAGAAAGCACAGAGCCCCAGATTCTATGTTGTCCTGGAGAGCTTGCAGAGCACTGGGGAAAGGCAGGCAGAGAATTCCTTGCTAGCACCTTCTCTGTGCCTGGGAAGCAGAAGTGTTCACATTGCTTCGCAGAATCGCTTTTGTGCAGAAAACAGTAACACTTGTTCAGAAGGAAAGAAAGCACAGAGCCCCAGATTCTATGTTGTCTTGGAGAGCTTGCAGAGCACTGGGGAAAGGCAGGCAGAGAATTCCCTGATAGCACCTTCTCTGTGCCTGGGAAGCAGAAGTGTTCACATTGCTTCGCAAGAATCGCTTTTGTGCAGAAAACAGTAACACTTGTTCAGAAGGAAAGAAAGCACAGAGCCCCAGATTTTATGTTGTCCTGGAGAGCTTGCAGAGCACAGGGGAAAGGCAGGCAGAGAATTCCCTGATAGCACCTTCTCTGTGCCTGTTCACATTGCTTCGCAGAATCGCTTTTGTGCAGAAAACAGTAACACTTGTTCAGAAGGAAAGAAAGCACAGAGCCCCAGATTCTATGTTGTCCTGGAGAGCTTGCAGAGCACTGGGGAAAGGCAGGCAGAGAATTCCCTGATAGCACCTTCTCTGTGCCTGTTCACATTGCTTCGCAGAATCGCTTTTGTGCAGAAAACAGTAACACTTGTTCAGAAGGAAAGAAAGCACAGAGCCCCAGATTCTATGTTGTCTTGGAGAGCTTGCAGAGCACTGGGGAAAGGCAGGCAGAGAATTCCCTGATAGCACCTTCTCTGTGCCTGTTCACATTGCTTCGCAGAATCGCTTTTGTGCAGAAAACAGTAACACTTGTTCAGAAGGAAAGAAAGCACAGAGCCCCAGATTCTATGTTGTCCTGGAGAGCTTGCAGAGCACTGGGGAAAGGCAGGCAGAGAATTCCCTGCTAGCACCTTCTCTGTGCCTGGGAAGCAGAAGTGTTCACATTGCTTCGCAAGAATCGCTTTTGTGCAGAAAACAGTAACACTTGTTCAGAAGGAAAGAAAGCACAGAGCCCCAGATTCTATGTTGTCCTGGAGAGCTTGCAGAGCACTGGGGAAAGGCAGGCAGAGAAATCCTTGCTAGCACCTTCTCTGTGCCTGGGAAGCAGAAGTGTTCACATTGCTTCGCAGAATCGCTTTTGTGCAGAAAACAGTAACACTTGTTCAGAAGGAAAGAAAGCACAGAGCCCCAGATTCTATGTTGTCCTGGAGAGCTTGCAGAGCACTGGGGAAAGGCAGGCAGAGAATTCCCTGATAGCACCGTCTCTGTGCCTGTTCACATTGCTTCGCAGAATCGCTTTTGTGCAGAAAACAGTAACACTTGTTCAGAAGGAAAGAAAGCACAGAGCCCCAGATTCTATGTTGTCCTGGAGAGCTTGCAGAGCACTGGGGAAAGGCAGGCAGAGAATTCCCTGATAGCACCTTCTCTGTGCCTGGGAAACAGAAGTGTTCACATTGCTTCGCAGAATCGCTTTTGTGCAGAAAACACTAACACTTGTTCAGAAGGAAAGAAAGCACAGAGCCCCAGATTTTATGTTGTCCTGGAGAGCTTGCAGAGCACTGGGGAAAGGCAGGCAGAGAATTCCCTGATAGCACCTTCTCTGTGCCTGTTCACATTGCTTCGCAGAATCGCTTTTGTGCAGAAAACAGTAACACTTGTTCAGAAGGAAAGAAAGCACAGAGCCCCAGATTCTATGTTGTCCTGGAGAGCTTGCAGAGCACTGGGGAAAGGCAGGCAGAGAAATCCTTGCTAGCACCTTCTCTGTGCCTGGGAAGCAGAAGTGTTCACATTGCTTCGCAGAATCGCTTTTGTGCAGAAAACAGTAACACTTGTTCAGAAGGAAAGAAAGCACAGAGCCCCAGATTCTATGTTGTCCTGGAGAGCTTGCAGAGCACTGGGGAAAGGCAGGCAGAGAATTCCCTGATAGCACCTTCTCTGTGCCTGGGAAGCAGAAGTGTTCACATTGCTTCGCAAGAATCGCTTTTGTGCAGAAAACACTAACACTTGTTCAGAAGGAAAGAAAGCACAGAGCCCCAGATTTTATGTTGTCCTGGAGAGCTTGCAGAGCACTGGGGAAAGGCAGGCAGAGAATTCCCTGATAGCACCTTCTCTGTGCCTGTTCACATTGCTTCGCAGAATCGCTTTTGTGCAGAAAACAGTAACACTTGTTCAGAAGGAAAGAAAGCACAGAGCCCCAGATTCTATGTTGTCCTGGAGAGCTTGCAGAGCACTGGGGAAAGGCAGGCAGAGAATTCCCTGCTAGCACCTTCTCTGTGCCTGGGAAGCAGAAGTGTTCACATTGCTTCGCAAGAATCGCTTTTGTGCAGAAAACACTAACACTTGTTCAGAAGGAAAGAAAGCACAGAGGCCCAGATTCTATGTTGTCCTGGAGAGCTTGCAGAGCACTGGGGAAAGGCAGGCAGAGAATTCCCTGCTAGCACCTTCTCTGTGCCTGTTCACATTGCTTCGCAGAATCGCTTTTGTTCAGAAAACAGTAACACTTGTTCAGAACTAAAGAAAGCACAGAGCCCCAGATTCTATGTTGTCCTGGAGAGCTTGCAGAGCACTGGGGAAAGGCAGGCAGAGAATTCCTTGCTAGCACCTTCTCTGTGCCTGTTCACATTGCTTCGCAGAATCGCTTTTGTGCAGAAAACAGTAACACTTGTTCAGAAGGAAAGAAAGCACAGAGCCCCAGATTCTATGTTGTCCTGGAGAGCTTGCAGAGCACTGGGGAAAGGCAGGCAGAGAATTCCCTGATAGCACCTTCTCTGTGCCTGTTCACATTGCTTCGCAGAATCGCTTTTGTGCAGAAAACAGTAACACTTGTTCAGAAGGAAAGAAAGCACAGAGCCCCAGATTCTATGTTGTCCTGGAGAGCTTGCAGAGCACTGGGGAAAGGCAGGCAGAGAATTCCCTGATAGCACCTTCTCTGTGCCTGGGAAGCAGAAGTGTTCACATTGCTTCGCAAGAATCGCTTTTGTGCAGAAAGCACTAACACTTGTTCAGAAGGAAAGAAAGCACAGAGCCCCAGATTTTATGTTGTCCTGGAGAGCTTGCAGAGCACTGGGGAAAGGCAGGCAGAGAATTCCCTGATAGCACCTTCTCTGTGCCTGTTCACATTGCTTCGCAGAATCGCTTTTGTGCAGAAAACAGTAACACTTGTTCAGAAGGAAAGAAAGCACAGAGCCCCAGATTCTATGTTGTCCTGGAGAGCTTGCAGAGCACTGGGGAAAGGCAGGCAGAGAATTCCCTGCTAGCACCTTCTCTGTGCCTGGGAAGCAGAAGTGTTCACATTGCTTCGCAAGAATCGCTTTTGTGCAGAAAACACTAACACTTGTTCAGAACGAAAGAAAGCACAGAGGCCCAGATTCTATGTTGTCCTGGAGAGCTTGCAGAGCACTGGGGAAAGGCAGGCAGAGAATTCCCTGCTAGCACCTTCTCTGTGCCTGTTCACATTGCTTCGCAGAATCGCTTTTGTGCAGAAAACAGTAACACTTGTTCAGAAGGAAAGAAAGCACAGAGCCCCAGATTCTATGTTGTCCTGGAGAGCTTGCAGAGCACTGGGGAAAGGCAGGCAGAGAATTCCTTGCTAGCACCTTCTCTGTGCCTGGGAAGCAGAAGTGTTCACATTGCTTCGCAGAATCGCTTTTGTGCAGAAAACAGTAACACTTGTTCAGAAGGAAAGAAAGCACAGAGCCCCAGATTTTATGTTGTCCTGGAGAGCTTGCAGAGCACTGGGGAAAGGCAGGCAGAGAATTCCCTGATAGCACCTTCTCTGTGCCTGTTCACATTGCTTCGCAGAATCGCTTTTGTGCAGAAAACAGTAACACTTGTTCAGAAGGAAAGAAAGCACAGAGCCCCAGATTCTATGTTGTCCTGGAGAGCTTGCAGAGCACTGGGGAAAGGCAGGCAGAGAATTCCCTGCTAGCACCTTCTCTGTTCCTGGGAAGCAGAAGTGTTCACATTGCTTCGCAAGAATCGCTTTTGTGCAGAAAACAGTAACACTTGTTCAGAAGGAAAGAAAGCACAGAGCCCCAGATTCTATGTTGTCCTGGAGAGCTTGCAGAGCACTGGGGAAAGGCAGGCAGAGAATTCCTTGCTAGCACCTTCTCTGTGCCTGGGAAGCAGAAGTGTTCACATTGCTTCGCAGAATCGCTTTTGTGCAGAAAACAGTAACACTTGTTCAGAAGGAAAGAAAGCACAGAGCCCCACATTTTATGTTGTCCTGGAGAGCTTGCAGAGCACTGGGGAAAGGCAGGCAGAGAATTCCCTGCTAGCACCTTCTCTGTGCCTGGGAAGCAGAAGTGTTCACATTGCTTCGCAAGAATCGCTTTTGTGCAGAAAACACTAACACTTGTTCAGAAGGAAAGAAAGCACAGAGCCCCAGATTTTATGTTGTCCTGGAGAGCTTGCAGAGCACTGGGGAAAGGCAGGCAGAGAATTCCTTTCTAGCACCTTCTCTGTGCCTGTTCACATTGCTTCGCAGAATCGCTTTTGTGCAGAAAACAGTAACACTTGTTCAGAATGAAAGAAAGCACAGAGCCCCAGACTCTATGTTGTCCTGGAGAGCTTGCAGAGCACTGGGGAAAGGCAGGCAGAGAATTCCTTGCTAGCACCTTCTCTGTGCCTGGGAAGCAGAAGTGTTCACATTGCTTCGCAGAATCGCTTTTGTGCAGAAAACAGTAACACTTGTTCAGAAGGAAAGAAAGCACAGAGCCCCAGATTCTATGTTGTCTTGGAGAGCCTGCAGAGCACTGGGGAAAGGCAGGCAGAGAATTCCCTGATAGCACCTTCTCTGTGCCTGGGAAGCAGAAGTGTTCACATTGCTTCGCAAGAATCGCTTTTGTGCAGAAAACAGTAACACTTGTTCAGAAGGAAAGAAAGCACAGAGCCCCAGATTTTATGTTGTCCTGGAGAGCTTGCAGAGCACTAGGGAAAGGCAGGCAGAGAATTCCCTGATAGCACCTTCTCTGTGCCTGTTCACATTGCTTCGCAGAATCGCTTTTGTGCAGAAAACAGTAACACTTGTTCAGAAGGAAAGAAAGCACAGAGCCCCAGATTCTATGTTGTCCTGGAGAGCTTGCAGAGCACTGGGGAAAGGCAGGCAGAGAATTCCCTGCTAGCACCTTCTCTGTGCCTGGGAAGCAGAAGTGTTCACATTGCTTCGCAAGAATCGCTTTTGTATAGAAAACAGTAACACTTGTTCAGAAGGAAAGAAAGCACAGAGCCCCAGATTCTATGTTGTCTTGGAGAGCTTGCAGAGCACTGGGGAAAGGCAGGCAGAGAATTCCCTGATAGCACCTTCTCTGTGCCTGTTCACATTGCTTCGCAGAATCGCTTTTGTGCAGAAAACAGTAACACTTGTTCAGAAGGAAAGAAAGCACAGAGCCCCAGATTCTATGTTGTCTTGGAGAGCTTGCAGAGCACTGGGGAAAGGCAGGCAGAGAATTCCCTGATAGCACCTTCTCTGTGCCTGTTCACATTGCTTCGCAGAATCGCTTTTGTGCAGAAAACAGTAACACTTGTTCAGAAGGAAAGAAAGCACAGAGCCCCAGATTCTATGTTGTCCTGGAGAGCTTGCAGAGCACTGGGGAAAGGCAGGCAGAGAATTCCCTGCTAGCACCTTCTCTGTGCCTGGGAAGCAGAAGTGTTCACATTGCTTCGCAAGAATCGCTTTTGTGCAGAAAACAGTAACACTTGTTCAGAAGGAAAGAAAGCACAGAGCCCCAGATTCTATGTTGTCCTGGAGAGCTTGCAGAGCACTGGGGAAAGGCAGGCAGAGAAATCCTTGCTAGCACCTTCTCTGTGCCTGGGAAGCAGAAGTGTTCACATTGCTTCGCAGAATCGCTTTTGTGCAGAAAACAGTAACACTTGTTCAGAAGGAAAGAAAGCACAGAGCCCCAGATTCTATGTTGTCCTGGAGAGCTTGCAGAGCACTGGGGAAAGGCAGGCAGAGAATTCCCTGATAGCACCTTCTCTGTGCCTGTTCACATTGCTTCGCAGAATCGCTTTTGTGCAGAAAACACTAACACTTGTTCAGAAGGAAAGAAAGCACAGAGCCCCAGATTCTATGTTGTCCTGGAGAGCTTGCAGAGCACTGGGGAAAGGCAGGCAGAGAATTCCCTGCTAGCACCTTCTCTGTGCCTGGGAAACAGAAGTGTTCACATTGCTTCGCAGAATCGCTTTTGTGCAGAAAACAGTAACACTTGTTCAGAAGGAAAGAAAGCACAGAGCCCCAGATTCTATGTTGTCCTGGAGAGCTTGCAGAGCACTGGGGAAAGGCAGGCAGAGAATTCCCTGCTAGCACCTTCTCTGTGCCTGTTCACATTGCTTTGCAGAATCGCTTTTGTGCAGAAAACAGTAACACTTGTTCAGAAGGAAAGAAAGCACAGAGCCCCAGATTCTATGTTGTCCTGGAGAGCTTGCAGAGCACTGGGGAAAGGCAGGCAGAGAAATCCTTGCTAGCACCTTCTCTGTGCCTGGGAAGCAGAAGTGTTCACATTGCTTCGCAGAATCGCTTTTGTGCAGAAAACAGTAACACTTGTTCAGAAGGAAAGAAAGCACAGAGCCCCAGATTCTATGTTGTCCTGGAGAGCTTGCAGAGCACTGGGGAAAGGCAGGCAGAGAATTCCCTGATAGCACCTTCTCTGTGCCTGGGAAGCAGAAGTGTTCACATTGCTTCGCAAGAATCGCTTTTGTGCAGAAAACACTAACACTTGTTCAGAAGGAAAGAAAGCACAGAGCCCCAGATTTTATGTTGTCCTGGAGAGCTTGCAGAGCACTGGGGAAAGGCAGGCAGAGAATTCCCTGATAGCACCTTCTCTGTGCCTGTTCACATTGCTTCGCAGAATCGCTTTTGTGCAGAAAACAGTAACACTTGTTCAGAAGGAAAGAAAGCACAGAGCCCCAGATTCTATGTTGTCCTGGAGAGCTTGCAGAGCACTGGGGAAAGGCAGGCAGAGAATTCCCTGCTAGCACCTTCTCTGTGCCTGGGAAGCAGAAGTGTTCACATTGCTTCGCAAGAATCGCTTTTGTGCAGAAAACACTAACACTTGTTCAGAACGAAAGAAAGCACAGAGGCCCAGATTCTATGTTGTCCTGGAGAGCTTGCAGAGCACTGGGGAAAGGCAGGCAGAGAATTCCCTGCTAACACCTTCTCTGTGCCTGTTCACATTGCTTCGCAGAATCGCTTTTGTTCAGAAAACAGTAACACTTGTTCAGAACTAAAGAAAGCACAGAGCCCCAGATTCTATGTTGTCCTGGAGAGCTTGCAGAGCACTGGGGAAAGGCAGGCAGAGAATTCCTTGCTAGCACCTTCTCTGTGCCTGGGAAGCAGAAGTGTTCACATTGCTTCGCAGAATCGCTTTTGTGCAGAAAACAGTAACACTTGTTCAGAAGGAAAGAAAGCACAGAGCCCCAGATTCTATGTTGTCCTGGAGAGCTTGCAGAGCACTGGGGAAAGGCAGGCAGAGAATTCCCTGATAGCACCTTCTCTGTGCCTGTTCACATTGCTTCGCAGAATCGCTTTTGTGCAGAAAACATTAACACTTGTTCAGAAGGAAAGAAAGCACAGAGCCCCAGATTCTATGTTGTCCTGGAGAACTTGCTGAGCACTGGGGAAAGGCAGGCAGAGAATTCCTTGCTAGCACCTTCTCTGTGCCTGGGAAGCAGAAGTGTTCACATTGCTTTGCAGAATCGCTTTTGTGCAGAAAACAGTAACACTTGTTCAGAAGGAAAGAAAGCACAGATCCCCAGATTCTATGTTGTCCTGGAGAGCTTGCAGAGCACTGGGGAAAGGCAGGCAGAGAATTCCCTGCTAGCACCTTCTCTGTGCCTGGGAAACAGAAGTGTTCACATTGCTTCGCAGAATCGCTTTTGTGCAGAAAACACTAACACTTGTTCAGAAGGAAAGAAAGCACAGAGCCCCAGATTTTATGTTGTCCTGGAGAGCTTGCAGAGCACTAGGGAAAGGCAGGCAGAGAATTCCCTGATAGCACCTTCTCTGTGCCTGTTCACATTGCTTCGCAGAATCGCTTTTGTGCAGAAAACAGTAACACTTGTTCAGAAGGAAAGAAAGCACAGAGCCCCAGATTCTATGTTGTCCTGGAGAGCTTGCAGAGCACTGGGGAAAGGCAGGCAGAGAATTCCCTGCTAGCACCTTCTCTGTGCCTGGGAAGCAGAAGTGTTCACATTGCTTCGCAAGAATCGCTTTTGTGCAGAAAACAGTAACACTTGTTCAGAAGGAAAGAAAGCACAGAGCCCCAGATTCTATGTTGTCCTGGAGAGCTTGCAGAGCACTGGGGAAAGGCAGGCAGAGAATTCCTTGCTAGCACCTTCTCTGTGCCTGGGAAGCAGAAGTGTTCACATTGCTTCGCAGAATCGCTTTTGTGCAGAAAACAGTAACACTTGTTCAGAAGGAAAGAAAGCACAGAGCCCCAGATTCTATGTTGTCCTGGAGAGCTTGCAGAGCACTGGGGAAAGGCAGGCAGAGAATTCCCTGCTAGCACCTTCTCTGTGCCTGGGAAGCAGAAGTGTTCACATTGCTTCGCAAGAATCGCTTTTGTGCAGAAAACACTAACACTTGTTCAGAAGGAAAGAAAGCACAGAGCCCCAGATTTTATGTTGTCCTGGAGAGCTTGCAGAGCACTGGGGAAAGGCAGGCAGAGAATTCCTTTCTAGCACCTTCTCTGTGCCTGTTCACATTGCTTCGCAGAATCGCTTTTGTGCAGAAAACAGTAACACTTGTTCAGAACGAAAGAAAGCACAGAGCCCCAGACTCTATGTTGTCCTGGAGAGCTTGCAGAGCACTGGGGAAAGGCAGGCAGAGAATTCCTTGCTAGCACCTTCTCTGTGCCTGGGAAGCAGAAGTGTTCACATTGCTTCGCAGAATCGCTTTTGTGCAGAAAACAGTAACACTTGTTCAGAAGGAAAGAAAGCACAGAGCCCCAGATTCTATGTTGTCCTGGAGAGCTTGCAGAGCACTGGGGAAAGGCAGGCAGAGAATTCCCTGATAGCACCTTCTCTGTGCCTGGGAAGCAGAAGTGTTCACATTGCTTCGCAAGAATCGCTTTTGTGCAGAAAACAGTAACACTTGTTCAGAAGGAAAGAAAGCACAGAGCCCCAGATTTTATGTTGTCCTGGAGAGCTTGCAGAGCACTAGGGAAAGGCAGGCAGAGAATTCCCTGATAGCACCTTCTCTGTGCCTGTTCACATTGCTTCGCAGAATCGCTTTTGTGCAGAAAACAGTAACACTTGTTCAGAAGGAAAGAAAGCACAGAGCCCCAGATTCTATGTTGTCCTGGAGAGCTTGCAGAGCACTGGGGAAAGGCAGGCAGAGAATTCCCTGCTAGCACCTTCTCTGTGCCTGGGAAGCAGAAGTGTTCACATTGCTTCGCAAGAATCGCTTTTGTATAGAAAACAGTAACACTTGTTCAGAAGGAAAGAAAGCACAGAGCCCCAGATTCTATGTTGTCCTGGAGAGCTTGCAGAGCACTGGGGAAAGGCAGGCAGAGAAATCCTTGCTAGCACCTTCTCTGTGCCTGTGAAGCAGAAGTGTTCACATTGCTTCGCAGAATCGCTTTTGTGCAGAAAACAGTAACACTTGTTCAGAAGGAAAGAAAGCACAGAGCCCCAGATTCTATGTTGTCCTGGAGAGCTTGCAGAGCACTGGGGAAAGGCAGGCAGAGAATTCCCTGCTAGCACCTTCTCTGTGCCTGGGAAGCAGAAGTGTTCACATTGCTTCGCAAGAATCGCTTTTGTGCAGAAAACACTAACACTTGTTCAGAAGGAAAGAAAGCACAGAGCCCCAGATTTTATGTTGTCCTGGAGAGCTTGCAGAGCACTGGGGAAAGGCAGGCAATGAATTCCTTTCTAGCACCTTCTCTGTGCCTGTTCACATTGCTTCGCAGAATCGCTTTTGTGCAGAAAACAGTAACACTTGTTCAGAACGAAAGAAAGCACAGAGCCCCAGATTCTATGTTGTCCTGGAGAGCTTGCAGAGCACTGGGGAAAGGCAGGCAGAGAATTCCTTGCTAGCACCTTCTCTGTGCCTGGGAAGCATAAGTGTTCACATTGCTTCGCAGAATCGCTTTTGTGCAGAAAACAGTAACACTTGTTCAGAAGGAAAGAAAGCACAGAGCCCCAGATTCTATGTTGTCTTGGAGAGCTTGCAGAGCACTGGGGAAAGGCAGGCAGAGAATTCCCTGATAGCACCTTCTCTGTGCCTGGGAAGCAGAAGTGTTCACATTGCTTCGCAAGAATCGCTTTTGTGCAGAAAACAGTAACACTTGTTCAGAAGGAAAGAAAGCACAGAGCCCCAGATTTTATGTTGTCCTGGAGAGCTTGCAGACCACTGGGGAAAGGCAGGCAGAGAATTCCCTGATAGCACCTTCTCTGTGCCTGTTCACATTGCTTCGCAGAATCGCTTTTGTGCAGAAAACAGTAACACTTGTTCAGAACGAAAGAAAGCACAGAGCCCCAGATTCTATGTTGTCCTGGAGAGCTTGCAGAGCACTGGGGAAAGGCAGGCAGAGAATTCCCTGATAGCACCTTCTCTGTGCCTGTTCACATTGCTTCGCAGAATCGCTTTTGTGCAGAAAACAGTAACACTTGTTCAGAAGGAAAGAAAGCACAGAGCCCCAGATTCTATGTTGTCCTGGAGAGCTTGCAGAGCACTGGGGAAAGGCAGGCAGAGAATTCCCTGATAGCACCTTCTCTGTGCCTGTTCACATTGCTTCGCAGAATCGCTTTTGTGCAGAAAACAGTAACACTTGTTCAGAAGGAAAGAAAGCACAGAGCCCCAGATTCTATGTTGTCCTGGAGAGCTTGCAGAGCACTGGGGAAAGGCAGGCAGAGAATTCCCTGCTAGCACCTTCTCTGTGCCTGGGAAGCAGAAGTGTTCACATTGCTTCGCAAGAATCGCTTTTGTGCAGAAAACAGTAACACTTGTTCAGAAGGAAAGAAAGCACAGAGCCCCAGATTCTATGTTGTCCTGGAGAGCTTGCAGAGCACTGGGGAAAGGCAGGCAGAGAAATCCTTGCTAGCACCTTCTCTGTGCCTGGGAAGCAGAAGTGTTCACATTGCTTCGCAGAATCGCTTTTGTGCAGAAAACAGTAACACTTGTTCAGAAGGAAAGAAAGCACAGAGCCCCAGATTCTATGTTGTCCTGGAGAGCTTGCAGAGCACTGGGGAAAGGCAGGCAGAGAATTCCCTGCTAGCACCTTCTCTGTGCCTGGGAAGCAGAAGTGTTCACATTGCTTCGCAGAATCGCTTTTGTGCAGAAAACAGTAACACTTGTTCAGAAGGAAAGAAAGCACAGAGCCCCAGATTCTATGTTGTCCTGGAGAGCTTGCAGAGCACTGGGGAAAGGCAGGCAGAGAATTCCCTGATAGCACCTTCTCTGTGCCTGGGAAGCAGAAGTGTTCACATTGCTTCGCAAGAATCGCTTTTGTGCAGAAAACACTAACACTTGTTCAGAAGGAAAGAAAGCACAGAGCCCCAGATTTTATGTTGTCCTGGAGAGCTTGCAGAGCACTGGGGAAAGGCAGGCAGAGAATTCCCTGATAGCACCTTCTCTGTGCCTGTTCACATTGTTTCGCAGAATCGCTTTTGTGCAGAAAACAGTAACACTTGTTCAGAACTAAAGAAAGCACAGAGCCCCAGATTCTATGTTGTCCTGGAGAGCTTGCAGAGCACTGGGGAAAGGCAGGCAGAGAATTCCTTGCTAGCACCTTCTCTGTGCCTGGGAAGCAGAAGTGTTCACATTGCTTCGCAGAATCGCTTTTGTGCAGAAAACAGTAACACTTGTTCAGAAGGAAAGAAAGCACAGAGCCCCAGATTCTATGTTGTCTTGGAGAGCTTGCAGAGCACTGGGGAAAGGCAGGCAGAGAATTCCCTGATAGCACCTTCTCTGTGCCTGGGAAGCAGAAGTGTTCACATTGCTTCGCAGAATCGCTTTTGTGCAGAAAACAGTAACACTTGTTCAGAAGGAAAGAAAGCACAGAGCCCCAGATTTTATGTTGTCCTGGAGAGCTTGCAGACCACTGGGGAAAGGCAGGCAGAGAATTCCCTGCTAGCACCTTCTCTGTGCCTGTTCACATTGCTTCGCAGAATCGCTTTTGTGCAGAAAACAGTAACACTTGTTCAGAACGAAAGAAAGCACAGAGCCCCAGATTCTATGTTGTCCTGGAGAGCTTGCAGAGCACTGGGGAAAGGCAGGCAGAGAATTCCCTGATAGCACCTTCTCTGTGCCTGTTCACATTGCTTCGCAGAATCGCTTTTGTGCAGAAAACAGTAACACTTGTTCAGAAGGAAAGAAAGCACAGAGCCCCAGATTCTATGTTGTCCTGGAGAGCTTGCAGAGCACTGGGGAAAGGCAGGCAGAGAATTCCCTGCTAGCACCTTCTCTGTGCCTGGGAAACAGAAGTGTTCACATTGCTTCGCAGAATCGCTTTTGTGCAGAAAACACTAACACTTGTTCAGAAGGAAAGAAAGCACAGAGCCCCAGATTTTATGTTGTCCTGGAGAGCTTGCAGAGCACTAGGGAAAGGCAGGCAGAGAATTCCCTGATAGCACCGTCTCTGTGCCTGTTCACATTGCTTCGCAGAATCGCTTTTGTGCAGAAAACAGTAACACTTGTTCAGAAGGAAAGAAAGCACAGAGCCCCAGATTCTATGTTGTCCTGGAGAGCTTGCAGAGCACTGGGGAAAGGCAGGCAGAGAATTCCCTGCTAGCACCTTCTCTGTGCCTGGGAAGCAGAAGTGTTCACATTGCTTCGCAAGAATCGCTTTTGTGCAGAAAACAGTAACACTTGTTCAGAAGGAAAGAAAGCACAGAGCCCCAGAGTCTATGTTGTCCTGGAGAGCTTGCAGAGCACTGGGGAAAGGCAGGCAGAGAAATCCTTGCTAGCACCTTCTCTGTGCCTGGGAAGCAGAAGTGTTCACATTGCTTCGCAGAATCGCTTTTGTGCAGAAAACAGTAACACTTGTTCAGAAGGAAAGAAAGCACAGAGCCCCAGATTTTATGTTGTCCTGGAGAGCTTGCAGACCACTGGGGAAAGGCAGGCAGAGAATTCCCTGATAGCACCTTCTCTGTGCCTGTTCACATTGCTTCGCAGAATCGCTTTTGTGCAGAAAACAGTAACACTTGTTCAGAACGAAAGAAAGCACAGAGCCCCAGATTCTATGTTGTCCTGGAGAGCTTGCAGAGCACTGGGGAAAGGCAGGCAGAGAATTCCCTGATAGCACCTTCTCTGTGCCTGTTCACATTGCTTCGCAGAATCGCTTTTGTGCAGAAAACAGTAACACTTGTTCAGAAGGAAAGAAAGCACAGAGCCCCAGATTCTATGTTGTCCTGGAGAGCTTGCAGAGCACTGGGGAAAGGCAGGCAGAGAATTCCCTGCTAGCACCTTCTCTGTGCCTGGGAAACAGAAGTGTTCACATTGCTTCGCAGAATCGCTTTTGTGCAGAAAACACTAACACTTGTTCAGAAGGAAAGAAAGCACAGAGCCCCAGATTTTATGTTGTCCTGGAGAGCTTGCAGAGCACTAGGGAAAGGCAGGCAGAGAATTCCCTGATAGCACCGTCTCTGTGCCTGTTCACATTGCTTCGCAGAATCGCTTTTGTGCAGAAAACAGTAACACTTGTTCAGAAGGAAAGAAAGCACAGAGCCCCAGATTCTATGTTGTCCTGGAGAGCTTGCAGAGCACTGGGGAAAGGCAGGCAGAGAATTCCCTGCTAGCACCTTCTCTGTGCCTGGGAAGCAGAAGTGTTCACATTGCTTCGCAAGAATCGCTTTTGTGCAGAAAACAGTAACACTTGTTCAGAAGGAAAGAAAGCACAGAGCCCCAGATTCTATGTTGTCCTGGAGAGCTTGCAGAGCACTGGGGAAAGGCAGGCAGAGAAATCCTTGCTAGCACCTTCTCTGTGCCTGGGAAGCAGAAGTGTTCACATTGCTTCGCAGAATCGCTTTTGTGCAGAAAACAGTAACACTTGTTCAGAAGGAAAGAAAGCACAGAGCCCCAGATTCTATGTTGTCCTGGAGAGCTTGCAGAGCACTGGGGAAAGGCAGGCAGAGAATTCCCTGATAGCACCTTCTCTGTGCCTGGGAAGCAGAAGTGTTCACATTGCTTCGCAAGAATCGCTTTTGTGCAGAAAACACTAACACTTGTTCAGAAGGAAAGAAAGCACAGAGCCCCAGATTTTATGTTGTCCTGGAGAGCTTGCAGAGCACTGGGGAAAGGCAGGCAGAGAATTCCTTTCTAGCACCTTCTCTGTGCCTGTTCACATTGCTTCGCAGAATCGCTTTTGTGCAGAAAACAGTAACACTTGTTCAGAACGAAAGAAAGCACAGAGCCCCAGATTCTATGTTGTCCTGGAGAGCTTGCAGAGCACTGGGGAAAGGCAGGCAGAGAAATCCTTGCTAGCACCTTCTCTGTGCCTGGGAAGCAGAAGTGTTCACATTGCTTCGCAGAATCGCTTTTGTGCAGAAAACAGTAACACTTGTTCAGAAGGAAAGAAAGCACAGAGCCCCAGATTCTATGTTGTCTTGGAGAGCTTGCAGAGCACTGGGGAAAGGCAGGCAGAGAATTCCCTGATAGCACCTTCTCTGTGCCTGGGAAGCAGAAGTGTTCACATTGCTTCGCAGAATCGCTTTTGTGCAGAAAACAGTAACACTTGTTCAGAAGGAAAGAAAGCACAGAGCCCCAGATTTTATGTTGTCCTGGAGAGCTTGCAGACCACTGGGGAAAGGCAGGCAGAGAATTCCCTGCTAGCACCTTCTCTGTGCCTGTTCACATTGCTTCGCAGAATCGCTTTTGTGCAGAAAACAGTAACACTTGTTCAGAACGAAAGAAAGCACAGAGCCCCAGATTCTATGTTGTCCTGGAGAGCTTGCAGAGCACTGGGGAAAGGCAGGCAGAGAATTCCCTGATAGCACCTTCTCTGTGCCTGTTCACATTGCTTCGCAGAATCGCTTTTGTGCAGAAAACAGTAACACTTGTTCAGAAGGAAAGAAAGCACAGAGCCCCAGATTCTATGTTGTCCTGGAGAGCTTGCAGAGCACTGGGGAAAGGCAGGCAGAGAATTCCCTGCTAGCACCTTCTCTGTGCCTGGGAAACAGAAGTGTTCACATTGCTTCGCAGAATCGCTTTTGTGCAGAAAACACTAACACTTGTTCAGAAGGAAAGAAAGCACAGAGCCCCAGATTTTATGTTGTCCTGGAGAGCTTGCAGAGCACTAGGGAAAGGCAGGCAGAGAATTCCCTGATAGCACCGTCTCTGTGCCTGTTCACATTGCTTCGCAGAATCGCTTTTGTGCAGAAAACAGTAACACTTGTTCAGAAGGAAAGAAAGCACAGAGCCCCAGATTCTATGTTGTCCTGGAGAGCTTGCAGAGCACTGGGGAAAGGCAGGCAGAGAATTCCCTGCTAGCACCTTCTCTGTGCCTGGGAAGCAGAAGTGTTCACATTGCTTCGCAAGAATCGCTTTTGTGCAGAAAACAGTAACACTTGTTCAGAAGGAAAGAAAGCACAGAGCCCCAGAGTCTATGTTGTCCTGGAGAGCTTGCAGAGCACTGGGGAAAGGCAGGCAGAGAAATCCTTGCTAGCACCTTCTCTGTGCCTGGGAAGCAGAAGTGTTCACATTGCTTCGCAGAATCGCTTTTGTGCAGAAAACAGTAACACTTGTTCAGAAGGAAAGAAAGCACAGAGCCCCAGATTTTATGTTGTCCTGGAGAGCTTGCAGACCACTGGGGAAAGGCAGGCAGAGAATTCCCTGATAGCACCTTCTCTGTGCCTGTTCACATTGCTTCGCAGAATCGCTTTTGTGCAGAAAACAGTAACACTTGTTCAGAACGAAAGAAAGCACAGAGCCCCAGATTCTATGTTGTCCTGGAGAGCTTGCAGAGCACTGGGGAAAGGCAGGCAGAGAATTCCCTGATAGCACCTTCTCTGTGCCTGTTCACATTGCTTCGCAGAATCGCTTTTGTGCAGAAAACAGTAACACTTGTTCAGAAGGAAAGAAAGCACAGAGCCCCAGATTCTATGTTGTCCTGGAGAGCTTGCAGAGCACTGGGGAAAGGCAGGCAGAGAATTCCCTGCTAGCACCTTCTCTGTGCCTGGGAAACAGAAGTGTTCACATTGCTTCGCAGAATCGCTTTTGTGCAGAAAACACTAACACTTGTTCAGAAGGAAAGAAAGCACAGAGCCCCAGATTTTATGTTGTCCTGGAGAGCTTGCAGAGCACTAGGGAAAGGCAGGCAGAGAATTCCCTGATAGCACCGTCTCTGTGCCTGTTCACATTGCTTCGCAGAATCGCTTTTGTGCAGAAAACAGTAACACTTGTTCAGAAGGAAAGAAAGCACAGAGCCCCAGATTCTATGTTGTCCTGGAGAGCTTGCAGAGCACTGGGGAAAGGCAGGCAGAGAATTCCCTGCTAGCACCTTCTCTGTGCCTGGGAAGCAGAAGTGTTCACATTGCTTCGCAAGAATCGCTTTTGTGCAGAAAACACTAACACTTGTTCAGAAGGAAAGAAAGCACAGAGCCCCAGATTCTATGTTGTCCTGGAGAGCTTGCAGAGCACTGGGGAAAGGCAGGCAGAGAATTCCCTGCTAGCACCTTCTCTGTGCCTGGGAAGCAGAAGTGTTCTCATTGCTTCGCAGAATCGCTTTTGTGCAGAAAACAGTAACACTTGTTCAGAAGGAAAGAAAGCACAGAGCCCCAGATTCTATGTTGTCCTGGAGAGCTTGCAGAGCACTGGGGAAAGGCAGGCAGAGAATTCCCTGCTAGCACCTTCTCTGTGCCTGGGAAGCAGAAGTGTTCACATTGCTTCGCAAGAATCGCTTTTGTGCAGAAAACACTAACACTTGTTCAGAAGGAAAGAAAGCACAGAGCCCCAGATTTTATGTTGTCCTGGAGAGCTTGCAGAGCACTGGGGAAAGGCAGGCAGAGAATTCCTTTCTAGCACCTTCTCTGTGCCTGTTCACATTGCTTCGCAGAATCGCTTTTGTGCAGAAAACAGTAACACTTGTTCAGAACGAAAGAAAGCACAGAGCCCCAGATTCTATGTTGTCCTGGAGAGCTTGCAGAGCACTGGGGAAAGGCAGGCAGAGAATTCCCTGCTAGCACCTTCTCTGTGCCTGGGAAGCAGAAGTGTTCACATTGCTTCGCAAGAATCGCTTTTGTGCAGAAAACACTAACACTTGTTCAGAAGGAAAGAAAGCACAGAGCCCCAGATTTTATGTTGTCCTGGAGAGCTTGCAGAGCACTGGGGAAAGGCAGGCAGAGAATTCCTTGCTAGCACCTTCTCTGTGCCTGGGAAGCAGAAGTGTTCACATTGCTTCGCAGAATCGCTTTTGTGCAGAAAACAGTAACACTTGTTCAGAAGGAAAGAAAGCACAGAGCCCCAGATTCTATGTTGTCCTGGAGAGCTTGCAGAGCACTGGGGAAAGGCAGGCAGAGAATTCCCTGATAGCACCTTCTCTGTGCCTGTTCACATTGCTTTGCAGAATCGCTTTTGTGCATCAAACAGTAACACTTGTTCAGAAGGAAAGAAAGCACAGAGCCCCAGATTCTATGTAGTCCTGGAGAGCTTGCAGAGCACTGGGGAAAGGCAGGCAGAGAATTCCTTGCTAGCACCTTCTCTGTGCCTGGGAAGCAGAAGTGTTCACATTGCTTCGCAAGAATCGCTTTTGTGCAGAAAACAGTAACACTTGTTCAGAAGGAAAGAAAGCACAGAGCCCCAGATTTTATGTTGTCCTGGAGAGCTTGCAGAGCACTGGGGAAAGGCAGGCAGAGAATTCCTTTCTAGCACCTTCTCTGTGCCTGGGAAGCAGAAGTGTTCACATTGCTTCGCAGAATCGCTTTTGTGCAGAAAACAGTAACACTTGTTCAGAAGGAAAGAAAGCACAGAGCCCCAGATTTTATGTTGTCCTGGAGAGCTTGCAGAGCACTGGGGAAAGGCAGGCAGAGAATTCCCTGATAGCAACTTCTCTGTGCCTGTTCACATTGCTTCGCAGAATCGCTTTTGTGCAGAAAACATTAACACTTGTTCAGAAGGAAAGAAAGCACAGAGCCCCAGATTCTATGTTGTCCTGGAGAGCTTGCAGAGCACTGGGGAAAGGCAGGCAGAGAATTCCTTGCTAGCACCTTCTCTGTGCCTGGGAAGCAGAAGTGTTCACATTGCTTCGCAGAATCGCTTTTGTGCAGAAAACAGTAACACTTGTTCAGAAGGAAAGAAAGCACAGAGCCCCAGATTCTATGTTGTCCTGGAGAGCTTGCAGAGCACTGGGGAAAGGCAGGCAGAGAATTCCCTGATAGCACCTTCTCTGTGCCTGTTCACATTGCTTCGCAGAATCGCTTTTGTGCAGAAAACATTAACACTTGTTCAGAAGGAAAGAAAGCACAGAGCCCCAGATTCTATGTTGTCCTGGAGAGCTTGCTGAGCACTGGGGAAAGGCAGGCAGAGAATTCCTTGCTAGCACCTTCTCTGTGCCTGGGAAGCAGAAGTGTTCACATTGCTTCGCAGAATCGCTTTTGTTCAGAAAACAGTAACACTTGTTCAGAACTAAAGAAAGCACAGAGCCCCAGATTCTATGTTGTCCTGGAGAGCTTGCAGAGCACTGGGGAAAGGCAGGCAGAGAATTCCCTGCTAGCACCTTCTCTGTGCCTGTTCACATTGCTTCGCAGAATCGCTTTTGTTCAGAAAACAGTAACACTTGTTCAGAACTAAAGAAAGCACAGAGCCCCAGATTCTATGTTGTCCTGGAAAGCTTGCAGAGCACTGGGGAAAGGCAGGCAGAGAATTCCCTGATAGCACCTTCTCTGTACCTGGGAAGCAGTAGTGTTCACATTGCTTCGCAAGAATCGCTTTTGTGCAGAAAACACTAACACTTGTTCAGAAGGAAAGAAAGCACAGAGCCCCAGATTTTATGTTGTCCTGGAGAGCTTGCAGAGCACTGGGGAAAGGCAGGCAGAGAATTCCCTGATAGCACCTTCTCTGTGCCTGTTCACATTGCTTCGCAGATTCGCTTTTGTGCAGAAAACAGTAACACTTGTTCAGAAGAAAAGAAAGCACAGAGCCCCAGATTCTATGTTGTCCTGGAGAGCTTGCAGAGCACTGGGGAAAGGCAGGCAGAGAATTCCCTGATAGCACCTTCTCTGTGCCTGGGAAGCAGAAGTGTTCACATTGCTTCGCAGAATCGCTTTTGTGCAGAAAACAGTAACACTTGTTCAGAAGGAAAGAAAGCACAGAGCCCCAGATTTTATGTTGTCCTGGAGAGCTTGCAGACCACTGGGGAAAGGCAGGCAGAGAATTCCCTGCTAGCACCTTCTCTGTGCCTGTTCACATTGCTTCGCAGAATCGCTTTTGTGCAGAAAACAGTAACACTTGTTCAGAACGAAAGAAAGCACAGAGCCCCAGATTCTATGTTGTCCTGGAGAGCTTGCAGAGCACTGGGGAAAGGCAGGCAGAGAATTCCCTGATAGCACCTTCTCTGTGCCTGTTCACATTGCTTCGCAGAATCGCTTTTGTGCAGAAAACAGTAACACTTGTTCAGAAGGAAAGAAAGCACAGAGCCCCAGATTCTATGTTGTCCTGGAGAGCTTGCAGAGCACTGGGGAAAGGCAGGCAGAGAATTCCCTGCTAGCACCTTCTCTGTGCCTGGGAAACAGAAGTGTTCACATTGCTTCGCAGAATCGCTTTTGTGCAGAAAACACTAACACTTGTTCAGAAGGAAAGAAAGCACAGAGCCCCAGATTTTATGTTGTCCTGGAGAGCTTGCAGAGCACTAGGGAAAGGCAGGCAGAGAATTCCCTGATAGCACCGTCTCTGTGCCTGTTCACATTGCTTCGCAGAATCGCTTTTGTGCAGAAAACAGTAACACTTGTTCAGAAGGAAAGAAAGCACAGAGCCCCAGATTCTATGTTGTCCTGGAGAGCTTGCAGAGCACTGGGGAAAGGCAGGCAGAGAATTCCCTGCTAGCACCTTCTCTGTGCCTGGGAAGCAGAAGTGTTCACATTGCTTCGCAAGAATCGCTTTTGTGCAGAAAACAGTAACACTTGTTCAGAAGGAAAGAAAGCACAGAGCCCCAGAGTCTATGTTGTCCTGGAGAGCTTGCAGAGCACTGGGGAAAGGCAGGCAGAGAAATCCTTGCTAGCACCTTCTCTGTGCCTGGGAAGCAGAAGTGTTCACATTGCTTCGCAGAATCGCTTTTGTGCAGAAAACAGTAACACTTGTTCAGAAGGAAAGAAAGCACAGAGCCCCAGATTTTATGTTGTCCTGGAGAGCTTGCAGACCACTGGGGAAAGGCAGGCAGAGAATTCCCTGCTAGCACCTTCTCTGTGCCTGTTCACATTGCTTCGCAGAATCGCTTTTGTGCAGAAAACAGTAACACTTGTTCAGAACGAAAGAAAGCACAGAGCCCCAGATTCTATGTTGTCCTGGAGAGCTTGCAGAGCACTGGGGAAAGGCAGGCAGAGAATTCCCTGATAGCACCTTCTCTGTGCCTGTTCACATTGCTTCGCAGAATCGCTTTTGTGCAGAAAACAGTAACACTTGTTCAGAAGGAAAGAAAGCACAGAGCCCCAGATTCTATGTTGTCCTGGAGAGCTTGCAGAGCACTGGGGAAAGGCAGGCAGAGAATTCCCTGCTAGCACCTTCTCTGTGCCTGGGAAACAGAAGTGTTCACATTGCTTCGCAGAATCGCTTTTGTGCAGAAAACACTAACACTTGTTCAGAAGGAAAGAAAGCACAGAGCCCCAGATTTTATGTTGTCCTGGAGAGCTTGCAGAGCACTAGGGAAAGGCAGGCAGAGAATTCCCTGATAGCACCGTCTCTGTGCCTGTTCACATTGCTTCGCAGAATCGCTTTTGTGCAGAAAACAGTAACACTTGTTCAGAAGGAAAGAAAGCACAGAGCCCCAGATTCTATGTTGTCCTGGAGAGCTTGCAGAGCACTGGGGAAAGGCAGGCAGAGAATTCCCTGCTAGCACCTTCTCTGTGCCTGGGAAGCAGAAGTGTTCACATTGCTTCGCAAGAATCGCTTTTGTGCAGAAAACAGTAACACTTGTTCAGAAGGAAAGAAAGCACAGAGCCCCAGAGTCTATGTTGTCCTGGAGAGCTTGCAGAGCACTGGGGAAAGGCAGGCAGAGAAATCCTTGCTAGCACCTTCTCTGTGCCTGGGAAGCAGAAGTGTTCACATTGCTTCGCAGAATCGCTTTTGTGCAGAAAACAGTAACACTTGTTCAGAAGGAAAGAAAGCACAGAGCCCCAGATTTTATGTTGTCCTGGAGAGCTTGCAGACCACTGGGGAAAGGCAGGCAGAGAATTCCCTGATAGCACCTTCTCTGTGCCTGTTCACATTGCTTCGCAGAATCGCTTTTGTGCAGAAAACAGTAACACTTGTTCAGAACGAAAGAAAGCACAGAGCCCCAGATTCTATGTTGTCCTGGAGAGCTTGCAGAGCACTGGGGAAAGGCAGGCAGAGAATTCCCTGATAGCACCTTCTCTGTGCCTGTTCACATTGCTTCGCAGAATCGCTTTTGTGCAGAAAACAGTAACACTTGTTCAGAAGGAAAGAAAGCACAGAGCCCCAGATTCTATGTTGTCCTGGAGAGCTTGCAGAGCACTGGGGAAAGGCAGGCAGAGAATTCCCTGCTAGCACCTTCTCTGTGCCTGGGAAACAGAAGTGTTCACATTGCTTCGCAGAATCGCTTTTGTGCAGAAAACACTAACACTTGTTCAGAAGGAAAGAAAGCACAGAGCCCCAGATTTTATGTTGTCCTGGAGAGCTTGCAGAGCACTAGGGAAAGGCAGGCAGAGAATTCCCTGATAGCACCGTCTCTGTGCCTGTTCACATTGCTTCGCAGAATCGCTTTTGTGCAGAAAACAGTAACACTTGTTCAGAAGGAAAGAAAGCACAGAGCCCCAGATTCTATGTTGTCCTGGAGAGCTTGCAGAGCACTGGGGAAAGGCAGGCAGAGAATTCCCTGCTAGCACCTTCTCTGCGCCTGGGAAGCAGAAGTGTTCACATTGCTTCGCAAGAATCGCTTTTGTGCAGAAAACACTAACACTTGTTCAGAAGGAAAGAAAGCACAGAGGCCCAGATTCTATGTTGTCCTGGAGAGCTTGCAGAGCACTGGGGAAAGGCAGGCAGAGAAATCCTTGCTAGCACCTTCTCTGTGCCTGGGAAGCAGAAGTGTTCACATTGCTTCGCAGAATCGCTTTTGTGCAGAAAACAGTAACACTTGTTCAGAAGGAAAGAAAGCACAGAGCCCCAGATTCTATGTTGTCCTGGAGAGCTTGCAGAGCACTGGGGAAAGGCAGGCAGAGAATTCCCTGCTAGCACCTTCTCTGTGCCTGGGAAGCAGAAGTGTTCACATTGCTTCGCAAGAATCGCTTTTGTGCAGAAAACACTAACACTTGTTCAGAAGGAAAGAAAGCACAGAGCCCCAGATTTTATGTTGTCCTGGAGAGCTTGCAGAGCACTGGGGAAAGGCAGGCAGAGAATTCCTTTCTAGCACCTTCTCTGTGCCTGTTCACATTGCTTCGCAGAATCGCTTTTGTGCAGAAAACAGTAACACTTGTTCAGAAGGAAAGAAAGCACAGAGCCCCAGATTCTATGTTGTCCTGGAGAGCTTGCAGAGCACTGGGGAAAGGCAGGCAGAGAATTCCCTGCTAGCACCTTCTCTGTGCCTGGGAAGCAGAAGTGTTCACATTGCTTCGCAAGAATCGCTTTTGTGCAGAAAACACTAACACTTGTTCAGAAGGAAAGAAAGCACAGAGCCCCAGATTTTATGTTGTCCTGGAGAGCTTGCAGAGCACTGGGGAAAGGCAGGCAGAGAATTCCTTGCTAGCACCTTCTCTGTGCCTGGGAAGCAGAAGTGTTCACATTGCTTCGCAGAATCGCTTTTGTGCAGAAAACAGTAACACTTGTTCAGAAGGAAAGAAAGCACAGAGCCCCAGATTCTATGTTGTCCTGGAGAGCTTGCAGAGCACTGGGGAAAGGCAGGCAGAGAATTCCCTGATAGCACCTTCTCTGTGCCTGTTCACATTGCTTTGCAGAATCGCTTTTGTGCAGAAAACAGTAACACTTGTTCAGAAGGAAAGAAAGCACAGAGCCCCAGATTCTATGTAGTCCTGGAGAGCTTGCAGAGCACTGGGGAAAGGCAGGCAGAGAATTCCTTGCTAGCACCTTCTCTGTGCCTGGGAAGCAGAAGTGTTCACATTGCTTCGCAAGAATCGCTTTTGTGCAGAAAACAGTAACACTTGTTCAGAAGGAAAGAAAGCACAGAGCCCCAGATTTTATGTTGTCCTGGAGAGCTTGCAGAGCACTGGGGAAAGGCAGGCAGAGAATTCCTTTCTAGCACCTTCTCTGTGCCTGGGAAGCAGAAGTGTTCACATTGCTTCGCAGAATCGCTTTTGTGCAGAAAACAGTAACACTTGTTCAGAAGGAAAGAAAGCACAGAGCCCCAGATTTTATGTTGTCCTGGAGAGCTTGCAGAGCACTGGGGAAAGGCAGGCAGAGAATTCCCTGATAGCAACTTCTCTGTGCCTGTTCACATTGCTTCGCAGAATCGCTTTTGTGCAGAAAACATTAACACTTGTTCAGAAGGAAAGAAAGCACAGAGCCCCAGATTCTATGTTGTCCTGGAGAGCTTGCAGAGCACTGGGGAAAGGCAGGCAGAGAATTCCTTGCTAGCACCTTCTCTGTGCCTGGGAAGCAGAAGTGTTCACATTGCTTCGCAGAATCGCTTTTGTGCAGAAAACAGTAACACTTGTTCAGAAGGAAAGAAAGCACAGAGCCCCAGATTCTATGTTGTCCTGGAGAGCTTGCAGAGCACTGGGGAAAGGCAGGCAGAGAATTCCCTGATAGCACCTTCTCTGTGCCTGTTCACATTGCTTCGCAGAATCGCTTTTGTGCAGAAAACATTAACACTTGTTCAGAAGGAAAGAAAGCACAGAGCCCCAGATTCTATGTTGTCCTGGAGAGCTTGCTGAGCACTGGGGAAAGGCAGGCAGAGAATTCCTTGCTAGCACCTTCTCTGTGCCTGGGAAGCAGAAGTGTTCACATTGCTTCGCAGAATCGCTTTTGTTCAGAAAACAGTAACACTTGTTCAGAACTAAAGAAAGCACAGAGCCCCAGATTCTATGTTGTCCTGGAGAGCTTGCAGAGCACTGGGGAAAGGCAGGCAGAGAATTCCCTGCTAGCACCTTCTCTGTGCCTGTTCACATTGCTTCGCAGAATCGCTTTTGTTCAGAAAACAGTAACACTTGTTCAGAACTAAAGAAAGCACAGAGCCCCAGATTCTATGTTGTCCTGGAAAGCTTGCAGAGCACTGGGGAAAGGCAGGCAGAGAATTCCCTGATAGCACCTTCTCTGTACCTGGGAAGCAGTAGTGTTCACATTGCTTCGCAAGAATCGCTTTTGTGCAGAAAACACTAACACTTGTTCAGAAGGAAAGAAAGCACAGAGCCCCAGATTCTATGTTGTCCTGGAGAGCTTGCAGAGCACTGGGGAAAGGCAGGCAGAGAATTCCCTGCTAGCACCTTCTCTGTGCCTGGGAAGCAGAAGTGTTCACATTGCTTCGCAAGAATCGCTTTTGTGCAGAAAACACTAACACTTGTTCAGAACGAAAGAAAGCACAGAGGCCCAGATTCTATGTTGTCCTGGAGAGCTTGCAGAGCACTGGGGAAAGGCAGGCAGAGAATTCCCTGCTAGCACCTTCTCTGTGCCTGTTCACATTGCTTCGCAGAATCGCTTTTGTTCAGAAAACAGTAACACTTGTTCAGAACTAAAGAAAGCACAGAGCCCCAGATTCTATGTTGTCCTGGAGAGCTTGCAGAGCACTGGGGAAAGGCAGGCAGAGAATTCCTTGCTAGCACCTTCTCTGTGCCTGGGAAGCAGAAGTGTTCACATTGCTTCGCAGAATCGCTTTTGTGCAGAAAACAGTAACACTTGTTCAGAAGGAAAGAAAGCACAGAGCCCCAGATTCTATGTTGTCTTGGAGAGCTTGCAGAGCACTGGGGAAAGGCAGGCAGAGAATTCCCTGATAGCACCTTCTCTGTGCCTGGGAAGCAGAAGTGTTCACATTGCTTCGCAAGAATCGCTTTTGTGCAGAAAACAGTAACACTTGTTCAGAAGGAAAGAAAGCACAGAGCCCCAGATTCTATGTTGTCCTGGAGAGCTTGCAGAGCACTGGGGAAAGGCAGGCAGAGAATTCCCTGATAGCACCTTCTCTGTGCCTGTTCACATTGCTTCGCAGAATCGCTTTTGTGCAGAAAACAGTAACACTTGTTCAGAAGGAAAGAAAGCACAGAGCCCCAGATTCTATGTTGTCCTGGAGAGCTTGCAGAGCACTGGGGAAAGGCAGGCAGAGAAATCCTTGCTAGCACCTTCTCTGTGCCTGGGAAGCAGAAGTGTTCACATTGCTTCGCAGAATCGCTTTTGTGCAGAAAACAGTAACACTTGTTCAGAACGAAAGAAAGCACAGAGCCCCAGATTCTATGTTGTCCTGGAGAGCTTGCAGAGCACTGGGGAAAGGCAGGCAGAGAATTCCCTGCTAGCACCTTCTCTGTGCCTGGGAAGCAGAAGTGTTCACATTGCTTCGCAAGAATCGCTTTTGTGCAGAAAACACTAACACTTGTTCAGAAGGAAAGAAAGCACAGAGGCCCAGATTCTATGTTGTCCTGGAGAGCTTGCAGAGCACTGGGGAAAGGCAGGCAGAGAATTCCCTGCTAGCACCTTCTCTGTGCCTGTTCACATTGCTTCGCAGAATCGCTTTTGTTCAGAAAACAGTAACACTTGTTCAGAACGAAAGAAAGCACAGAGCCCCAGATTCTATGTTGTCCTGGAGAGCTTGCAGAGCACTGGGGAAAGGCAGGCAGAGAATTCCCTGATAGCACCTTCTCTGTGCCTGTTCACATTGCTTCGCAGAATCGCTTTTGTGCAGAAAACATTAACACTTGTTCAGAAGGAAAGAAAGCACAGAGCCCCAGATTCTATGTTGTCCTGGAGAGCTTGCTGAGCACTGGGGAAAGGCAGGCAGAGAATTCCTTGCTAGCACCTTCTCTGTGCCTGGGAAGCAGAAGTGTTCACATTGCTTCGCAAGAATCGCTTTTGTGCAGAAAACAGTAACACTTGTTCAGAAGGAAAGAAAGCACAGAGCCCCAGATTTTATGTTGTCCTGGAGAGCTTGCAGACCACTGGGGAAAGGCAGGCAGAGAATTCCCTGATAGCACCTTCTCTGTGCCTGTTCACATTGCTTCGCAGAATCGCTTTTGTGCAGAAAACAGTAACACTTGTTCAGAAGGAAAGAAAGCACAGAGCCCCAGATTCTATGTTGTCCTGGAGAGCTTGCAGAGCACTGGGGAAAGGCAGGCAGAGAATTCCCTGCTAGCACCTTCTCTGTGCCTGGGAAGCAGAAGTGTTCACATTGGTTCGCAGAATCGCTTTTGTGCAGAAAACACTAACACTTGTTCAGAAGGAAAGAAAGCACAGAGCCCCAGATTCTATGTTGTCCTGGAGAGCTTGCAGAGCACTGGGGAAAGGCAGGCAGAGAAATCCTTGCTAGCACCTTCTCTGTGCCTGGGAAGCAGAAGTGTTCACATTGCTTCGCAGAATCGCTTTTGTGCAGAAAACAGTAACACTTGTTCAGAAGGAAAGAAAGCACAGAGCCCCAGATTCTATGTTGTCCTGGAGAGCTTGCAGAGCACTGGGGAAAGGCAGGCAGAGAATTCCCTGCTAGCACCTTCTCTGTGCCTGGGAAGCAGAAGTGTTCACATTGCTTCGCAAGAATCGCTTTTGTGCAGAAAACACTAACACTTGTTCAGAAGGAAAGAAAGCACAGAGCCCCAGATTCTATGTTGTCCTGGAGAGCTTGCAGAGCACTGGGGAAAGGCAGGCAGAGAATTCCCTGATAGCACCTTCTCTGTGCCTGTTCACATTGCTTCGCAGAATCGCTTTTGTGCAGAAAACATTAACACTTGTTCAGAAGGAAAGAAAGCACAGAGCCCCAGATTCTATGTTGTCCTGGAGAGCTTGCAGAGCACTGGGGAAAGGCAGGCAGAGAATTCCCTGCTAGCACCTTCTCTGTGCCTGGGAAGCAGAAGTGTTCACATTGGTTCGCAGAATCGCTTTTGTGCAGAAAACAGTAACACTTGTTCAGAAGGAAAGAAAGCACAGAGCCCCAGATTCTATGTTGTCCTGGAGAGCTTGCAGAGCACTGGGGAAAGGCAGGCAGAGAATTCCCTGCTAGCACCTTCTCTGTGCCTGTTCACATTGCTTCGCAGAATCGCTTTTGTTCAGAAAACAGTAACACTTGTTCAGAACTAAAGAAAGCACAGAGCCCCAGATTCTATGTTGTCCTGGAGAGCTTGCAGAGCACTGGGGAAAGGCAGGCAGAGAATTCCTTGCTAGCACCTTCTCTGTGCCTGGGAAGCAGAAGTGTTCACATTGGTTCGCAGAATCGCTTTTGTGCAGAAAACAGTAACACTTGTTCAGAAGGAAAGAAAGCACAGAGCCCCAGATTCTATGTTGTCCTGGAGAGCTTGCAGAGCACTGGGGAAAGGCAGGCAGAGAATTCCCTGATAGCACCTTCTCTGTGCCTGTTCACATTGCTTCGCAGAATCGCTTTTGTGCAGAAAACATTAACACTTGTTCAGAAGGAAAGAAAGCACAGAGCCCCAGATTCTATGTTGTCCTGGAGAGCTTGCTGAGCACTGGGGAAAGGCAGGCAGAGAATTCCTTGCTAGCACCTTCTCTGTGCCTGGGAAGCAGAAGTGTTCACATTGCTTCGCAAGAATCGCTTTTGTGCAGAAAACAGTAACACTTGTTCAGAAGGAAAGAAAGCACAGAGCCCCAGATTTTATGTTGTCCTGGAGAGCTTGCAGACCACTGGGGAAAGGCAGGCAGAGAATTCCCTGATAGCACCTTCTCTGTGCCTGTTCACATTGCTTCGCAGAATCGCTTTTGTGCAGAAAACAGTAACACTTGTTCAGAACGAAAGAAAGCACAGAGCCCCAGATTCTATGTTGTCCTGGAGAGCTTGCAGAGCACTGGGGAAAGGCAGGCAGAGAATTCCCTGATAGCACCTTCTCTGTGCCTGTTCACATTGCTTCGCAGAATCGCTTTTGTGCAGAAAACAGTAACACTTGTTCAGAACGAAAGAAAGCACAGAGCCCCAGATTCTATGTTGTCCTGGAGAGCTTGCAGAGCACTGGGGAAAGGCAGGCAGAGAATTCCCTGATAGCACCTTCTCTGTGCCTGTTCACATTGCTTCGCAGAATCGCTTTTGTGCAGAAAACAGTAACACTTGTTCAGAAGGAAAGAAAGCACAGAGCCCCAGATTCTATGTTGTCCTGGAGAGCTTGCAGAGCACTGGGGAAAGGCAGGCAGAGAATTCCCTGCTAGCACCTTCTCTGTGCCTGGGAAACAGAAGTGTTCACATTGCTTCGCAGAATCGCTTTTGTGCAGAAAACACTAACACTTGTTCAGAAGGAAAGAAAGCACAGAGCCCCAGATTTTATGTTGTCCTGGAGAGCTTGCAGAGCACTAGGGAAAGGCAGGCAGAGAATTCCCTGATAGCACCGTCTCTGTGCCTGTTCACATTGCTTCGCAGAATCGCTTTTGTGCAGAAAACAGTAACACTTGTTCAGAAGGAAAGAAAGCACAGAGCCCCAGATTCTATGTTGTCCTGGAGAGCTTGCAGAGCACTGGGGAAAGGCAGGCAGAGAATTCCCTGCTAGCACCTTCTCTGTGCCTGGGAAGCAGAAGTGTTCACATTGCTTCGCAAGAATCGCTTTTGTGCAGAAAACAGTAACACTTGTTCAGAAGGAAAGAAAGCACAGAGCCCCAGAGTCTATGTTGTCCTGGAGAGCTTGCAGAGCACTGGGGAAAGGCAGGCAGAGAAATCCTTGCTAGCACCTTCTCTGTGCCTGGGAAGCAGAAGTGTTCACATTGCTTCGCAGAATCGCTTTTGTGCAGAAAACAGTAACACTTGTTCAGAAGGAAAGAAAGCACAGAGCCCCAGATTTTATGTTGTCCTGGAGAGCTTGCAGACCACTGGGGAAAGGCAGGCAGAGAATTCCCTGCTAGCACCTTCTCTGTGCCTGTTCACATTGCTTCGCAGAATCGCTTTTGTGCAGAAAACAGTAACACTTGTTCAGAACGAAAGAAAGCACAGAGCCCCAGATTCTATGTTGTCCTGGAGAGCTTGCAGAGCACTGGGGAAAGGCAGGCAGAGAATTCCCTGATAGCACCTTCTCTGTGCCTGTTCACATTGCTTCGCAGAATCGCTTTTGTGCAGAAAACAGTAACACTTGTTCAGAAGGAAAGAAAGCACAGAGCCCCAGATTCTATGTTGTCCTGGAGAGCTTGCAGAGCACTGGGGAAAGGCAGGCAGAGAATTCCCTGCTAGCACCTTCTCTGTGCCTGGGAAACAGAAGTGTTCACATTGCTTCGCAGAATCGCTTTTGTGCAGAAAACACTAACACTTGTTCAGAAGGAAAGAAAGCACAGAGCCCCAGATTTTATGTTGTCCTGGAGAGCTTGCAGAGCACTAGGGAAAGGCAGGCAGAGAATTCCCTGATAGCACCGTCTCTGTGCCTGTTCACATTGCTTCGCAGAATCGCTTTTGTGCAGAAAACAGTAACACTTGTTCAGAAGGAAAGAAAGCACAGAGCCCCAGATTCTATGTTGTCCTGGAGAGCTTGCAGAGCACTGGGGAAAGGCAGGCAGAGAATTCCCTGCTAGCACCTTCTCTGTGCCTGGGAAGCAGAAGTGTTCACATTGCTTCGCAAGAATCGCTTTTGTGCAGAAAACAGTAACACTTGTTCAGAAGGAAAGAAAGCACAGAGCCCCAGAGTCTATGTTGTCCTGGAGAGCTTGCAGAGCACTGGGGAAAGGCAGGCAGAGAAATCCTTGCTAGCACCTTCTCTGTGCCTGGGAAGCAGAAGTGTTCACATTGCTTCGCAGAATCGCTTTTGTGCAGAAAACAGTAACACTTGTTCAGAAGGAAAGAAAGCACAGAGCCCCAGATTTTATGTTGTCCTGGAGAGCTTGCAGACCACTGGGGAAAGGCAGGCAGAGAATTCCCTGATAGCACCTTCTCTGTGCCTGTTCACATTGCTTCGCAGAATCGCTTTTGTGCAGAAAACAGTAACACTTGTTCAGAACGAAAGAAAGCACAGAGCCCCAGATTCTATGTTGTCCTGGAGAGCTTGCAGAGCACTGGGGAAAGGCAGGCAGAGAATTCCCTGATAGCACCTTCTCTGTGCCTGTTCACATTGCTTCGCAGAATCGCTTTTGTGCAGAAAACAGTAACACTTGTTCAGAAGGAAAGAAAGCACAGAGCCCCAGATTCTATGTTGTCCTGGAGAGCTTGCAGAGCACTGGGGAAAGGCAGGCAGAGAATTCCCTGCTAGCACCTTCTCTGTGCCTGGGAAACAGAAGTGTTCACATTGCTTCGCAGAATCGCTTTTGTGCAGAAAACACTAACACTTGTTCAGAAGGAAAGAAAGCACAGAGCCCCAGATTTTATGTTGTCCTGGAGAGCTTGCAGAGCACTAGGGAAAGGCAGGCAGAGAATTCCCTGATAGCACCGTCTCTGTGCCTGTTCACATTGCTTCGCAGAATCGCTTTTGTGCAGAAAACAGTAACACTTGTTCAGAAGGAAAGAAAGCACAGAGCCCCAGATTCTATGTTGTCCTGGAGAGCTTGCAGAGCACTGGGGAAAGGCAGGCAGAGAATTCCCTGCTAGCACCTTCTCTGTGCCTGGGAAGCAGAAGTGTTCACATTGCTTCGCAAGAATCGCTTTTGTGCAGAAAACAGTAACACTTGTTCAGAAGGAAAGAAAGCACAGAGCCCCAGATTCTATGTTGTCCTGGAGAGCTTGCAGAGCACTGGGGAAAGGCAGGCAGAGAAATCCTTGCTAGCACCTTCTCTGTGCCTGGGAAGCAGAAGTGTTCACATTGCTTCGCAGAATCGCTTTTGTGCAGAAAACAGTAACACTTGTTCAGAAGGAAAGAAAGCACAGAGCCCCAGATTCTATGTTGTCCTGGAGAGCTTGCAGAGCACTGGGGAAAGGCAGGCAGAGAATTCCCTGCTAGCACCTTCTCTGTGCCTGGGAAGCAGAAGTGTTCACATTGCTTCGCAAGAATCGCTTTTGTGCAGAAAACACTAACACTTGTTCAGAAGGAAAGAAAGCACAGAGCCCCAGATTTTATGTTGTCCTGGAGAGCTTGCAGAGCACTGGGGAAAGGCAGGCAGAGAATTCCTTTCTAGCACCTTCTCTGTGCCTGTTCACATTGCTTCGCAGAATCGCTTTTGTGCAGAAAACAGTAACACTTGTTCAGAAGGAAAGAAAGCACAGAGCCCCAGATTCTATGTTGTCCTGGAGAGCTTGCAGAGCACTGGGGAAAGGCAGGCAGAGAATTCCCTGCTAGCACCTTCTCTGTGCCTGGGAAGCAGAAGTGTTCACATTGCTTCGCAAGAATCGCTTTTGTGCAGAAAACACTAACACTTGTTCAGAAGGAAAGAAAGCACAGAGCCCCAGATTTTATGTTGTCCTGGAGAGCTTGCAGAGCACTGGGGAAAGGCAGGCAGAGAATTCCTTGCTAGCACCTTCTCTGTGCCTGGGAAGCAGAAGTGTTCACATTGCTTCGCAGAATCGCTTTTGTGCAGAAAACAGTAACACTTGTTCAGAAGGAAAGAAAGCACAGAGCCCCAGATTCTATGTTGTCCTGGAGAGCTTGCAGAGCACTGGGGAAAGGCAGGCAGAGAATTCCCTGATAGCACCTTCTCTGTGCCTGTTCACATTGCTTTGCAGAATCGCTTTTGTGCAGAAAACAGTAACACTTGTTCAGAAGGAAAGAAAGCACAGAGCCCCAGATTCTATGTAGTCCTGGAGAGCTTGCAGAGCACTGGGGAAAGGCAGGCAGAGAATTCCTTGCTAGCACCTTCTCTGTGCCTGGGAAGCAGAAGTGTTCACATTGCTTCGCAAGAATCGCTTTTGTGCAGAAAACAGTAACACTTGTTCAGAAGGAAAGAAAGCACAGAGCCCCAGATTTTATGTTGTCCTGGAGAGCTTGCAGAGCACTGGGGAAAGGCAGGCAGAGAATTCCTTTCTAGCACCTTCTCTGTGCCTGGGAAGCAGAAGTGTTCACATTGCTTCGCAGAATCGCTTTTGTGCAGAAAACAGTAACACTTGTTCAGAAGGAAAGAAAGCACAGAGCCCCAGATTTTATGTTGTCCTGGAGAGCTTGCAGAGCACTGGGGAAAGGCAGGCAGAGAATTCCCTGATAGCAACTTCTCTGTGCCTGTTCACATTGCTTCGCAGAATCGCTTTTGTGCAGAAAACATTAACACTTGTTCAGAAGGAAAGAAAGCACAGAGCCCCAGATTCTATGTTGTCCTGGAGAGCTTGCAGAGCACTGGGGAAAGGCAGGCAGAGAATTCCTTGCTAGCACCTTCTCTGTGCCTGGGAAGCAGAAGTGTTCACATTGCTTCGCAGAATCGCTTTTGTGCAGAAAACAGTAACACTTGTTCAGAAGGAAAGAAAGCACAGAGCCCCAGATTCTATGTTGTCCTGGAGAGCTTGCAGAGCACTGGGGAAAGGCAGGCAGAGAATTCCCTGATAGCACCTTCTCTGTGCCTGTTCACATTGCTTCGCAGAATCGCTTTTGTGCAGAAAACATTAACACTTGTTCAGAAGGAAAGAAAGCACAGAGCCCCAGATTCTATGTTGTCCTGGAGAGCTTGCTGAGCACTGGGGAAAGGCAGGCAGAGAATTCCTTGCTAGCACCTTCTCTGTGCCTGGGAAGCAGAAGTGTTCACATTGCTTCGCAGAATCGCTTTTGTTCAGAAAACAGTAACACTTGTTCAGAACTAAAGAAAGCACAGAGCCCCAGATTCTATGTTGTCCTGGAGAGCTTGCAGAGCACTGGGGAAAGGCAGGCAGAGAATTCCCTGCTAGCACCTTCTCTGTGCCTGTTCACATTGCTTCGCAGAATCGCTTTTGTTCAGAAAACAGTAACACTTGTTCAGAACTAAAGAAAGCACAGAGCCCCAGATTCTATGTTGTCCTGGAAAGCTTGCAGAGCACTGGGGAAAGGCAGGCAGAGAATTCCCTGATAGCACCTTCTCTGTACCTGGGAAGCAGTAGTGTTCACATTGCTTCGCAAGAATCGCTTTTGTGCAGAAAACACTAACACTTGTTCAGAAGGAAAGAAAGCACAGAGCCCCAGATTTTATGTTGTCCTGGAGAGCTTGCAGAGCACTGGGGAAAGGCAGGCAGAGAATTCCCTGATAGCACCTTCTCTGTGCCTGTTCACATTGCTTCGCAGATTCGCTTTTGTGCAGAAAACAGTAACACTTGTTCAGAAGAAAAGAAAGCACAGAGCCCCAGATTCTATGTTGTCCTGGAGAGCTTGCAGAGCACTGGGGAAAGGCAGGCAGAGAATTCCCTGCTAGCACCTTCTCTGTGCCTGGGAAGCAGAAGTGTTCACATTGCTTCGCAAGAATCGCTTTTGTGCAGAAAACACTAACACTTGTTCAGAACGAAAGAAAGCACAGAGGCCCAGATTCTATGTTGTCCTGGAGAGCTTGCAGAGCACTGGGGAAAGGCAGGCAGAGAATTCCCTGCTAGCACCTTCTCTGTGCCTGTTCACATTGCTTCGCAGAATCGCTTTTGTTCAGAAAACAGTAACACTTGTTCAGAACTAAAGAAAGCACAGAGCCCCAGATTCTATGTTGTCCTGGAGAGCTTGCAGAGCACTGGGGAAAGGCAGGCAGAGAATTCCTTGCTAGCACCTTCTCTGTGCCTGGGAAGCAGAAGTGTTCACATTGCTTCGCAGAATCGCTTTTGTGCAGAAAACAGTAACACTTGTTCAGAAGGAAAGAAAGCACAGAGCCCCAGATTCTATGTTGTCTTGGAGAGCTTGCAGAGCACTGGGGAAAGGCAGGCAGAGAATTCCCTGATAGCACCTTCTCTGTGCCTGGGAAGCAGAAGTGTTCACATTGCTTCGCAAGAATCGCTTTTGTGCAGAAAACAGTAACACTTGTTCAGAAGGAAAGAAAGCACAGAGCCCCAGATTCTATGTTGTCCTGGAGAGCTTGCAGAGCACTGGGGAAAGGCAGGCAGAGAATTCCCTGATAGCACCTTCTCTGTGCCTGTTCACATTGCTTCGCAGAATCGCTTTTGTGCAGAAAACAGTAACACTTGTTCAGAAGGAAAGAAAGCACAGAGCCCCAGATTCTATGTTGTCCTGGAGAGCTTGCAGAGCACTGGGGAAAGGCAGGCAGAGAAATCCTTGCTAGCACCTTCTCTGTGCCTGGGAAGCAGAAGTGTTCACATTGCTTCGCAGAATCGCTTTTGTGCAGAAAACAGTAACACTTGTTCAGAACGAAAGAAAGCACAGAGCCCCAGATTCTATGTTGTCCTGGAGAGCTTGCAGAGCACTGGGGAAAGGCAGGCAGAGAATTCCCTGCTAGCACCTTCTCTGTGCCTGGGAAGCAGAAGTGTTCACATTGCTTCGCAAGAATCGCTTTTGTGCAGAAAACACTAACACTTGTTCAGAAGGAAAGAAAGCACAGAGCCCCAGATTCTATGTTGTCCTGGAGAGCTTGCAGAGCACTGGGGAAAGGCAGGCAGAGAATTCCCTGATAGCACCTTCTCTGTGCCTGTTCACATTGCTTCGCAGAATCGCTTTTGTGCAGAAAACAGTAACACTTGTTCAGAAGGAAAGAAAGCACAGAGCCCCAGATTCTATGTTGTCCTGGAGAGCTTGCAGAGCACTGGGGAAAGGCAGGCAGAGAATTCCCTGATAGCACCTTCTCTGTGCCTGGGAAGCAGAAGTGTTCACATTGCTTCGCAAGAATCGCTTTTGTGCAGAAAACACTAACACTTGTTCAGAAGGAAAGAAAGCACAGAGGCCCAGATTCTATGTTGTCCTGGAGAGCTTGCAGAGCACTGGGGAAAGGCAGGCAGAGAATTCCCTGCTAGCACCTTCTCTGTGCCTGTTCACATTGCTTCGCAGAATCGCTTTTGTTCAGAAAACAGTAACACTTGTTCAGAACGAAAGAAAGCACAGAGCCCCAGATTCTATGTTGTCCTGGAGAGCTTGCAGAGCACTGGGGAAAGGCAGGCAGAGAATTCCCTGATAGCACCTTCTCTGTGCCTGTTCACATTGCTTCGCAGAATCGCTTTTGTGCAGAAAACATTAACACTTGTTCAGAAGGAAAGAAAGCACAGAGCCCCAGATTCTATGTTGTCCTGGAGAGCTTGCTGAGCACTGGGGAAAGGCAGGCAGAGAATTCCTTGCTAGCACCTTCTCTGTGCCTGGGAAGCAGAAGTGTTCACATTGCTTCGCAAGAATCGCTTTTGTGCAGAAAACAGTAACACTTGTTCAGAAGGAAAGAAAGCACAGAGCCCCAGATTTTATGTTGTCCTGGAGAGCTTGCAGACCACTGGGGAAAGGCAGGCAGAGAATTCCCTGATAGCACCTTCTCTGTGCCTGTTCACATTGCTTCGCAGAATCGCTTTTGTGCAGAAAACAGTAACACTTGTTCAGAAGGAAAGAAAGCACAGAGCCCCAGATTCTATGTTGTCCTGGAGAGCTTGCAGAGCACTGGGGAAAGGCAGGCAGAGAATTCCCTGATAGCACCTTCTCTGTGCCTGTTCACATTGCTTCGCAGAATCGCTTTTGTGCAGAAAACAGTAACACTTGTTCAGAACGAAAGAAAGCACAGAGCCCCAGATTCTATGTTGTCCTGGAGAGCTTGCAGAGCACTGGGGAAAGGCAGGCAGAGAATTCCCTGATAGCACCTTCTCTGTGCCTGTTCACATTGCTTCGCAGAATCGCTTTTGTTCAGAAAACACTAACACTTGTTCAGAAGGAAAGAAAGCACAGAGCCCCAGATTCTATGTTGTCCTGGAGAGCTTGCAGAGCACTGGGGAAAGGCAGGCAGAGAATTCCCTGCTAGCACCTTCTCTGTGCCTGGGAAACAGAAGTGTTCACATTGCTTCGCAGAATCGCTTTTGTGCAGAAAACACTAACACTTGTTCAGAAGGAAAGAAAGCACAGAGCCCCAGATTTTATGTTGTCCTGGAGAGCTTGCAGAGCACTGGGGAAAGGCAGGCAGAGAATTCCCTGATAGCACCTTCTCTGTGCCTGTTCACATTGCTTCGCAGAATCGCTTTTGTGCAGAAAACAGTAACACTTGTTCAGAAGGAAAGAAAGCACAGAGCCCCAGATTCTATGTTGTCCTGGAGAGCTTGCAGAGCACTGGGGAAAGGCAGGCAGAGAATTCCCTGATAGCACCTTCTCTGTGCCTGTTCACATTGCTTCGCAGAATCGCTTTTGTGCAGAAAACAGTAACACTTGTTCAGAACGAAAGAAAGCACAGAGCCCCAGATTCTATGTTGTCCTGGAGAGCTTGCAGAGCACTGGGGAAAGGCAGGCAGAGAATTCCCTGATAGCACCTTCTCTGTGCCTGTTCACATTGCTTCGCAGAATCGCTTTTGTGCAGAAAACAGTAACACTTGTTCAGAAGGAAAGAAAGCACAGAGCCCCAGATTCTATGTTGTCCTGGAGAGCTTGCAGAGCACTGGGGAAAGGCAGGCAGAGAATTCCCTGCTAGCACCTTCTCTGTGCCTGGGAAGCAGAAGTGTTCACATTGGTTCGCAGAATCGCTTTTGTGCAGAAAACACTAACACTTGTTCAGAAGGAAAGAAAGCACAGAGCCCCAGATTCTATGTTGTCCTGGAGAGCTTGCAGAGCACTGGGGAAAGGCAGGCAGAGAATTCCTTGCTAGCACCTTCTCTGTGCCTGGGAAGCAGAAGTGTTCACATTGCTTCGCAGAATCGCTTTTGTGCAGAAAACAGTAACACTTGTTCAGAAGGAAAGAAAGCACAGAGCCCCAGATTCTATGTTGTCCTGGAGAGCTTGCAGAGCACTGGGGAAAGGCAGGCAGAGAATTCCCTGCTAGCACCTTCTCTGTGCCTGGGAAGCAGAAGTGTTCACATTGCTTCGCAAGAATCGCTTTTGTGCAGAAAACACTAACACTTGTTCAGAAGGAAAGAAAGCACAGAGCCCCAGATTCTATGTTGTCCTGGAGAGCTTGCAGAGCACTGGGGAAAGGCAGGCAGAGAATTCCCTGATAGCACCTTCTCTGTGCCTGTTCACATTGCTTCGCAGAATCGCTTTTGTGCAGAAAACAGTAACACTTGTTCAGAAGGAAAGAAAGCACAGAGCCCCAGATTCTATGTTGTCCTGGAGAGCTTGCAGAGCACTGGGGAAAGGCAGGCAGAGAATTCCCTGCTAGCACCTTCTCTGTGCCTGGGAAGCAGAAGTGTTCACATTGGTTCGCAGAATCGCTTTTGTGCAGAAAACACTAACACTTGTTCAGAAGGAAAGAAAGCACAGAGCCCCAGATTCTATGTTGTCCTGGAGAGCTTGCAGAGCACTGGGGAAAGGCAGGCAGAGAATTCCCTGCTAGCACCTTCTCTGTGCCTGTTCACATTGCTTCGCAGAATCGCTTTTGTTCAGAAAACAGTAACACTTGTTCAGAACTAAAGAAAGCACAGAGCCCCAGATTCTATGTTGTCCTGGAGAGCTTGCAGAGCACTGGGGAAAGGCAGGCAGAGAATTCCTTGCTAGCACCTTCTCTGTGCCTGGGAAGCAGAAGTGTTCACATTGGTTCGCAGAATCGCTTTTGTGCAGAAAACAGTAACACTTGTTCAGAAGGAAAGAAAGCACAGAGCCCCAGATTCTATGTTGTCCTGGAGAGCTTGCAGAGCACTGGGGAAAGGCAGGCAGAGAATTCCCTGATAGCACCTTCTCTGTGCCTGTTCACATTGCTTCGCAGAATCGCTTTTGTGCAGAAAACATTAACACTTGTTCAGAAGGAAAGAAAGCACAGAGCCCCAGATTCTATGTTGTCCTGGAGAGCTTGCTGAGCACTGGGGAAAGGCAGGCAGAGAATTCCTTGCTAGCACCTTCTCTGTGCCTGGGAAGCAGAAGTGTTCACATTGCTTCGCAAGAATCGCTTTTGTGCAGAAAACAGTAACACTTGTTCAGAAGGAAAGAAAGCACAGAGCCCCAGATTTTATGTTGTCCTGGAGAGCTTGCAGACCACTGGGGAAAGGCAGGCAGAGAATTCCCTGATAGCACCTTCTCTGTGCCTGTTCACATTGCTTCGCAGAATCGCTTTTGTGCAGAAAACAGTAACACTTGTTCAGAACGAAAGAAAGCACAGAGCCCCAGATTCTATGTTGTCCTGGAGAGCTTGCAGAGCACTGGGGAAAGGCAGGCAGAGAATTCCCTGATAGCACCTTCTCTGTGCCTGTTCACATTGCTTCGCAGAATCGCTTTTGTGCAGAAAACAGTAACACTTGTTCAGAACGAAAGAAAGCACAGAGCCCCAGATTCTATGTTGTCCTGGAGAGCTTGCAGAGCACTGGGGAAAGGCAGGCAGAGAATTCCCTGATAGCACCTTCTCTGTGCCTGTTCACATTGCTTCGCAGAATCGCTTTTGTGCAGAAAACAGTAACACTTGTTCAGAACGAAAGAAAGCACAGAGCCCCAGATTCTATGTTGTCCTGGAGAGCTTGCAGAGCACTGGGGAAAGGCAGGCAGAGAATTCCCTGCTAGCACCTTCTCTGTGCCTGGGAAACAGAAGTGTTCACATTGCTTCGCAGAATCGCTTTTGTGCAGAAAACAGTAACACTTGTTCAGAAGGAAAGAAAGCACAGAGCCCCAGATTTTATGTTGTCCTGGAGAGCTTGCAGAGCACTGGGGAAAGGCAGGCAGAGAATTCCCTGATAGCACCTTCTCTGTGCCTGTTCACATTGCTTCGCAGAATCGCTTTTGTGCAGAAAACAGTAACACTTGTTCAGAAGGAAAGAAAGCACAGAGCCCCAGATTCTATGTTGTCCTGGAGAGCTTGCTGAGCACTGGGGAAAGGCAGGCAGAGAATTCCTTGCTAGCACCTTCTCTGTGCCTGGGAAGCAGAAGTGTTCACATTGCTTCGCAAGAATCGCTTTTGTGCAGAAAACAGTAACACTTGTTCAGAAGGAAAGAAAGCACAGAGCCCCAGATTTTATGTTGTCCTGGAGAGCTTGCAGACCACTGGGGAAAGGCAGGCAGAGAATTCCCTGATAGCACCTTCTCTGTGCCTGTTCACATTGCTTCGCAGAATCGCTTTTGTGCAGAAAACAGTAACACTTGTTCAGAAGGAAAGAAAGCACAGAGCCCCAGATTCTATGTTGTCCTGGAGAGCTTGCAGAGCACTGGGGAAAGGCAGGCAGAGAAATCCTTGCTAGCACCTTCTCTGTGCCTGGGAAGCAGAAGTGTTCACATTGCTTCGCAGAATCGCTTTTGTGCAGAAAACAGTAACACTTGTTCAGAAGGAAAGAAAGCACAGAGCCCCAGATTCTATGTTGTCCTGGAGAGCTTGCAGAGCACTGGGGAAAGGCAGGCAGAGAATTCCCTGATAGCACCTTCTCTGTGCCTGGGAAGCAGAAGTGTTCACATTGCTTCGCAAGAATCGCTTTTGTGCAGAAAACACTAACACTTGTTCAGAAGGAAAGAAAGCACAGAGCCCCAGATTTTATGTTGTCCTGGAGAGCTTGCAGAGCACTGGGGAAAGGCAGGCAGAGAATTCCCTGATAGCACCTTCTCTGTGCCTGTTCACATTGCTTCGCAGAATCGCTTTTGTGCAGAAAACAGTAACACTTGTTCAGAAGGAAAGAAAGCACAGAGCCCCAGATTCTATGTTGTCCTGGAGAGCTTGCAGAGCACTGGGGAAAGGCAGGCAGAGAATTCCTTGCTAGCACCTTCTCTGTGCCTGGGAAGCAGAAGTGTTCACATTGCTTCGCAAGAATCGCTTTTGTGCAGAAAACACTAACACTTGTTCAGAACGAAAGAAAGCACAGAGGCCCAGATTCTATGTTGTCCTGGAGAGCTTGCAGAGCACTGGGGAAAGGCAGGCAGAGAATTCCCTGCTAGCACCTTCTCTGTGCCTGTTCACATTGCTTCGCAGAATCGCTTTTGTTCAGAAAACAGTAACACTTGTTCAGAACTAAAGAAAGCACAGAGCCCCAGATTCTATGTTGTCCTGGAGAGCTTGCAGAGCACTGGGGAAAGGCAGGCAGAGAATTCCTTGCTAGCACCTTCTCTGTGCCTGGGAAGCAGAAGTGTTCACATTGCTTCGCAGAATCGCTTTTGTGCAGAAAACAGTAACACTTGTTCAGAAGGAAAGAAAGCACAGAGCCCCAGATTCTATGTTGTCCTGGAGAGCTTGCAGAGCACTGGGGAAAGGCAGGCAGAGAATTCCCTGATAGCACCTTCTCTGTGCCTGTTCACATTGCTTCGCAGAATCGCTTTTGTGCAGAAAACAGTAACACTTGTTCAGAACGAAAGAAAGCACAGAGCCCCAGATTCTATGTTGTCCTGGAGAGCTTGCAGAGCACTGGGGAAAGGCAGGCAGAGAATTCCCTGATAGCACCTTCTCTGTGCCTGTTCACATTGCTTCGCAGAATCGCTTTTGTGCAGAAAACAGTAACACTTGTTCAGAAGGAAAGAAAGCACAGAGCCCCAGATTCTATGTTGTCCTGGAGAGCTTGCAGAGCACTGGGGAAAGGCAGGCAGAGAATTCCCTGCTAGCACCTTCTCTGTGCCTGGGAAGCAGAAGTGTTCACATTGGTTCGCAGAATCGCTTTTGTGCAGAAAACACTAACACTTGTTCAGAAGGAAAGAAAGCACAGAGCCCCAGATTCTATGTTGTCCTGGAGAGCTTGCAGAGCACTGGGGAAAGGCAGGCAGAGAATTCCTTGCTAGCACCTTCTCTGTGCCTGGGAAGCAGAAGTGTTCACATTGCTTCGCAGAATCGCTTTTGTGCAGAAAACAGTAACACTTGTTCAGAAGGAAAGAAAGCACAGAGCCCCAGATTCTATGTTGTCCTGGAGAGCTTGCAGAGCACTGGGGAAAGGCAGGCAGAGAATTCCCTGCTAGCACCTTCTCTGTGCCTGGGAAGCAGAAGTGTTCACATTGCTTCGCAAGAATCGCTTTTGTGCAGAAAACACTAACACTTGTTCAGAAGGAAAGAAAGCACAGAGCCCCAGATTCTATGTTGTCCTGGAGAGCTTGCAGAGCACTGGGGAAAGGCAGGCAGAGAATTCCCTGATAGCACCTTCTCTGTGCCTGTTCACATTGCTTCGCAGAATCGCTTTTGTGCAGAAAACAGTAACACTTGTTCAGAAGGAAAGAAAGCACAGAGCCCCAGATTCTATGTTGTCCTGGAGAGCTTGCAGAGCACTGGGGAAAGGCAGGCAGAGAATTCCCTGCTAGCACCTTCTCTGTGCCTGGGAAGCAGAAGTGTTCACATTGGTTCGCAGAATCGCTTTTGTGCAGAAAACACTAACACTTGTTCAGAAGGAAAGAAAGCACAGAGCCCCAGATTCTATGTTGTCCTGGAGAGCTTGCAGAGCACTGGGGAAAGGCAGGCAGAGAATTCCCTGCTAGCACCTTCTCTGTGCCTGTTCACATTGCTTCGCAGAATCGCTTTTGTTCAGAAAACAGTAACACTTGTTCAGAACTAAAGAAAGCACAGAGCCCCAGATTCTATGTTGTCCTGGAGAGCTTGCAGAGCACTGGGGAAAGGCAGGCAGAGAATTCCTTGCTAGCACCTTCTCTGTGCCTGGGAAGCAGAAGTGTTCACATTGGTTCGCAGAATCGCTTTTGTGCAGAAAACAGTAACACTTGTTCAGAAGGAAAGAAAGCACAGAGCCCCAGATTCTATGTTGTCCTGGAGAGCTTGCAGAGCACTGGGGAAAGGCAGGCAGAGAATTCCCTGATAGCACCTTCTCTGTGCCTGTTCACATTGCTTCGCAGAATCGCTTTTGTGCAGAAAACATTAACACTTGTTCAGAAGGAAAGAAAGCACAGAGCCCCAGATTCTATGTTGTCCTGGAGAGCTTGCTGAGCACTGGGGAAAGGCAGGCAGAGAATTCCTTGCTAGCACCTTCTCTGTGCCTGGGAAGCAGAAGTGTTCACATTGCTTCGCAAGAATCGCTTTTGTGCAGAAAACAGTAACACTTGTTCAGAAGGAAAGAAAGCACAGAGCCCCAGATTTTATGTTGTCCTGGAGAGCTTGCAGACCACTGGGGAAAGGCAGGCAGAGAATTCCCTGATAGCACCTTCTCTGTGCCTGTTCACATTGCTTCGCAGAATCGCTTTTGTGCAGAAAACAGTAACACTTGTTCAGAACGAAAGAAAGCACAGAGCCCCAGATTCTATGTTGTCCTGGAGAGCTTGCAGAGCACTGGGGAAAGGCAGGCAGAGAATTCCCTGATAGCACCTTCTCTGTGCCTGTTCACATTGCTTCGCAGAATCGCTTTTGTGCAGAAAACAGTAACACTTGTTCAGAACGAAAGAAAGCACAGAGCCCCAGATTCTATGTTGTCCTGGAGAGCTTGCAGAGCACTGGGGAAAGGCAGGCAGAGAATTCCCTGATAGCACCTTCTCTGTGCCTGTTCACATTGCTTCGCAGAATCGCTTTTGTGCAGAAAACAGTAACACTTGTTCAGAACGAAAGAAAGCACAGAGCCCCAGATTCTATGTTGTCCTGGAGAGCTTGCAGAGCACTGGGGAAAGGCAGGCAGAGAATTCCCTGCTAGCACCTTCTCTGTGCCTGGGAAACAGAAGTGTTCACATTGCTTCGCAGAATCGCTTTTGTGCAGAAAACAGTAACACTTGTTCAGAAGGAAAGAAAGCACAGAGCCCCAGATTTTATGTTGTCCTGGAGAGCTTGCAGAGCACTGGGGAAAGGCAGGCAGAGAATTCCCTGATAGCACCTTCTCTGTGCCTGTTCACATTGCTTCGCAGAATCGCTTTTGTGCAGAAAACAGTAACACTTGTTCAGAAGGAAAGAAAGCACAGAGCCCCAGATTCTATGTTGTCCTGGAGAGCTTGCTGAGCACTGGGGAAAGGCAGGCAGAGAATTCCTTGCTAGCACCTTCTCTGTGCCTGGGAAGCAGAAGTGTTCACATTGCTTCGCAAGAATCGCTTTTGTGCAGAAAACAGTAACACTTGTTCAGAAGGAAAGAAAGCACAGAGCCCCAGATTTTATGTTGTCCTGGAGAGCTTGCAGACCACTGGGGAAAGGCAGGCAGAGAATTCCCTGATAGCACCTTCTCTGTGCCTGTTCACATTGCTTCGCAGAATCGCTTTTGTGCAGAAAACAGTAACACTTGTTCAGAAGGAAAGAAAGCACAGAGCCCCAGATTCTATGTTGTCCTGGAGAGCTTGCAGAGCACTGGGGAAAGGCAGGCAGAGAAATCCTTGCTAGCACCTTCTCTGTGCCTGGGAAGCAGAAGTGTTCACATTGCTTCGCAGAATCGCTTTTGTGCAGAAAACAGTAACACTTGTTCAGAAGGAAAGAAAGCACAGAGCCCCAGATTCTATGTTGTCCTGGAGAGCTTGCAGAGCACTGGGGAAAGGCAGGCAGAGAATTCCCTGATAGCACCTTCTCTGTGCCTGGGAAGCAGAAGTGTTCACATTGCTTCGCAAGAATCGCTTTTGTGCAGAAAACACTAACACTTGTTCAGAAGGAAAGAAAGCACAGAGCCCCAGATTTTATGTTGTCCTGGAGAGCTTGCAGAGCACTGGGGAAAGGCAGGCAGAGAATTCCCTGATAGCACCTTCTCTGTGCCTGTTCACATTGCTTCGCAGAATCGCTTTTGTGCAGAAAACAGTAACACTTGTTCAGAAGGAAAGAAAGCACAGAGCCCCAGATTCTATGTTGTCCTGGAGAGCTTGCAGAGCACTGGGGAAAGGCAGGCAGAGAATTCCTTGCTAGCACCTTCTCTGTGCCTGGGAAGCAGAAGTGTTCACATTGCTTCGCAAGAATCGCTTTTGTGCAGAAAACACTAACACTTGTTCAGAACGAAAGAAAGCACAGAGGCCCAGATTCTATGTTGTCCTGGAGAGCTTGCAGAGCACTGGGGAAAGGCAGGCAGAGAATTCCCTGCTAGCACCTTCTCTGTGCCTGTTCACATTGCTTCGCAGAATCGCTTTTGTTCAGAAAACAGTAACACTTGTTCAGAACTAAAGAAAGCACAGAGCCCCAGATTCTATGTTGTCCTGGAGAGCTTGCAGAGCACTGGGGAAAGGCAGGCAGAGAATTCCTTGCTAGCACCTTCTCTGTGCCTGGGAAGCAGAAGTGTTCACATTGCTTCGCAGAATCGCTTTTGTGCAGAAAACAGTAACACTTGTTCAGAAGGAAAGAAAGCACAGAGCCCCAGATTCTATGTTGTCCTGGAGAGCTTGCAGAGCACTGGGGAAAGGCAGGCAGAGAATTCCCTGATAGCACCTTCTCTGTGCCTGTTCACATTGCTTCGCAGAATCGCTTTTGTGCAGAAAACATTAACACTTGTTCAGAAGGAAAGAAAGCACAGAGCCCCAGATTCTATGTTGTCCTGGAGAGCTTGCTGAGCACTGGGGAAAGGCAGGCAGAGAAATCCTTGCTAGCACCTTCTCTGTGCCTGGGAAGCAGAAGTGTTCACATTGCTTTGCAGAATCGCTTTTGTGCAGAAAACAGTAACACTTGTTCAGAAGGAAAGAAAGCACAGAGCCCCAGATTCTATGTTGTCCTGGAGAGCTTGCAGAGCACTGGGGAAAGGCAGGCAGAGAATTCCCTGCTAGCACCTTCTCTGTGCCTGTTCACATTGCTTCGCAGAATCGCTTTTGTTCAGAAAACAGTAACACTTGTTCAGAACTAAAGAAAGCACAGAGGCCCAGATTCTATGTTGTCCTGGAAAGCTTGCAGAGCACTGGGGAAAGGCAGGCAGAGAATTCCCTGCTAGCACCTTCTCTGTGCCTGGGAAGCAGAAGTGTTCACATTGCTTCGCAAGAATCGCTTTTGTGCAGAAAACACTAACACTTGTTCAGAAGGAAAGAAAGCACAGAGCCCCACATTTTATGTTGTCCTGGAGAGCTTGCAGAGCACTGGGGAAAGGCAGGCAGAGAATTCCCTGATAGCACCTTCTCTGTGCCTGTTCACATTGCTTCGCCGAATCGCTTTTGTGCAGAAAACAGTAACACTTGTTCAGAAGAAAAGAAAGCACAGAGCCCCAGATTCTATGTTGTCCTGGAGAGCTTGCAGAGCACTGGGGAAAGGCAGGCAGAGAATTCCCTGCTAGCACCTTCTCTGTGCCTGGGAAGCAGAAGTGTTCACATTGCTTCGCAAGAATCGCTTTTGTGCAGAAAACACTAACACTTGTTCAGAACGAAAGAAAGCACAGAGCCCCAGATTCTATGTTGTCCTGGAGAGCTTGCAGAGCACTGGGGAAAGGCAGGCAGAGAATTCCCTGCTAGCACCTTCTCTGTGCCTGTTCACATTGCTTCGCAGAATCGCTTTTGTTCAGAAAACAGTAACACTTGTTCAGAACTAAAGAAAGCACAGAGCCCCAGATTCTATGTTGTCCTGGAGAGCTTGCAGAGCACTGGGGAAAGGCAGGCAGAGAATTCCTTGCTAGCACCTTCTCTGTGCCTGGGAAGCAGAAGTGTTCACATTGCTTTGCAGAATCGCTTTTGTGCAGAAAACAGTAACACTTGTTCAGAAGGAAAGAAAGCACAGAGCCCCAGATTCTATGTTGTCTTGGAGAGCTTGCAGAGCACTGGGGAAAGGCAGGCAGAGAATTCCCTGCTAGCACCTTCTCTGTGCCTGGGAAGCAGAAGTGTTCACATTGCTTCGCAAGAATCGCTTTTGTGCAGAAAACACTAACACTTGTTCAGAAGGAAAGAAAGCACAGAGCCCCACATTTTATGTTGTCCTGGAGAGCTTGCAGAGCACTGGGGAAAGGCAGGCAGAGAATTCCCTGATAGCACCTTCTCTGTGCCTGTTCACATTGCTTCGCATAATCGCTTTTGTGCAGAAAACAGTAACACTTGTTCAGAAGGAAAGAAAGCACAGAGCCCCAGATTCTATGTTGTCTTGGAGAGCTTGCAGAGCACTGGGGAAAGGCAGGCAGAGAATTCCCTGCTAGCACCTTCTCTGTGCCTGGGAAGCAGAAGTGTTCACATTGCTTCGCAAGAATCGCTTTTGTGCAGAAAACAGTAACACTTGTTCAGAAGGAAAGAAAGCACAGAGCCCCAGATTTTATGTTGTCCTGGAGAGCTTGCAGAGCACTGGGGAAAGGCAGGCAGAGAATTCCCTGATAGCACCTTCTCTGTGCCTGTTCACATTGCTTCGCAGAATCGCTTTTGTGCAGAAAACAGTAACACTTGTTCAGAAGAAAAGAAAGCACAGAGCCCCAGATTCTATGTTGTCCTGGAGAGCTTGCAGAGCACTGGGGAAAGGCAGGCAGAGAATTCCCTGATAGCACCTTCTCTGTGCCTGTTCACATTGCTTCGCAGAATCGCTTTTGTGCAGAAAACAGTAACACTTGTTCAGAAGGAAAGAAAGCACAGAGCCCCAGATTCTATGTTGTCCTGGAGAGCTTGCAGAGCACTGGGGAAAGGCAGGCAGAGAATTCCCTGCTAGCACCTTCTCTGTGCCTGGGAAACAGAAGTGTTCACATTGCTTCGCAGAATCGCTTTTGTGCAGAAAACACTAACACTTGTTCAGAAGGAAAGAAAGCACAGAGCCCCAGATTTTATGTTGTCCTGGAGAGCTTGCAGATCACTAGGGAAAGGCAGGCAGAGAATTCCCTGATAGCACCTTCTCTGTGCCTGTTCACATTGCTTCGCAGAATCGCTTTTGTGCAGAAAACAGTAACACTTGTTCAGAAGGAAAGAAAGCACAGAGCCCCAGATTCTATGTTGTCCTGGAGAGCTTGCAGAGCACTGGGGAAAGGCAGGCAGAGAATTCCCTGCTAGCACCTTCTCTGTGCCTGGGAAGCAGAAGTGTTCACATTGCTTCGCAAGAATCGCTTTTGTGCAGAAAACAGTAACACTTGTTCAGAAGGAAAGAAAGCACAGAGCCCCAGATTCTATGTTGTCCTGGAGAGCTTGCAGAGCACTGGGGAAAGGCAGGCAGAGAAATCCTTGCTAGCACCTTCTCTGTGCCTGGGAAGCAGAAGTGTTCACATTGCTTCGCAGAATCGCTTTTGTGCAGAAAACAGTAACACTTGTTCAGAAGGAAAGAAAGCACAGAGCCCCAGATTCTATGTTGTCCTGGAGAGCTTGCAGAGCACTGGGGAAAGGCAGGCAGAGAATTCCCTGCTAGCACCTTCTCTGTGCCTGGGAAGCAGAAGTGTTCACATTGCTTCGCAAGAATCGCTTTTGTGCAGAAAACACTAACACTTGTTCAGAAGGAAAGAAAGCACAGAGCCCCAGATTCTATGTTGTCCTGGAGAGCTTGCAGAGCACTGGGGAAAGGCAGGCAGAGAATTCCTTTCTAGCACCTTCTCTGTGCCTGTTCACATTGCTTCGCAGAATCGCTTTTGTGCAGAAAACAGTAACACTTGTTCAGAAGGAAAGAAAGCACAGAGCCCCAGATTCTATGTTGTCCTGGAGAGCTTGCAGAGCACTGGGGAAAGGCAGGCAGAGAATTCCCTGATAGCACCTTCTCTGTGCCTGTTCACATTGCTTCGCAGAATCGCTTTTGTGCAGAAAACACTAACACTTGTTCAGAACGAAAGAAAGCACAGAGCCCCAGATTCTATGTTGTCCTGGAGAGCTTGCAGAGCACTGGGGAAAGGCAGGCAGAGAATTCCCTGCTAGCACCTTCTCTGTGCCTGTTCACATTGCTTCGCAGAATCGCTTTTGTTCAGAAAACAGTAACACTTGTTCAGAACTAAAGAAAGCACAGAGCCCCAGATTCTATGTTGTCCTGGAGAGCTTGCAGAGCACTGGGGAAAGGCAGGCAGAGAATTCCTTGCTAGCACCTTCTCTGTGCCTGGGAAGCAGAAGTGTTCACATTGCTTCGCAGAATCGCTTTTGTGCAGAAAACAGTAACACTTGTTCAGAAGGAAAGAAAGCACAGAGCCCCAGATTCTATGTTGTCCTGGAGAGCTTGCAGAGCACTGGGGAAAGGCAGGCAGAGAATTCCCTGATAGCACCTTCTCTGTGCCTGTTCACATTGCTTCGCAGAATCGCTTTTGTGCAGAAAACATTAACACTTGTTCAGAAGGAAAGAAAGCACAGAGCCCCAGATTCTATGTTGTCCTGGAGAGCTTGCTGAGCACTGGGGAAAGGCAGGCAGAGAATTCCTTGCTAGCACCTTCTCTGTGCCTGGGAAGCAGAAGTGTTCACATTGCTTCGCAGAATCGCTTTTGTGCAGAAAACAGTAACACTTGTTCAGAAGGAAAGAAAGCACAGAGCCCCAGATTCTATGTTGTCCTGGAGAGCTTGCAGAGCACTGGGGAAAGGCAGGCAGAGAATTCCCTGCTAGCACCTTCTCTGTGCCTGGGAAGCAGAAGTGTTCACATTGCTTCGCAAGAATCGCTTTTGTGCAGAAAACACTAACACTTGTTCAGAAGGAAAGAAAGCACAGAGCCCCAGATTCTATGTTGTCCTGGAGAGCTTGCAGAGCACTGGGGAAAGGCAGGCAGAGAATTCCTTTCTAGCACCTTCTCTGTGCCTGTTCACATTGCTTCGCAGAATCGCTTTTGTGCAGAAAACAGTAACACTTGTTCAGAAGGAAAGAAAGCACAGAGCCCCAGATTCTATGTTGTCCTGGAGAGCTTGCAGAGCACTGGGGAAAGGCAGGCAGAGAATTCCCTGATAGCACCTTCTCTGTGCCTGTTCACATTGCTTCGCAGAATCGCTTTTGTGCAGAAAACACTAACACTTGTTCAGAACGAAAGAAAGCACAGAGCCCCAGATTCTATGTTGTCCTGGAGAGCTTGCAGAGCACTGGGGAAAGGCAGGCAGAGAATTCCCTGCTAGCACCTTCTCTGTGCCTGTTCACATTGCTTCGCAGAATCGCTTTTGTTCAGAAAACAGTAACACTTGTTCAGAACTAAAGAAAGCACAGAGCCCCAGATTCTATGTTGTCCTGGAGAGCTTGCAGAGCACTGGGGAAAGGCAGGCAGAGAATTCCTTGCTAGCACCTTCTCTGTGCCTGGGAAGCAGAAGTGTTCACATTGCTTCGCAGAATCGCTTTTGTGCAGAAAACAGTAACACTTGTTCAGAAGGAAAGAAAGCACAGAGCCCCAGATTCTATGTTGTCCTGGAGAGCTTGCAGAGCACTGGGGAAAGGCAGGCAGAGAATTCCCTGATAGCACCTTCTCTGTGCCTGTTCACATTGCTTCGCAGAATCGCTTTTGTGCAGAAAACATTAACACTTGTTCAGAAGGAAAGAAAGCACAGAGCCCCAGATTCTATGTTGTCCTGGAGAGCTTGCTGAGCACTGGGGAAAGGCAGGCAGAGAATTCCTTGCTAGCACCTTCTCTGTGCCTGGGAAGCAGAAGTGTTCACATTGCTTTGCAGAATCGCTTTTGTGCAGAAAACAGTAACACTTGTTCAGAAGGAAAGAAAGCACAGAGCCCCAGATTCTATGTTGTCCTGGAGAGCTTGCAGAGCACTGGGGAAAGGCAGGCAGAGAATTCCCTGCTAGCACCTTCTCTGTGCCTGGGAAGCAGAAGTGTTCACATTGCTTCGCAAGAATCGCTTTTGTGCAGAAAACAGTAACACTTGTTCAGAAGGAAAGAAAGCACAGAGCCCCAGATTCTATGTTGTCCTGGAGAGCTTGCAGAGCACTGGGGAAAGGCAGGCAGAGAATTCCCTGATAGCACCTTCTCTGTGCCTGTTCACATTGCTTCGCAGAATCGCTTTTGTGCAGAAAACATTAACACTTGTTCAGAAGGAAAGAAAGCACAGAGCCCCAGATTCTATGTTGTCCTGGAGAGCTTGCTGAGCACTGGGGAAAGGCAGGCAGAGAATTCCTTGCTAGCACCTTCTCTGTGCCTGGGAAGCAGAAGTGTTCACATTGCTTTGCAGAATCGCTTTTGTGCAGAAAACAGTAACACTTGTTCAGAACTAAAGAAAGCACAGAGCCCCAGATTCTATGTTGTCCTGGAGAGCTTGCAGAGCACTGGGGAAAGGCAGGCAGAGAATTCCCTGCTAGCACCTTCTCTGTGCCTGGGAAGCAGAAGTGTTCACATTGCTTCGCAAGAATCGCTTTTGTGCAGAAAACACTAACACTTGTTCAGAACGAAAGAAAGCACAGAGCCCCAGATTCTATGTTGTCCTGGAGAGCTTGCAGAGCACTGGGGAAAGGCAGGCAGAGAATTCCCTGCTAGCACCTTCTCTGTGCCTGTTCACATTGCTTCGCAGAATCGCTTTTGTGCAGAAAACAGTAACACTTGTTCAGAACGAAAGAAAGCACAGAGCCCCAGATTCTATGTTGTCCTGGAGAGCTTGCAGAGCACTGGGGAAAGGCAGGCAGAGAATTCCCTGATAGCACCTTCTCTGTGCCTGTTCACATTGCTTCGCAGAATCGCTTTTGTGCAGAAAACAGTAACACTTGTTCAGAAGGAAAGAAAGCACAGAGCCCCAGATTCTATGTTGTCATGGAGAGCTTGCAGAGCACTGGGGAAAGGCAGGCAGAGAATTCCCTGCTAGCACCTTCTCTGTGCCTGGGAAACAGAAGTGTTCACATTGCTTCGCAGAATCGCTTTTGTGCAGAAAACACTAACACTTGTTCAGAAGGAAAGAAAGCACAGAGCCCCAGATTTTATGTTGTCCTGGAGAGCTTGCAGAGCACTAGGGAAAGGCAGGCAGAGAATTCCCTGATAGCACCTTCTCTGTGCCTGTTCACATTGCTTCGCAGAATCGCTTTTGTGCAGAAAACAGTAACACTTGTTCAGAAGGAAAGAAAGCACAGAGCCCCAGATTCTATGTTGTCCTGGAGAGCTTGCAGAGCACTGGGGAAAGGCAGGCAGAGAATTCCCTGCTAGCACCTTCTCTGTGCCTGGGAAGCAGAAGTGTTCACATTGCTTCGCAAGAATCGCTTTTGTGCAGAAAACACTAACACTTGTTCAGAAGGAAAGAAAGCACAGAGGCCCAGATTCTATGTTGTCCTGGAGAGCTTGCAGAGCACTGGGGAAAGGCAGGCAGAGAAATCCTTGCTAGCACCTTCTCTGTGCCTGGGAAGCAGAAGTGTTCACATTGCTTCGCAGAATCGCTTTTGTGCAGAAAACAGTAACACTTGTTCAGAAGGAAAGAAAGCACAGAGCCCCAGATTCTATGTTGTCCTGGAGAGCTTGCAGAGCACTGGGGAAAGGCAGGCAGAGAATTCCCTGATAGCACCTTCTCTGTGCCTGGGAAGCAGAAGTGTTCACATTGCTTCGCAAGAATCGCTTTTGTGCAGAAAACACTAACACTTGTTCAGAAGGAAAGAAAGCACAGAGCCCCAGATTCTATGTTGTCCTGGAGAGCTTGCAGAGCACTGGGGAAAGGCAGGCAGAGAATTCCTTTCTAGCACCTTCTCTGTGCCTGTTCACATTGCTTCGCAGAATCGCTTTTGTGCAGAAAACAGTAACACTTGTTCAGAAGGAAAGAAAGCACAGAGCCCCAGATTCTATGTTGTCCTGGAGAGCTTGCAGAGCACTGGGGAAAGGCAGGCAGAGAATTCCTTGCTAGCACCTTCTCTGTGCCTGGGAAGCAGAAGTGTTCACATTGCTTCGCAAGAATCGCTTTTGTGCAGAAAACACTAACACTTGTTCAGAACGAAAGAAAGCACAGAGGCCCAGATTCTATGTTGTCCTGGAGAGCTTGCAGAGCACTGGGGAAAGGCAGGCAGAGAATTCCCTGCTAGCACCTTCTCTGTGCCTGTTCACATTGCTTCGCAGAATCGCTTTTGTTCAGAAAACAGTAACACTTGTTCAGAACTAAAGAAAGCACAGAGCCCCAGATTCTATGTTGTCCTGGAGAGCTTGCAGAGCACTGGGGAAAGGCAGGCAGAGAATTCCTTGCTAGCACCTTCTCTGTGCCTGGGAAGCAGAAGTGTTCACATTGCTTCGCAGAATCGCTTTTGTGCAGAAAACAGTAACACTTGTTCAGAAGGAAAGAAAGCACAGAGCCCCAGATTCTATGTTGTCCTGGAGAGCTTGCAGAGCACTGGGGAAAGGCAGGCAGAGAATTCCCTGATAGCACCTTCTCTGTGCCTGTTCACATTGCTTCGCAGAATCGCTTTTGTGCAGAAAACATTAACACTTGTTCAGAAGGAAAGAAAGCACAGAGCCCCAGATTCTATGTTGTCCTGGAGAGCTTGCTGAGCACTGGGGAAAGGCAGGCAGAGAATTCCTTGCTAGCACCTTCTCTGTGCCTGGGAAGCAGAAGTGTTCACATTGCTTTGCAGAATCGCTTTTGTGCAGAAAACAGTAACACTTGTTCAGAAGGAAAGAAAGCACAGAGCCCCAGATTCTATGTTGTCCTGGAGAGCTTGCAGAGCACTGGGGAAAGGCAGGCAGAGAATTCCCTGCTAGCACCTTCTCTGTGCCTGTTCACATTGCTTCGCAGAATCGCTTTTGTTCAGAAAACAGTAACACTTGTTCAGAACTAAAGGAAGCACAGAGCCCCAGATTCTATGTTGTCCTGGAAAGCTTGCAGAGCACTGGGGAAAGGCAGGCAGAGAATTCCCTGATAGAACCTTCTCTGTGCCTGGGAAGCAGAAGTGTTCACATTGCTTCGCAAGAATCGCTTTTGTGCAGAAAACACTAACACTTGTTCAGAAGGAAAGAAAGCACAGAGCCCCACATTTTATGTTGTCCTGGAGAGCTTGCAGAGCACTGGGGAAAGGCAGGCAGAGAATTCCCTGATAGCACCTTCTCTGTGCCTGTTCACATTGCTTCGCAGAATCGCTTTTGTGCAGAAAACAGTAACACTTGTTCAGAAGAAAAGAAAGCACAGAGCCCCAGATTCTATGTTGTCCTGGAGAGCTTGCAGAGCACTGGGGAAAGGCAGGCAGAGAATTCCCTGCTAGCACCTTCTCTGTGCCTGGGAAGCAGAAGTGTTCACATTGCTTCGCAAGAATCGCTTTTGTGCAGAAAACAGTAACACTTGTTCAGAAGGAAAGAAAGCACAGAGCCCCAGATTCTATGTTGTCCTGGAGAGCTTGCAGAGCACTGGGGAAAGGCAGGCAGAGAAATCCTTGCTAGCACCTTCTCTGTGCCTGGGAAGCAGAAGTGTTCACATTGCTTCGCAGAATCGCTTTTGTGCAGAAAACACTAACACTTGTTCAGAAGGAAAGAAAGCACAGAGCCCCAGATTCTATGTTGTCCTGGAGAGCTTGCAGAGCACTGGGGAAAGGCAGGCAGAGAATTCCCTGATAGCACCTTCTCTGTGCCTGTTCACATTGCTTCGCAGAATCGCTTTTGTGCAGAAAACAGTAACACTTGTTCAGAAGAAAAGAAAGCACAGAGCCCCAGATTCTATGTTGTCCTGGAGAGCTTGCAGAGCACTGGGGAAAGGCAGGCAGAGAATTCCCTGCTAGCACCTTCTCTGTGCCTGGGAAGCAGAAGTGTTCACATTGCTTCGCAAGAATCGCTTTTGTGCAGAAAACACTAACACTTGTTCAGAACGAAAGAAAGCACAGAGCCCCAGATTCTATGTTGTCCTGGAGAGCTTGCAGAGCACTGGGGAAAGGCAGGCAGAGAATTCCCTGCTAGCACCTTCTCTGTGCCTGTTCACATTGCTTCGCAGAATCGCTTTTGTTCAGAAAACAGTAACACTTGTTCAGAACTAAAGAAAGCACAGAGCCCCAGATTCTATGTTGTCCTGGAGAGCTTGCAGAGCACTGGGGAAAGGCAGGCAGAGAATTCCTTGCTAGCACCTTCTCTGTGCCTGGGAAGCAGAAGTGTTCACATTGCTTCGCAGAATCGCTTTTGTGCAGAAAACAGTAACACTTGTTCAGAAGGAAAGAAAGCACAGAGCCCCAGATTCTATGTTGTCTTGGAGAGCTTGCAGAGCACTGGGGAAAGGCAGGCAGAGAATTCCCTGATAGCACCTTCTCTGTGCCTGGGAAGCAGAAGTGTTCACATTGCTTCGCAAGAATCGCTTTTGTGCAGAAAACAGTAACACTTGTTCAGAAGGAAAGAAAGCACAGAGCCCCAGATTTTATGTTGTCCTGGAGAGCTTGCAGACCACTGGGGAAAGGCAGGCAGAGAATTCCCTGATAGCACCTTCTCTGTGCCTGTTCACATTGCTTCGCAGAATCGCTTTTGTGCAGAAAACAGTAACACTTGTTCAGAACGAAAGAAAGCACAGAGCCCCAGATTCTATGTTGTCCTGGAGAGCTTGCAGAGCACTGGGGAAAGGCAGGCAGAGAATTCCCTGATAGCACCTTCTCTGTGCCTGTTCACATTGCTTCGCAGAATCGCTTTTGTGCAGAAAACAGTAACACTTGTTCAGAAGGAAAGAAAGCACAGAGCCCCAGATTCTATGTTGTCCTGGAGAGCTTGCAGAGCACTGGGGAAAGGCAGGCAGAGAATTCCCTGCTAGCACCTTCTCTGTGCCTGGGAAACAGAAGTGTTCACATTGCTTCGCAGAATCGCTTTTGTGCAGAAAACACTAACACTTGTTCAGAAGGAAAGAAAGCACAGAGCCCCAGATTTTATGTTGTCCTGGAGAGCTTGCAGAGCACTAGGGAAAGGCAGGCAGAGAATTCCCTGATAGCACCTTCTCTGTGCCTGTTCACATTGCTTCGCAGAATCGCTTTTGTGCAGAAAACAGTAACACTTGTTCAGAAGGAAAGAAAGCACAGAGCCCCAGATTCTATGTTGTCCTGGAGAGCTTGCAGAGCACTGGGGAAAGGCAGGCAGAGAATTCCCTGCTAGCACCTTCTCTGTGCCTGGGAAGCAGAAGTGTTCACATTGCTTCGCAAGAATCGCTTTTGTGCAGAAAACAGTAACACTTGTTCAGAAGGAAAGAAAGCACAGAGCCCCAGATTCTATGTTGTCCTGGAGAGCTTGCAGAGCACTGGGGAAAGGCAGGCAGAGAAATCCTTGCTAGCACCTTCTCTGTGCCTGGGAAGCAGAAGTGTTCACATTGCTTCGCAGAATCGCTTTTGTGCAGAAAACAGTAACACTTGTTCAGAAGGAAAGAAAGCACAGAGCCCCAGATTCTATGTTGTCCTGGAGAGCTTGCAGAGCACTGGGGAAAGGCAGGCAGAGAATTCCCTGCTAGCACCTTCTCTGTGCCTGGGAAGCAGAAGTGTTCACATTGCTTCGCAAGAATCGCTTTTGTGCAGAAAACACTAACAATTGTTCAGAAGGAAAGAAAGCACAGAGCCCCAGATTTTATGTTGTCCTGGAGAGCTTGCAGAGCACTGGGGAAAGGCAGGCAGAGAATTCCCTGATAGCACCTTCTCTGTGCCTGTTCACATTGCTTCGCAGAATCGCTTTTGTGCAGAAAACATTAACACTTGTTCAGAAGGAAAGAAAGCACAGAGCCCCAGATTCTATGTTGTCCTGGAGAGCTTGCAGAGCACTGGGGAAAGGCAGGCAGAGAATTCCTTGCTAGCACCTTCTCTGTGCCTGGGAAGCAGAAGTGTTCACATTGCTTCGCAGAATCGCTTTTGTGCAGAAAACAGTAACACTTGTTCAGAAGGAAAGAAAGCACAGAGCCCCAGATTCTATGTTGTCCTGGAGAGCTTGCAGAGCACTGGGGAAAGGCAGGCAGAGAATTCCCTGATAGCACCTTCTCTGTGCCTGTTCACATTGCTTCGCAGAATCGCTTTTGTGCAGAAAACATTAACACTTGTTCAGAAGGAAAGAAAGCACAGAGCCCCAGATTCTATGTTGTCCTGGAGAGCTTGCTGAGCACTGGGGAAAGGCAGGCAGAGAATTCCTTGCTAGCACCTTCTCTGTGCCTGGGAAGCAGAAGTGTTCACATTGCTTCGCAGAATCGCTTTTGTGCAGAAAACAGTAACACTTGTTCAGAAGGAAAGAAAGCACAGAGCCCCAGATTCTATGTTGTCCTGGAGAGCTTGCAGAGCACTGGGGAAAGGCAGGCAGAGAATTCCCTGATAGCACCTTCTCTGTGCCTGTTCACATTGCTTTGCAGAATCGCTTTTGTGCAGAAAACAGTAACACTTGTTCAGAAGGAAAGAAAGCACAGAGCCCCAGATTCTATGTAGTCCTGGAGAGCTTGCAGAGCACTGGGGAAAGGCAGGCAGAGAATTCCTTGCTAGCACCTTCTCTGTGCCTGGGAAGCAGAAGTGTTCACATTGCTTCGCAAGAATCGCTTTTGTGCAGAAAACAGTAACACTTGTTCAGAAGGAAAGAAAGCACAGAGCCCCAGATTTTATGTTGTCCTGGAGAGCTTGCAGAGCACTGGGGAAAGGCAGGCAGAGAATTCCTTTCTAGCACCTTCTCTGTGCCTGGGAAGCAGAAGTGTTCACATTGGTTCGCAGAATCGCTTTTGTGCAGAAAACAGTAACACTTGTTCAGAAGGAAAGAAAGCACAGAGCCCCAGATTTTATGTTGTCCTGGAGAGCTTGCAGAGCACTGGGGAAAGGCAGGCAGAGAATTCCCTGATAGCACCTTCTCTGTGCCTGTTCACATTGCTTCGCAGAATCGCTTTTGTGCAGAAAACATTAACACTTGTTCAGAAGGAAAGAAAGCACAGAGCCCCAGATTCTATGTTGTCCTGGAGAGCTTGCAGAGCACTGGGGAAAGGCAGGCAGAGAATTCCTTGCTAGCACCTTCTCTGTGCCTGGGAAGCAGAAGTGTTCACATTGCTTCGCAGAATCGCTTTTGTGCAGAAAACAGTAACACTTGTTCAGAAGGAAAGAAAGCACAGAGCCCCAGATTCTATGTTGTCCTGGAGAGCTTGCAGAGCACTGGGGAAAGGCAGGCAGAGAATTCCCTGATAGCACCTTCTCTGTGCCTGTTCACATTGCTTCGCAGAATCGCTTTTGTGCAGAAAACATTAACACTTGTTCAGAAGGAAAGAAAGCACAGAGCCCCAGATTCTATGTTGTCCTGGAGAGCTTGCTGAGCACTGGGGAAAGGCAGGCAGAGAATTCCTTGCTAGCACCTTCTCTGTGCCTGGGAAGCAGAAGTGTTCACATTGCTTCGCAGAATCGCTTTTTTTCAGAAAACAGTAACACTTGTTCAGAACTAAAGAAAGCACAGAGCCCCAGATTCTATGTTGTCCTGGAGAGCTTGCAGAGCACTGGGGAAAGGCAGGCAGAGAATTCCCTGATAGCACCTTCTCTGTGCCTGTTCACATTGCTTCGCAGAATCGCTTTTGTGCAGAAAACAGTAACACTTGTTCAGAAGGAAAGAAAGCACAGAGCCCCAGATTCTATGTTGTCCTGGAGAGCTTGCAGAGCACTGGGGAAAGGCAGGCAGAGAATTCCCTGCTAGCACCTTCTCTGTGCCTGGGAAGCAGAAGTGTTCACATTGCTTCGCAAGAATCGCTTTTGTGCAGAAAACAGTAACACTTGTTCAGAAGGAAAGAAAGCACAGAGCCCCAGATTCTATGTTGTCCTGGAGAGCTTGCAGAGCACTGGGGAAAGGCAGGCAGAGAAATCCTTGCTAGCACCTTCTCTGTGCCTGGGAAGCAGAAGTGTTCACATTGCTTCGCAGAATCGCTTTTGTGCAGAAAACACTAACACTTGTTCAGAAGGAAAGAAAGCACAGAGCCCCAGATTCTATGTTGTCCTGGAGAGCTTGCAGAGCACTGGGGAAAGGCAGGCAGAGAATTCCCTGATAGCACCTTCTCTGTGCCTGTTCACATTGCTTCGCAGAATCGCTTTTGTGCAGAAAACAGTAACACTTGTTCAGAAGAAAAGAAAGCACAGAGCCCCAGATTCTATGTTGTCCTGGAGAGCTTGCAGAGCACTGGGGAAAGGCAGGCAGAGAATTCCCTGCTAGCACCTTCTCTGTGCCTGGGAAGCAGAAGTGTTCACATTGCTTCGCAAGAATCGCTTTTGTGCAGAAAACACTAACACTTGTTCAGAACGAAAGAAAGCACAGAGCCCCAGATTCTATGTTGTCCTGGAGAGCTTGCAGAGCACTGGGGAAAGGCAGGCAGAGAATTCCCTGCTAGCACCTTCTCTGTGCCTGTTCACATTGCTTCGCAGAATCGCTTTTGTTCAGAAAACAGTAACACTTGTTCAGAACTAAAGAAAGCACAGAGCCCCAGATTCTATGTTGTCCTGGAGAGCTTGCAGAGCACTGGGGAAAGGCAGGCAGAGAATTCCTTGCTAGCACCTTCTCTGTGCCTGGGAAGCAGAAGTGTTCACATTGCTTCGCAGAATCGCTTTTGTGCAGAAAACACTAACACTTGTTCAGAAGGAAAGAAAGCACAGAGCCCCAGATTCTATGTTGTCTTGGAGAGCTTGCAGAGCACTGGGGAAAGGCAGGCAGAGAATTCCCTGATAGCACCTTCTCTGTGCCTGGGAAGCAGAAGTGTTCACATTGCTTCGCAAGAATCGCTTTTGTGCAGAAAACAGTAACACTTGTTCAGAAGGAAAGAAAGCACAGAGCCCCAGATTTTATGTTGTCCTGGAGAGCTTGCAGACCACTGGGGAAAGGCAGGCAGAGAATTCCCTGATAGCACCTTCTCTGTGCCTGTTCACATTGCTTCGCAGAATCGCTTTTGTGCAGAAAACAGTAACACTTGTTCAGAACGAAAGAAAGCACAGAGCCCCAGATTCTATGTTGTCCTGGAGAGCTTGCAGAGCACTGGGGAAAGGCAGGCAGAGAATTCCCTGATAGCACCTTCTCTGTGCCTGTTCACATTGCTTCGCAGAATCGCTTTTGTGCAGAAAACAGTAACACTTGTTCAGAAGGAAAGAAAGCACAGAGCCCCAGATTCTATGTTGTCCTGGAGAGCTTGCAGAGCACTGGGGAAAGGCAGGCAGAGAATTCCCTGCTAGCACCTTCTCTGTGCCTGGGAAACAGAAGTGTTCACATTGCTTCGCAGAATCGCTTTTGTGCAGAAAACACTAACACTTGTTCAGAAGGAAAGAAAGCACAGAGCCCCAGATTTTATGTTGTCCTGGAGAGCTTGCAGAGCACTAGGGAAAGGCAGGCAGAGAATTCCCTGATAGCACCTTCTCTGTGCCTGTTCACATTGCTTCGCAGAATCGCTTTTGTGCAGAAAACAGTAACACTTGTTCAGAAGGAAAGAAAGCACAGAGCCCCAGATTCTATGTTGTCCTGGAGAGCTTGCAGAGCACTGGGGAAAGGCAGGCAGAGAATTCCCTGCTAGCACCTTCTCTGTGCCTGGGAAGCAGAAGTGTTCACATTGCTTCGCAAGAATCGCTTTTGTGCAGAAAACAGTAACACTTGTTCAGAAGGAAAGAAAGCACAGAGCCCCAGATTCTATGTTGTCCTGGAGAGCTTGCAGAGCACTGGGGAAAGGCAGGCAGAGAAATCCTTGCTAGCACCTTCTCTGTGCCTGGGAAGCAGAAGTGTTCACATTGCTTCGCAGAATCGCTTTTGTGCAGAAAACAGTAACACTTGTTCAGAAGGAAAGAAAGCACAGAGCCCCAGATTCTATGTTGTCCTGGAGAGCTTGCAGAGCACTGGGGAAAGGCAGGCAGAGAATTCCCTGCTAGCACCTTCTCTGTGCCTGGGAAGCAGAAGTGTTCACATTGCTTCGCAAGAATCGCTTTTGTGCAGAAAACACTAACAATTGTTCAGAAGGAAAGAAAGCACAGAGCCCCAGATTTTATGTTGTCCTGGAGAGCTTGCAGAGCACTGGGGAAAGGCAGGCAGAGAATTCCCTGATAGCACCTTCTCTGTGCCTGTTCACATTGCTTCGCAGAATCGCTTTTGTGCAGAAAACATTAACACTTGTTCAGAAGGAAAGAAAGCACAGAGCCCCAGATTCTATGTTGTCCTGGAGAGCTTGCAGAGCACTGGGGAAAGGCAGGCAGAGAATTCCTTGCTAGCACCTTCTCTGTGCCTGGGAAGCAGAAGTGTTCACATTGCTTCGCAGAATCGCTTTTGTGCAGAAAACAGTAACACTTGTTCAGAAGGAAAGAAAGCACAGAGCCCCAGATTCTATGTTGTCCTGGAGAGCTTGCAGAGCACTGGGGAAAGGCAGGCAGAGAATTCCCTGATAGCACCTTCTCTGTGCCTGTTCACATTGCTTCGCAGAATCGCTTTTGTGCAGAAAACATTAACACTTGTTCAGAAGGAAAGAAAGCACAGAGCCCCAGATTCTATGTTGTCCTGGAGAGCTTGCTGAGCACTGGGGAAAGGCAGGCAGAGAATTCCTTGCTAGCACCTTCTCTGTGCCTGGGAAGCAGAAGTGTTCACATTGCTTCGCAGAATCGCTTTTGTGCAGAAAACAGTAACACTTGTTCAGAAGGAAAGAAAGCACAGAGCCCCAGATTCTATGTTGTCCTGGAGAGCTTGCAGAGCACTGGGGAAAGGCAGGCAGAGAATTCCCTGATAGCACCTTCTCTGTGCCTGTTCACATTGCTTTGCAGAATCGCTTTTGTGCAGAAAACAGTAACACTTGTTCAGAAGGAAAGAAAGCACAGAGCCCCAGATTCTATGTAGTCCTGGAGAGCTTGCAGAGCACTGGGGAAAGGCAGGCAGAGAATTCCTTGCTAGCACCTTCTCTGTGCCTGGGAAGCAGAAGTGTTCACATTGCTTCGCAAGAATCGCTTTTGTGCAGAAAACAGTAACACTTGTTCAGAAGGAAAGAAAGCACAGAGCCCCAGATTTTATGTTGTCCTGGAGAGCTTGCAGAGCACTGGGGAAAGGCAGGCAGAGAATTCCTTTCTAGCACCTTCTCTGTGCCTGGGAAGCAGAAGTGTTCACATTGGTTCGCAGAATCGCTTTTGTGCAGAAAACAGTAACACTTGTTCAGAAGGAAAGAAAGCACAGAGCCCCAGATTTTATGTTGTCCTGGAGAGCTTGCAGAGCACTGGGGAAAGGCAGGCAGAGAATTCCCTGATAGCACCTTCTCTGTGCCTGTTCACATTGCTTCGCAGAATCGCTTTTGTGCAGAAAACATTAACACTTGTTCAGAAGGAAAGAAAGCACAGAGCCCCAGATTCTATGTTGTCCTGGAGAGCTTGCAGAGCACTGGGGAAAGGCAGGCAGAGAATTCCTTGCTAGCACCTTCTCTGTGCCTGGGAAGCAGAAGTGTTCACATTGCTTCGCAGAATCGCTTTTGTGCAGAAAACAGTAACACTTGTTCAGAAGGAAAGAAAGCACAGAGCCCCAGATTCTATGTTGTCCTGGAGAGCTTGCAGAGCACTGGGGAAAGGCAGGCAGAGAATTCCCTGATAGCACCTTCTCTGTGCCTGTTCACATTGCTTCGCAGAATCGCTTTTGTGCAGAAAACATTAACACTTGTTCAGAAGGAAAGAAAGCACAGAGCCCCAGATTCTATGTTGTCCTGGAGAGCTTGCTGAGCACTGGGGAAAGGCAGGCAGAGAATTCCTTGCTAGCACCTTCTCTGTGCCTGGGAAGCAGAAGTGTTCACATTGCTTCGCAGAATCGCTTTTTTTCAGAAAACAGTAACACTTGTTCAGAACTAAAGAAAGCACAGAGCCCCATATTCTATGTTGTCCTGGAGAGCTTGCAGAGCACTGGGGAAAGGCAGGCAGAGAATTCCCTGATAGCACCTTCTCTGTGCCTGTTCACATTGCTTCGCAGAATCGCTTTTGTGCAGAAAACAGTAACACTTGTTCAGAAGGAAAGAAAGCACAGAGCCCCAGATTCTATGTTGTCCTGGAGAGCTTGCAGAGCACTGGGGAAAGGCAGGCAGAGAATTCCCTGCTAGCACCTTCTCTGTGCCTGGGAAGCAGAAGTGTTCACATTGCTTCGCAAGAATCGCTTTTGTGCAGAAAACAGTAACACTTGTTCAGAAGGAAAGAAAGCACAGAGCCCCAGATTCTATGTTGTCCTGGAGAGCTTGCAGAGCACTGGGGAAAGGCAGGCAGAGAAATCCTTGCTAGCACCTTCTCTGTGCCTGGGAAGCAGAAGTGTTCACATTGCTTCGCAGAATCGCTTTTGTGCAGAAAACACTAACACTTGTTCAGAAGGAAAGAAAGCACAGAGCCCCAGATTCTATGTTGTCCTGGAGAGCTTGCAGAGCACTGGGGAAAGGCAGGCAGAGAATTCCCTGATAGCACCTTCTCTGTGCCTGTTCACATTGCTTCGCAGAATCGCTTTTGTTCAGAAAACAGTAACACTTGTTCAGAACTAAAGAAAGCACAGAGCCCCAGATTCTATGTTGTCCTGGAAAGCTTGCAGAGCACTGGGGAAAGGCAGGCAGAGAATTCCCTGATAGCACCTTCTCTGTACCTGGGAAGCAGAAGTGTTCACATTGCTTCGCAAGAATCGCTTTTGTGCAGAAAACACTAACACTTGTTCAGAAGGAAAGAAAGCACAGAGCCCCACATTTTATGTTGTCCTGGAGAGCTTGCAGAGCACTGGGGAAAGGCAGGCAGAGAATTCCCTGATAGCACCTTCTCTGTGCCTGTTCACATTGCTTCGCAGATTCGCTTTTGTGCAGAAAACAGTAACACTTGTTCAGAAGAAAAGAAAGCACAGAGCCCCAGATTCTATGTTGTCCTGGAGAGCTTGCAGAGCACTGGGGAAAGGCAGGCAGAGAATTCCCTGCTAGCACCTTCTCTGTGCCTGGGAAGCAGAAGTGTTCACATTGCTTCGCAAGAATCGCTTTTGTGCAGAAAACAGTAACACTTGTTCAGAACGAAAGAAAGCACAGAGGCCCAGATTCTATGTTGTCCTGGAGAGCTTGCAGAGCACTGGGGAAAGGCAGGCAGAGAATTCCCTGCTAGCACCTTCTCTGTGCCTGTTCACATTGCTTCGCAGAATCGCTTTTGTTCAGAAAACAGTAACACTTGTTCAGAACTAAAGAAAGCACAGAGCCCCAGATTCTATGTTGTCCTGGAGAGCTTGCAGAGCACTGGGGAAAGGCAGGCAGAGAATTCCTTGCTAGCACCTTCTCTGTGCCTGGGAAGCAGAAGTGTTCACATTGCTTCGCAGAATCGCTTTTGTGCAGAAAACAGTAACACTTGTTCAGAAGGAAAGAAAGCACAGAGCCCCAGATTCTATGTTGTCTTGGAGAGCTTGCAGAGCACTGGGGAAAGGCAGGCAGAGAATTCCCTGATAGCACCTTCTCTGTGCCTGGGAAGCAGAAGTGTTCACATTGCTTCGCAAGAATCGCTTTTGTGCAGAAAACAGTAACACTTGTTCAGAAGGAAAGAAAGCACAGAGCCCCAGATTCTATGTTGTCCTGGAGAGCTTGCAGAGCACTGGGGAAAGGCAGGCAGAGAATTCCCTGCTAGCACCTTCTCTGTGCCTGGGAAACAGAAGTGTTCACATTGCTTCGCAGAATCGCTTTTGTGCAGAAAACACTAACACTTGTTCAGAAGGAAAGAAAGCACAGAGCCCCAGATTTTATGTTGTCCTGGAGAGCTTGCAGAGCACTGGGGAAAGGCAGGCAGAGAATTCCCTGATAGCACCTTCTCTGTGCCTGTTCACATTGCTTCGCAGAATCGCTTTTGTGCAGAAAACAGTAACACTTGTTCAGAAGGAAAGAAAGCACAGAGCCCCAGATTCTATGTTGTCCTGGAGAGCTTGCAGAGCACTGGGGAAAGGCAGGCAGAGAATTCCCTGCTAGCACCTTCTCTGTGCCTGGGAAGCAGAAGTGTTCACATTGCTTCGCAAGAATCGCTTTTGTGCAGAAAACAGTAACACTTGTTCAGAAGGAAAGAAAGCACAGAGCCCCAGATTCTATGTTGTCCTGGAGAGCTTGCAGAGCACTGGGGAAAGGCAGGCAGAGAATTCCCTGATAGCACCTTCTCTGTGCCTGTTCACATTGCTTCGCAGAATCGCTTTTGTGCAGAAAACAGTAACACTTGTTCAGAAGGAAAGAAAGCACAGAGCCCCAGATTCTATGTTGTCCTGGAGAGCTTGCTGAGCACTGGGGAAAGGCAGGCAGAGAATTCCTTGCTAGCACCTTCTCTGTGCCTGGGAAGCAGAAGTGTTCACATTGCTTCGCAGAATCGCTTTTGTGCAGAAAACAGTAACACTTGTTCAGAAGGAAAGAAAGCACAGAGCCCCAGATTCTATGTTGTCCTGGAGAGCTTGCAGAGCACTGGGGAAAGGCAGGCAGAGAATTCCCTGCTAGCACCTTCTCTGTGCCTGTTCAGATTGCTTCGCAGAATCGCTTTTGTTCAGAAAACAGTAACACTTGTTCAGAACTAAAGAAAGCACAGAGCCCCAGATTCTATGTTGTCCTGGAAAGCTTGCAGAGCACTGGGGAAAGGCAGGCAGAGAATTCCCTGATAGCACCTTCTCTGTACCTGGGAAGCAGAAGTGTTCACATTGCTTCGCAAGAATCGCTTTTGTGCAGAAAACACTAACACTTGTTCAGAAGGAAAGAAAGCACAGAGCCCCAGATTCTATGTTGTCCTGGAGAGCTTGCAGAGCACTGGGGAAAGGCAGGCAGAGAATTCCCTGATAGCACCTTCTCTGTGCCTGTTCACATTGCTTCGCAGATTCGCTTTTGTGCAGAAAACAGTAACACTTGTTCAGAAGGAAAGAAAGCACAGAGCCCCAGATTCTATGTTGTCCTGGAGAGCTTGCAGAGCACTGGGGAAAGGCAGGCAGAGAATTCCCTGCTAGCACCTTCTCTGTGCCTGGGAAGCAGAAGTGTTCACATTGCTTCGCAAGAATCGCTTTTGTGCAGAAAACAGTAACACTTGTTCAGAACGAAAGAAAGCACAGAGGCCCAGATTCTATGTTGTCCTGGAGAGCTTGCAGAGCACTGGGGAAAGGCAGGCAGAGAATTCCCTGATAGCACCTTCTCTGTGCCTGGGAAGCAGAAGTGTTCACATTGCTTCGCAAGAATCGCTTTTGTGCAGAAAACACTAACACTTGTTCAGAAGGAAAGAAAGCACAGAGCCCCAGATTCTATGTTGTCCTGGAGAGCTTGCAGAGCACTGGGGAAAGGCAGGCAGAGAATTCCCTGATAGCACCTTCTCTGTGCCTGTTCACATTGCTTCGCAGAATCGCTTTTGTGCAGAAAACAGTAACACTTGTTCAGAAGGAAAGAAAGCACAGAGCCCCAGATTCTATGTTGTCCTGGAGAGCTTGCAGAGCACTGGGGAAAGGCAGGCAGAGAATTCCCTGCTAGCACCTTCTCTGTGCCTGGGAAGCAGAAGTGTTCACATTGCTTCGCAAGAATCGCTTTTGTGCAGAAAACACTAACACTTGTTCAGAAGGAAAGAAAGCACAGAGGCCCAGATTCTATGTTGTCCTGGAGAGCTTGCAGAGCACTGGGGAAAGGCAGGCAGAGAATTCCCTGCTAGCACCTTCTCTGTGCCTGTTCACATTGCTTCGCAGAATCGCTTTTGTTCAGAAAACAGTAACACTTTTCAGAACTAAAGAAAGCACAGAGCCCCAGATTCTATGTTGTCCTGGAGAGCTTGCAAAGCACTGGGGAAAGGCAGGCAGAGAATTCCTTGCTAGCACCTTCTCTGTGCCTGGGAAGCAGAAGTGTTCACATTGCTTCGCAGAATCGCTTTTGTGCAGAAAACAGTAACACTTGTTCAGAAGGAAAGAAAGCACAGAGCTCCAGATTCTATGTTGTCCTGGAGAGCTTGCAGAGCACTGGGGAAAGGCAGGCAGAGAATTCCCTGATAGCACCTTCTCTGTGCCTGTTCACATTGCTTCGCAGAATCGCTTTTGTGCAGAAAACATTAACACTTGTTCAGAAGGAAAGAAAGCACAGAGCCCCAGATTCTATGTTGTCCTGGAGAGCTTGCTGAGCACTGGGGAAAGGCAGGCAGAGAATTCCTTGCTAGCACCTTCTCTGTGCCTGGGAAGCAGAAGTGTTCACATTGCTTCGCAAGAATCGCTTTTGTGCAGAAAACAGTAACACTTGTTCAGAAGGAAAGAAAGCACAGAGCCCCAGATTTTATGTTGTCCTGGAGAGCTTGCAGAGCACTGGGGAAAGGCAGGCAGAGAATTCCCTGATAGCACCTTCTCTGTGCCTGTTCACATTGCTTCGCAGAATCGCTTTTGTGCAGAAAACAGTAACACTTGTTCAGAACGAAAGAAAGCACAGAGCCCCAGATTCTATGTTGTCCTGGAGAGCTTACAGAGCACTGGGGAAAGGCAGGCAGAGAATTCCCTGATAGCACCTTCTCTGTGCCTGTTCACATTGCTTCGCAGAATCGCTTTTGTGCAGAAAACAGTAACACTTGTTCAGAACGAAAGAAAGCACAGAGGCCCAGATTCTATGTTGTCCTGGAGAGCTTGCAGAGCACTGGGGAAAGGCAGGCAGAGAATTCCCTGCTAGCACCTTCTCTGTGCCTGTTCACATTGCTTCGCAGAATCGCTTTTGTTCAGAAAACAGTAACACTTGTTCAGAACTAAAGAAAGCACAGAGCCCCAGATTCTATGTTGTCCTGGAGAGCTTGCAGAGCACTGGGGAAAGGCAGGCAGAGAATTCCCTGCTAGCACCTTCTCTGTGCCTGGGAAACATAAGTGTTCACATTGCTTCGCAGAATCGCTTTTGTGCAGAAAACACTAACACTTGTTCAGAAGGAAAGAAAGCACAGAGCCCCAGATTTTATGTTGTCCTGGAGAGCTTGCAGAGCACTGGGGAAAGGCAGGCAGAGAATTCCCTGATAGCACCTTCTCTGTGCCTGTTCACATTGCTTCGCAGAATCGCTTTTGTGCAGAAAACAGTAACACTTGTTCAGAAGGAAAGAAAGCACAGAGCCCCAGATTCTATGTTGTCCTGGAGAGCTTGCAGAGCACTGGGGAAAGGCAGGCAGAGAAATCCTTGCTAGCACCTTCTCTGTGCCTGGGAAGCAGAAGTGTTCACATTGCTTCGCAGAATCGCTTTTGTGCAGAAAACAGTAACACTTGTTCAGAAGGAAAGAAAGCACAGAGGCCCAGATTCTATGTTGTCCTGGAGAGCTTGCAGAGCACTGGGGAAAGGCAGGCAGAGAATTCCCTGATAGCACCTTCTCTGTGCCTGTTCACATTGCTTCGCAGAATCGCTTTTGTGCAGAAAACAGTAACACTTGTTCAGAAGGAAAGAAAGCACAGAGCCCCAGATTCTATGTTGTCCTGGAGAGCTTGCAGAGCACTGGGGAAAGGCAGGCAGAGAATTCCTTGCTAGCACCTTCTCTGTGCCTGGGAAGCAGAAGTGTTCACATTGCTTCGCAAGAATCGCTTTTGTGCAGAAAACACTAACACTTGTTCAGAACGAAAGAAAGCACAGAGGCCCAGATTCTATGTTGTCCTGGAGAGCTTGCAGAGCACTGGGGAAAGGCAGGCAGAGAATTCCCTGCTAGCACCTTCTCTGTGCCTGTTCACATTGCTTCGCAGAATCGCTTTTGTTCAGAAAACAGTAACACTTGTTCAGAACTAAAGAAAGCACAGAGCCCCAGATTCTATGTTGTCCTGGAGAGCTTGCAGAGCACTGGGGAAAGGCAGGCAGAGAATTCCCTGATAGCACCTTCTCTGTGCCTGTTCACATTGCTTCGCAGAATCGCTTTTGTGCAGAAAACACTAACACTTGTTCAGAAGGAAAGAAAGCACAGAGCCCCAGATTCTATGTTGTCCTGGAGAGCTTGCAGAGCACTGGGGAAAGGCAGGCAGAGAATTCCCTGCTAGCACCTTCTCTGTGCCTGTTCACATTGCTTCGCAGAATCGCTTTTGTGCAGAAAACACTAACACTTGTTCAGAAGGAAAGAAAGCACAGAGCCCCAGATTTTATGTTGTCCTGGAGAGCTTGCAGAGCACTGGGGAAAGGCAGGCAGAGAATTCCCTGATAGCACCTTCTCTGTGCCTGTTCACATTGCTTCGCAGAATCGCTTTTGTGCAGAAAACAGTAACACTTGTTCAGAAGGAAAGAAAGCACAGAGCCCCAGATTCTATGTTGTCCTGGAGAGCTTGCAGAGCACTGGGGAAAGGCAGGCAGAGAAATCCTTGCTAGCACCTTCTCTGTGCCTGGGAAGCAGAAGTGTTCACATTGCTTCGCAGAATCGCTTTTGTGCAGAAAACAGTAACACTTGTTCAGAAGGAAAGAAAGCACAGAGCCCCAGATTCTATGTTGTCCTGGAGAGCTTGCAGAGCACTGGGGAAAGGCAGGCAGAGAAATCCTTGCTAGCACCTTCTCTGTGCCTGGGAAGCAGAAGTGTTCACATTGCTTCGCAGAATCGCTTTTGTGCAGAAAACAGTAACACTTGTTCAGAAGGAAAGAAAGCACAGAGCCCCAGATTCTATGTTGTCCTGGAGAGCTTGCAGAGCACTGGGGAAAGGCAGGCAGAGAATTCCCTGATAGCACCTTCTCTGTGCCTGGGAAGCAGAAGTGTTCACATTGCTTCGCAAGAATCGCTTTTGTGCAGAAAACACTAACACTTGTTCAGAAGGAAAGAAAGCACAGAGCCCCAGATTCTATGTTGTCCTGGAGAGCTTGCAGAGCACTGGGGAAAGGCAGGCAGAGAATTCCCTGATAGCACCTTCTCTGTGCCTGTTCACATTGCTTCGCAGAATCGCTTTTGTGCAGAAAACAGTAACACTTGTTCAGAAGGAAAGAAAGCACAGAGCCCCAGATTCTATGTTGTCCTGGAGAGCTTGCAGAGCACTGGGGAAAGGCAGGCAGAGAATTCCCTGCTAGCACCTTCTCTGTGCCTGGGAAGCAGAAGTGTTCACATTGCTTCGCAAGAATCGCTTTTGTGCAGAAAACACTAACACTTGTTCAGAAGGAAAGAAAGCACAGAGGCCCAGATTCTATGTTGTCCTGGAGAGCTTGCAGAGCACTGGGGAAAGGCAGGCAGAGAATTCCCTGCTAGCACCTTCTCTGTGCCTGTTCACATTGCTTCGCAGAATCGCTTTTGTTCAGAAAACAGTAACACTTGTTCAGAACTAAAGAAAGCACAGAGCCCCAGATTCTATGTTGTCCTGGAGAGCTTGCAGAGCACTGGGGAAAGGCAGGCAGAGAATTCCTTGCTAGCACCTTCTCTGTGCCTGGGAAGCAGAAGTGTTCACATTGCTTCGCAGAATCGCTTTTGTGCAGAAAACAGTAACACTTGTTCAGAAGGAAAGAAAGCACAGAGCCCCAGATTCTATGTTGTCCTGGAGAGCTTGCAGAGCACTGGGGAAAGGCAGGCAGAGAATTCCCTGATAGCACCTTCTCTGTGCCTGTTCACATTGCTTCGCAGAATCGCTTTTGTGCAGAAAACATTAACACTTGTTCAGAAGGAAAGAAAGCACAGAGCCCCAGATTCTATGTTGTCCTGGAGAGCTTGCTGAGCACTGGGGAAAGGCAGGCAGAGAATTCCTTGCTAGCACCTTCTCTGTGCCTGGGAAGCAGAAGTGTTCACATTGCTTCGCAAGAATCGCTTTTGTGCAGAAAACAGTAACACTTGTTCAGAAGGAAAGAAAGCACAGAGCCCCAGATTTTATGTTGTCCTGGAGAGCTTGCAGACCACTGGGGAAAGGCAGGCAGAGAATTCCCTGATAGCACCTTCTCTGTGCCTGTTCACATTGCTTCGCAGAATCGCTTTTGTGCAGAAAACAGTAACACTTGTTCAGAACGAAAGAAAGCACAGAGCCCCAGATTCTATGTTGTCCTGGAGAGCTTGCAGAGCACTGGGGAAAGGCAGGCAGAGAATTCCCTGATAGCACCTTCTCTGTGCCTGTTCACATTGCTTCGCAGAATCGCTTTTGTGCAGAAAACAGTAACACTTGTTCAGAAGGAAAGAAAGCACAGAGCCCCAGATTCTATGTTGTCCTGGAGAGCTTGCAGAGCACTGGGGAAAGGCAGGCAGAGAATTCCCTGCTAGCACCTTCTCTGTGCCTGTTCACATTGCTTCGCAGAATCGCTTTTGTGCAGAAAACACTAACACTTGTTCAGAACGAAAGAAAGCACAGAGCCCCAGATTCTATGTTGTCCTGGAGAGCTTGCAGAGCACTGGGGAAAGGCAGGCAGAGAATTCCCTGCTAGCACCTTCTCTGTGCCTGGGAAACAGAAGTGTTCACATTGCTTCGCAGAATCGCTTTTGTGCAGAAAACACTAACACTTGTTCAGAAGGAAAGAAAGCACAGAGCCCCAGATTTTATGTTGTCCTGGAGAGCTTGCAGAGCACTGGGGAAAGGCAGGCAGAGAATTCCCTGATAGCACCTTCTCTGTGCCTGTTCACATTGCTTCGCAGAATCGCTTTTGTGCAGAAAACAGTAACACTTGTTCAGAAGGAAAGAAAGCACAGAGCCCCAGATTCTATGTTGTCCTGGAGAGCTTGCAGAGCACTGGGGAAAGGCAGGCAGAGAAATCCTTGCTAGCACCTTCTCTGTGCCTGGGAAGCAGAAGTGTTCACATTGCTTCGCAGAATCGCTTTTGTGCAGAAAACAGTAACACTTGTTCAGAAGGAAAGAAAGCACAGAGCCCCAGATTCTATGTTGTCCTGGAGAGCTTGCAGAGCACTGGGGAAAGGCAGGCAGAGAATTCCCTGCTAGCACCTTCTCTGTGCCTGGGAAGCAGAAGTGTTCACATTGCTTCGCAAGAATCGCTTTTGTGCAGAAAACACTAACACTTGTTCAGAAGGAAAGAAAGCACAGAGGCCCAGATTCTATGTTGTCCTGGAGAGCTTGCAGAGCACTGGGGAAAGGCAGGCAGAGAATTCCCTGCTAGCACCTTCTCTGTGCCTGTTCACATTGCTTCGCAGAATCGCTTTTGTTCAGAAAACAGTAACACTTGTTCAGAACTAAAGAAAGCACAGAGCCCCAGATTCTATGTTGTCCTGGAGAGCTTGCAGAGCACTGGGGAAAGGCAGGCAGAGAATTCCTTGCTAGCACCTTCTCTGTGCCTGGGAAGCAGAAGTGTTCACATTGCTTCGCAGAATCGCTTTTGTGCAGAAAACAGTAACACTTGTTCAGAAGGAAAGAAAGCACAGAGCCCCAGATTCTATGTTGTCCTGGAGAGCTTGCAGAGCACTGGGGAAAGGCAGGCAGAGAATTCCCTGATAGCACCTTCTCTGTGCCTGTTCACATTGCTTCGCAGAATCGCTTTTGTGCAGAAAACATTAACACTTGTTCAGAAGGAAAGAAAGCACAGAGCCCCAGATTCTATGTTGTCCTGGAGAGCTTGCTGAGCACTGGGGAAAGGCAGGCAGAGAATTCCTTGCTAGCACCTTCTCTGTGCCTGGGAAGCAGAAGTGTTCACATTGCTTCGCAAGAATCGCTTTTGTGCAGAAAACAGTAACACTTGTTCAGAAGGAAAGAAAGCACAGAGCCCCAGATTTTATGTTGTCCTGGAGAGCTTGCAGACCACTGGGGAAAGGCAGGCAGAGAATTCCCTGATAGCACCTTCTCTGTGCCTGTTCACATTGCTTCGCAGAATCGCTTTTGTGCAGAAAACAGTAACACTTGTTCAGAACGAAAGAAAGCACAGAGCCCCAGATTCTATGTTGTCCTGGAGAGCTTGCAGAGCACTGGGGAAAGGCAGGCAGAGAATTCCCTGATAGCACCTTCTCTGTGCCTGTTCACATTGCTTCGCAGAATCGCTTTTGTGCAGAAAACAGTAACACTTGTTCAGAAGGAAAGAAAGCACAGAGCCCCAGATTCTATGTTGTCCTGGAGAGCTTGCAGAGCACTGGGGAAAGGCAGGCAGAGAATTCCCTGCTAGCACCTTCTCTGTGCCTGTTCACATTGCTTCGCAGAATCGCTTTTGTGCAGAAAACACTAACACTTGTTCAGAACGAAAGAAAGCACAGAGCCCCAGATTCTATGTTGTCCTGGAGAGCTTGCAGAGCACTGGGGAAAGGCAGGCAGAGAATTCCTTTCTAGCACCTTCTCTGTGCCTGGGAAACAGAAGTGTTCACATTGCTTCGCAGAATCGCTTTTGTGCAGAAAACACTAACACTTGTTCAGAAGGAAAGAAAGCACAGAGCCCCAGATTTTATGTTGTCCTGGAGAGCTTGCAGAGCACTGGGGAAAGGCAGGCAGAGAATTCCCTGATAGCACCTTCTCTGTGCCTGTTCACATTGCTTCGCAGAATCGCTTTTGTGCAGAAAACAGTAACACTTGTTCAGAAGGAAAGAAAGCACAGAGCCCCAGATTCTATGTTGTCCTGGAGAGCTTGCAGAGCACTGGGGAAAGGCAGGCAGAGAAATCCTTGCTAGCACCTTCTCTGTGCCTGGGAAGCAGAAGTGTTCACATTGCTTCGCAGAATCGCTTTTGTGCAGAAAACAGTAACACTTGTTCAGAAGGAAAGAAAGCACAGAGGCCCAGATTCTATGTTGTCCTGGAGAGCTTGCAGAGCACTGGGGAAAGGCAGGCAGAGAATTCCCTGCTAGCACCTTCTCTGTGCCTGGGAAGCAGAAGTGTTCACATTGCTTCGCAAGAATCGCTTTTGTGCAGAAAACACTAACACTTGTTCAGAAGGAAAGAAAGCACAGAGCCCCAGATTTTATGTTGTCCTGGAGAGCTTGCAGAGCACTGGGGAAAGGCAGGCAGAGAATTCCCTGATAGCACCTTCTCTGTGCCTGTTCACATTGCTTCGCAGAATCGCTTTTGTGCAGAAAACAGTAACACTTGTTCAGAAGGAAAGAAAGCACAGAGCCCCAGATTCTATGTTGTCCTGGAGAGCTTGCAGAGCACTGGGGAAAGGCAGGCAGAGAATTCCTTGCTAGCACCTTCTCTGTGCCTGGGAAGCAGAAGTGTTCACATTGCTTCGCAAGAATCGCTTTTGTGCAGAAAACACTAACACTTGTTCAGAACGAAAGAAAGCACAGAGGCCCAGATTCTATGTTGTCCTGGAGAGCTTGCAGAGCACTGGGGAAAGGCAGGCAGAGAATTCCCTGCTAGCACCTTCTCTGTGCCTGTTCACATTGCTTCGCAGAATCGCTTTTGTTCAGAAAACAGTAACACTTGTTCAGAACTAAAGAAAGCACAGAGCCCCAGATTCTATGTTGTCCTGGAGAGCTTGCAGAGCACTGGGGAAAGGCAGGCAGAGAATTCCTTGCTAGCACCTTCTCTGTGCCTGGGAAGCAGAAGTGTTCACATTGCTTCGCAGAATCGCTTTTGTGCAGAAAACAGTAACACTTGTTCAGAAGGAAAGAAAGCACAGAGCCCCAGATTCTATGTTGTCTTGGAGAGCTTGCAGAGCACTGGGGAAAGGCAGGCAGAGAATTCCCTGCTAGCACCTTCTCTGTGCCTGGGAAGCAGAAGTGTTCACATTGCTTCGCAAGAATCGCTTTTGTGCAGAAAACAGTAACACTTGTTCAGAAGGAAAGAAAGCACAGAGCCCCAGATTTTATGTTGTCCTGGAGAGCTTGCAGAGCACTGGGGAAAGGCAGGCAGAGAATTCCCTGATAGCACCTTCTCTGTGCCTGTTCACATTGCTTCGCAGAATCGCTTTTGTGCAGAAAACAGTAACACTTGTTCAGAAGGAAAGAAAGCACAGAGCCCCAGATTCTATGTTGTCCTGGAGAGCTTGCAGAGCACTGGGGAAAGGCAGGCAGAGAATTCCCTGATAGCACCTTCTCTGTGCCTGTTCACATTGCTTCGCAGAATCGCTTTTGTGCAGAAAACAGTAACACTTGTTCAGAAGGAAAGAAAGCACAGAGCCCCAGATTCTATGTTGTCCTGGAGAGCTTGCAGAGCACTGGGGAAAGGCAGGCAGAGAATTCCCTGCTAGCACCTTCTCTGTGCCTGGGAAACAGAAGTGTTCACATTGCTTCGCAGAATCGCTTTTGTGCAGAAAACACTAACACTTGTTCAGAAGGAAAGAAAGCACAGAGCCCCAGATTTTATGTTGTCCTGGAGAGCTTGCAGAGCACTAGGGAAAGGCAGGCAGAGAATTCCCTGATAGCACCTTCTCTGTGCCTGTTCACATTGCTTCGCAGAATCGCTTTTGTGCAGAAAACAGTAACACTTGTTCAGAAGGAAAGAAAGCACAGAGCCCCAGATTCTATGTTGTCCTGGAGAGCTTGCAGAGCACTGGGGAAAGGCAGGCAGAGAATTCCCTGCTAGCACCTTCTCTGTGCCTGGGAAGCAGAAGTGTTCACATTGCTTCGCAAGAATCGCTTTTGTGCAGAAAACAGTAACACTTGTTCAGAAGGAAAGAAAGCACAGAGCCCCAGATTCTATGTTGTCCTGGAGAGCTTGCAGAGCACTGGGGAAAGGCAGGCAGAGAAATCCTTGCTAGCACCTTCTCTGTGCCTGGGAAGCAGAAGTGTTCACATTGCTTCGCAGAATCGCTTTTGTGCAGAAAACAGTAACACTTGTTCAGAAGGAAAGAAAGCACAGAGCCCCAGATTCTATGTTGTCCTGGAGAGCTTGCAGAGCACTGGGGAAAGGCAGGCAGAGAATTCCCTGCTAGCACCTTCTCTGTGCCTGGGAAGCAGAAGTGTTCACATTGCTTCGCAAGAATCGCTTTTGTGCAGAAAACACTAACACTTGTTCAGAAGGAAAGAAAGCACAGAGCCCCAGATTCTATGTTGTCCTGGAGAGCTTGCAGAGCACTGGGGAAAGGCAGGCAGAGAATTCCTTTCTAGCACCTTCTCTGCGCCTGTTCACATTGCTTCGCAGAATCGCTTTTGTGCAGAAAACAGTAACACTTGTTCAGAAGGAAAGAAAGCACAGAGCCCCAGATTCTATGTTGTCCTGGAGAGCTTGCAGAGCACTGGGGAAAGGCAGGCAGAGAATTCCTTTCTAGCACCTTCTCTGTGCCTGGGAAGCAGAAGTGTTCACATTGGTTCGCAGAATCGCTTTTGTGCAGAAAACAGTAACACTTGTTCAGAAGGAAAGAAAGCACAGAGCCCCAGATTTTATGTTGTCCTGGAGAGCTTGCAGAGCACTGGGGAAAGGCAGGCAGAGAATTCCCTGATAGCACCTTCTCTGTGCCTGTTCACATTGCTTCGCAGAATCGCTTTTGTGCAGAAAACATTAACACTTGTTCAGAAGGAAAGAAAGCACAGAGCCCCAGATTCTATGTTGTCCTGGAGAGCTTGCAGAGCACTGGGGAAAGGCAGGCAGAGAATTCCTTGCTAGCACCTTCTCTGTGCCTGGGAAGCAGAAGTGTTCACATTGCTTCGCAGAATCGCTTTTGTGCAGAAAACAGTAACACTTGTTCAGAAGGAAAGAAAGCACAGAGCCCCAGATTCTATGTTGTCTTGGAGAGCTTGCAGAGCACTGGGGAAAGGCAGGCAGAGAATTCCCTGATAGCACCTTCTCTGTGCCTGGGAAGCAGAAGTGTTCACATTGCTTCGCAAGAATCGCTTTTGTGCAGAAAACAGTAACACTTGTTCAGAAGGAAAGAAAGCACAGAGCCCCAGATTCTATGTTGTCCTGGAGAGCTTGCAGAGCACTGGGGAAAGGCAGGCAGAGAATTCCCTGCTAGCACCTTCTCTGTGCCTGGGAAACAGAAGTGTTCACATTGCTTCGCAGAATCGCTTTTGTGCAGAAAACACTAACACTTGTTTAGAAGGAAAGAAAGCACAGAGCCCCAGATTTTATGTTGTCCTGGAGAGCTTGCAGAGCACTGGGGAAAGGCAGGCAGAGAATTCCCTGATAGCACCTTCTCTGTGCCTGTTCACATTGCTTCGCAGAATCGCTTTTGTGCAGAAAACAGTAACACTTGTTCAGAAGGAAAGAAAGCACAGAGCCCCAGATTCTATGTTGTCCTGGAGAGCTTGCAGAGCACTGGGGAAAGGCAGGCAGAGAAATCCTTGCTAGCACCTTCTCTGTGCCTGGGAAGCAGAAGTGTTCACATTGCTTCGCAGAATCGCTTTTGTGCAGAAAACAGTAACACTTGTTCAGAAGGAAAGAAAGCACAGAGCCCCAGATTCTATGTTGTCCTGGAGAGCTTGCAGAGCACTGGGGAAAGGCAGGCAGAGAATTCCCTGCTAGCACCTTCTCTGTGCCTGGGAAGCAGAAGTGTTCACATTGCTTCGCAAGAATCGCTTTTGTGCAGAAAACACTAACACTTGTTCAGAAGGAAAGAAAGCACAGAGCCCCAGATTCTATGTTGTCCTGGAGAGCTTGCAGAGCACTGGGGAAAGGCAGGCAGAGAATTCCCTGATAGCACCTTCTCTGTGCCTGTTCACATTGCTTCGCAGAATCGCTTTTGTGCAGAAAACAGTAACACTTGTTCAGAAGGAAAGAAAGCACAGAGCCCCAGATTCTATGTTGTCCTGGAGAGCTTGCAGAGCACTGGGGAAAGGCAGGCAGAGAATTCCCTGCTAGCACCTTCTTTGTGCCTGGGAAGCAGAAGTGTTCACATTGCTTCGCAAGAATCGCTTTTGTGCAGAAAACACTAACACTTGTTCAGAAGGAAAGAAAGCACAGAGGCCCAGATTCTATGTTGTCCTGGAGAGCTTGCAGAGCACTGGGGAAAGGCAGGCAGAGAATTCCCTGATAGCACCTTCTCTGTGCCTGTTCACATTGCTTCGCAGAATCGCTTTTGTTCAGAAAACAGTAACACTTGTTCAGAACTAAAGAAAGCACAGAGCCCCAGATTCTATGTTGTCCTGGAGAGCTTGCAGAGCACTGGGGAAAGGCAGGCAGAGAATTCCTTGCTAGCACCTTCTCTGTGCCTGGGAAGCAGAAGTGTTCACATTGGTTCGCAGAATCGCTTTTGTGCAGAAAACAGTAACACTTGTTCAGAACGAAAGAAAGCACAGAGCCCCAGATTCTATGTTGTCCTGGAGAGCTTGCAGAGCACTGGGGAAAGGCAGGCAGAGAATTCCCTGATAGCACCTTCTCTGTGCCTGTTCACATTGCTTCGCAGAATCGCTTTTGTGCAGAAAACAGTAACACTTGTTCAGAACGAAAGAAAGCACAGAGCCCCAGATTCTATGTTGTCCTGGAGAGCTTGCAGAGCACTGGGGAAAGGCAGGCAGAGAATTCCCTGATAGCACCTTCTCTGTGCCTGTTCACATTGCTTCGCAGAATCGCTTTTGTGCAGAAAACAGTAACACTTGTTCAGAACGAAAGAAAGCACAGAGCCCCAGATTCTATGTTGTCCTGGAGAGCTTGCAGAGCACTGGGGAAAGGCAGGCAGAGAATTCCCTGCTAGCACCTTCTCTGTGCCTGGGAAGCAGAAGTGTTCACATTGCTTCGCAAGAATCGCTTTTGTGCAGAAAACAGTAACACTTGTTCAGAAGGAAAGAAAGCACAGAGCCCCAGATTCTATGTTGTCCTGGAGAGCTTGCAGAGCACTGGGGAAAGGCAGGCAGAGAATTCCCTGATAGCACCTTCTCTGTGCCTGTTCACATTGCTTCGCAGAATCGCTTTTGTGCAGAAAACAGTAACACTTGTTCAGAAGGAAAGAAAGCACAGAGCCCCAGATTCTATGTTGTCCTGGAGAGCTTGCTGAGCACTGGGGAAAGGCAGGCAGAGAATTCCTTGCTAGCACCTTCTCTGTGCCTGGGAAGCAGAAGTGTTCACATTGCTTCGCAGAATCGCTTTTTTTCAGAAAACAGTAACACTTGTTCAGAACTAAAGAAAGCACAGAGCCCCAGATTCTATGTTGTCCTGGAGAGCTTGCAGAGCACTGGGGAAAGGCAGGCAGAGAATTCCCTGCTAGCACCTTCTCTGTGCCTGTTCAGATTGCTTCGCAGAATCGCTTTTGTTCAGAAAACAGTAACACTTGTTCAGAACTAAAGAAAGCACAGAGCCCCAGATTCTATGTTGTCCTGGAAAGCTTGCAGAGCACTGGGGAAAGGCAGGCAGAGAATTCCCTGATAGCACCTTCTCTGTACCTGGGAAGCAGAAGTGTTCACATTGCTTCGCAAGAATCGCTTTTGTGCAGAAAACACTAACACTTGTTCAGAAGGAAAGAAAGCACAGAGCCCCACATTTTATGTTGTCCTGGAGAGCTTGCAGAGCACTGGGGAAAGGCAGGCAGAGAATTCCCTGATAGCACCTTCTCTGTGCCTGTTCACATTGCTTCGCAGATTCGCTTTTGTGCAGAAAACAGTAACACTTGTTCAGAAGGAAAGAAAGCACAGAGCCCCAGATTCTATGTTGTCCTGGAGAGCTTGCAGAGCACTGGGGAAAGGCAGGCAGAGAATTCCCTGCTAGCACCTTCTCTGTGCCTGGGAAGCAGAAGTGTTCACATTGCTTCGCAAGAATCGCTTTTGTGCAGAAAACAGTAACACTTGTTCAGAACGAAAGAAAGCACAGAGGCCCAGATTCTATGTTGTCCTGGAGAGCTTGCAGAGCACTGGGGAAAGGCAGGCAGAGAATTCCCTGCTAGCACCTTCTCTGTGCCTGTTCACATTGCTTCGCAGAATCGCTTTTGTTCAGAAAACAGTAACACTTGTTCAGAACTAAAGAAAGCACAGAGCCCCAGATTCTATGTTGTCCTGGAGAGCTTGCAGAGCACTGGGGAAAGGCAGGCAGAGAATTCCTTGCTAGCACCTTCTCTGTGCCTGGGAAGCAGAAGTGTTCACATTGCTTCGCAGAATCGCTTTTGTGCAGAAAACAGTAACACTTGTTCAGAAGGAAAGAAAGCACAGAGCCCCAGATTCTATGTTGTCCTGGAGAGCTTGCAGAGCACTGGGGAAAGGCAGGCAGAGAATTCCCTGATAGCACCTTCTGTGTGCCTGGGAAGCAGAAGTGTTCACATTGCTTCGCAAGAATCGCTTTTGTGCAGAAAACAGTAACACTTGTTCAGAAGGAAAGAAAGCACAGAGCCCCAGATTCTATGTTGTCCTGGAGAGCTTGCAGAGCACTGGGGAAAGGCAGGCAGAGAATTCCCTGCTAGCACCTTCTCTGTGCCTGGGAAACAGAAGTGTTCACATTGCTTCGCAGAATCGCTTTTGTGCAGAAAACACTAACACTTGTTCAGAAGGAAAGAAAGCACAGAGCCCCAGATTTTATGTTGTCCTGGAGAGCTTGCAGAGCACTGGGGAAAGGCAGGCAGAGAATTCCCTGATAGCACCTTCTCTGTGCCTGTTCACATTGCTTCGCAGAATCGCTTTTGTGCAGAAAACAGTAACACTTGTTCAGAAGGAAAGAAAGCACAGAGCCCCAGATTCTATGTTGTCCTGGAGAGCTTGCAGAGCACTGGGGAAAGGCAGGCAGAGAATTCCCTGATAGCACCTTCTCTGTGCCTGGGAAGCAGAAGTGTTCACATTGCTTCGCAGAATCGCTTTTGTGCAGAAAACACTAACACTTGTTCAGAAGGAAAGAAAGCACAGAGCCCCAGATTCTATGTTGTCCTGGAGAGCTTGCAGAGCACTGGGGAAAGGCAGGCAGAGAATTCCCTGATAGCACCTTCTCTGTGCCTGGGAAGCAGAAGTGTTCACATTGCTTCGCAAGAATCGCTTTTGTGCAGAAAACACTAACACTTGTTCAGAAGGAAAGAAAGCACAGAGCCCCAGATTCTATGTTGTCCTGGAGAGCTTGCAGAGCACTGGGGAAAGGCAGGCAGAGAATTCCCTGATAGCACCTTCTCTGTGCCTGTTCACATTGCTTCGCAGAATCGCTTTTGTGCAGAAAACAGTAACACTTGTTCAGAAGGAAAGAAAGCACAGAGCCCCAGATTCTATGTTGTCCTGGAGAGCTTGCAGAGCACTGGGGAAAGGCAGGCAGAGAATTCCCTGATAGCACCTTCTCTGTGCCTGGGAAGCAGAAGTGTTCACATTGCTTCGCAAGAATCGCTTTTGTGCAGAAAACACTAACACTTGTTCAGAAGGAAAGAAAGCACAGAGGCCCAGATTCTATGTTGTCCTGGAGAGCTTGCAGAGCACTGGGGAAAGGCAGGCAGAGAATTCCCTGCTAGCACCTTCTCTGTGCCTGTTCACATTGCTTCGCAGAATCGCTTTTGTTCAGAAAACAGTAACACTTGTTCAGAACTAAAGAAAGCACAGAGCCCCAGATTCTATGTTGTCCTGGAGAGCTTGCAAAGCACTGGGGAAAGGCAGGCAGAGAATTCCTTGCTAGCACCTTCTCTGTGCCTGGGAAGCAGAAGTGTTCACATTGCTTCGCAGAATCGCTTTTGTGCAGAAAACAGTAACACTTGTTCAGAAGGAAAGAAAGCACAGAGCTCCAGATTCTATGTTGTCCTGGAGAGCTTGCAGAGCACTGGGGAAAGGCAGGCAGAGAATTCCCTGATAGCACCTTCTCTGTGCCTGTTCACATTGCTTCGCAGAATCGCTTTTGTGCAGAAAACATTAACACTTGTTCAGAAGGAAAGAAAGCACAGAGCCCCAGATTCTATGTTGTCCTGGAGAGCTTGCTGAGCACTGGGGAAAGGCAGGCAGAGAATTCCTTGCTAGCACCTTCTCTGTGCCTGGGAAGCAGAAGTGTTCACATTGCTTCGCAAGAATCGCTTTTGTGCAGAAAACAGTAACACTTGTTCAGAAGGAAAGAAAGCACAGAGCCCCAGATTTTATGTTGTCCTGGAGAGCTTGCAGACCACTGGGGAAAGGCAGGCAGAGAATTCCCTGATAGCACCTTCTCTGTGCCTGTTCACATTGCTTCGCAGAATCGCTTTTGTGCAGAAAACAGTAACACTTGTTCAGAACGAAAGAAAGCACAGAGCCCCAGATTCTATGTTGTCCTGGAGAGCTTACAGAGCACTGGGGAAAGGCAGGCAGAGAATTCCCTGATAGCACCTTCTCTGTGCCTGTTCACATTGCTTCGCAGAATCGCTTTTGTGCAGAAAACAGTAACACTTGTTCAGAACGAAAGAAAGCACAGAGGCCCAGATTCTATGTTGTCCTGGAGAGCTTGCAGAGCACTGGGGAAAGGCAGGCAGAGAATTCCCTGCTAGCACCTTCTCTGTGCCTGTTCACATTGCTTCGCAGAATCGCTTTTGTTCAGAAAACAATAACACTTGTTCAGAACTAAAGAAAGCACAGAGCCCCAGATTCTATGTTGTCCTGGAGAGCTTGCAGAGCACTGGGGAAAGGCAGGCAGAGAATTCCCTGCTAGCACCTTCTCTGTGCCTGGGAAACATAAGTGTTCACATTGCTTCGCAGAATCGCTTTTGTGCAGAAAACACTAACACTTGTTCAGAAGGAAAGAAAGCACAGAGCCCCAGATTTTATGTTGTCCTGGAGAGCTTGCAGAGCACTGGGGAAAGGCAGGCAGAGAATTCCCTGATAGCACCTTCTCTGTGCCTGTTCACATTGCTTCGCAGAATCGCTTTTGTGCAGAAAACAGTAACACTTGTTCAGAAGGAAAGAAAGCACAGAGCCCCAGATTCTATGTTGTCCTGGAGAGCTTGCAGAGCACTGGGGAAAGGCAGGCAGAGAAATCCTTGCTAGCACCTTCTCTGTGCCTGGGAAGCAGAAGTGTTCACATTGCTTCGCAGAATCGCTTTTGTGCAGAAAACAGTAACACTTGTTCAGAAGGAAAGAAAGCACAGAGGCCCAGATTCTATGTTGTCCTGGAGAGCTTGCAGAGCACTGGGGAAAGGCAGGCAGAGAATTCCCTGATAGCACCTTCTCTGTGCCTGGGAAGCAGAAGTGTTCACATTGCTTCGCAAGAATCGCTTTTGTGCAGAAAACAGTAACACTTGTTCAGAAGGAAAGAAAGCACAGAGCCCCAGATTTTATGTTGTCCTGGAGAGCTTGCAGAGCACTGGGGAAAGGCAGGCAGAGAATTCCCTGATAGCACCTTCTCTGTGCCTGTTCACATTGCTTCGCAGAATCGCTTTTGTGCAGAAAACAGTAACACTTGTTCAGAAGGAAAGAAAGCACAGAGCCCCAGATTCTATGTTGTCCTGGAGAGCTTGCAGAGCACTGGGGAAAGGCAGGCAGAGAATTCCTTGCTAGCACCTTCTCTGTGCCTGGGAAGCAGAAGTGTTCACATTGCTTCGCAAGAATCGCTTTTGTGCAGAAAACACTAACACTTGTTCAGAAGGAAAGAAAGCACAGAGGCCCAGATTCTATGTTGTCCTGGAGAGCTTGCAGAGCACTGGGGAAAGGCAGGCAGAGAATTCCCTGCTAGCACCTTCTCTGTGCCTGTTCACATTGCTTCGCAGAATCGCTTTTGTTCAGAAAACAGTAACACTTGTTCAGAACTAAAGAAAGCACAGAGCCCCAGATTCTATGTTGTCCTGGAGAGCTTGCAGAGCACTGGGGAAAGGCAGGCAGAGAATTCCCTGATAGCACCTTCTCTGTGCCTGTTCACATTGCTTCGCAGAATCGCTTTTGTGCAGAAAACATTAACACTTGTTCAGAAGGAAAGAAAGCACAGAGCCCCAGATTCTATGTTGTCCTGGAGAGCTTGCAGAGCACTGGGGAAAGGCAGGCAGAGAATTCCCTGCTAGCACCTTCTCTGTGCCTGTTCACATTGCTTCGCAGAATCGCTTTTGTTCAGAAAACAATAACACTTGTTCAGAACTAAAGAAAGCACAGAGCCCCAGATTCTATGTTGTCCTGGAAAGCTTGCAGAGCACTGGGGAAAGGCAGGCAGAGAATTCCCTGATAGAACCTTCTCTGTGCCTGGGAAGCAGAAGTGTTCACATTGCTTCGCAAGAATCGCTTTTGTGCAGAAAACACTAACACTTGTTCAGAAGGAAAGAAAGCACAGAGCCCCACATTTTATGTTGTCCTGGAGAGCTTGCAGAGCACTGGGGAAAGGCAGGAAGAGAATTCCCTGATAGCACCTTCTCTGTGCCTGTTCACATTGCTTCGCAGAATCGCTTTTGTGCAGAAAACATTAACACTTGTTCAGAAGAAAAGAAAGCACAGAGCCCCAGATTCTATGTTGTCCTGGAGAGCTTGCAGAGCACTGGGGAAAGGCAGGCAGAGAATTCCCTGCTAGCACCTTCTCTGTGCCTGGGAAGCAGAAGTGTTCACATTGCTTCGCAAGAATCGCTTTTGTGCAGAAAACACTAACACTTGTTCAGAACGAAAGAAAGCACAGAGCCCCAGATTCTATGTTGTCCTGGAGAGCTTGCAGAGCACTGGGGAAAGGCAGGCAGAGAATTCCCTGATAGCACCTTCTCTGTGCCTGGGAAGCAGAAGTGTTCACATTGCTTCGCAAGAATCGCTTTTGTGCAGAAAACAGTAACACTTGTTCAGAAGGAAAGAAAGCACAGAGCCCCAGATTCTATGTTGTCCTGGAGAGCTTGCAGAGCACTGGGGAAAGGCAGGCAGAGAATTCCCTGCTAGCACCTTCTCTGTGCCTGGGAAACAGAAGTGTTCACATTGCTTCGCAGAATCGCTTTTGTGCAGAAAACACTAACACTTGTTCAGAAGGAAAGAAAGCACAGAGCCCCAGATTTTATGTTGTCCTGGAGAGCTTGCAGAGCACTGGGGAAAGGCAGGCAGAGAATTCCCTGATAGCACCTTCTCTGTGCCTGTTCACATTGCTTCGCAGAATCGCTTTTGTGCAGAAAACAGTAACACTTGTTCAGAAGGAAAGAAAGCACAGAGCCCCAGATTCTATGTTGTCCTGGAGAGCTTGCAGAGCACTGGGGAAAGGCAGGCAGAGAAATCCTTGCTAGCACCTTCTCTGTGCCTGGGAAGCAGAAGTGTTCACATTGCTTCGCAGAATCGCTTTTGTGCAGAAAACATTAACACTTGTTCAGAAGGAAAGAAAGCACAGAGCCCCAGATTCTATGTTGTCCTGGAGAGCTTGCTGAGCACTGGGGAAAGGCAGGCAGAGAATTCCTTGCTAGCACCTTCTCTGTGCCTGGGAAGCAGAAGTGTTCACATTGCTTCGCAAGAATCGCTTTTGTGCAGAAAACAGTAACACTTGTTCAGAAGGAAAGAAAGCACAGAGCCCCAGATTTTATGTTGTCCTGGAGAGCTTGCAGAGCACTGGGGAAAGGCAGGCAGAGAATTCCCTGCTAGCACCTTCTCTGTGCCTGTTCACATTGCTTCGCAGAATCGCTTTTGTGCAGAAAACACTAACACTTGTTCAGAACGAAAGAAAGCACAGAGCCCCAGATTCTATGTTGTCCTGGAGAGCTTGCAGAGCACTGGGGAAAGGCAGGCAGAGAATTCCCTGCTAGCACCTTCTCTGTGCCTGGGAAACAGAAGTGTTCACATTGCTTCGCAGAATCGCTTTTGTGCAGAAAACACTAACACTTGTTCAGAAGGAAAGAAAGCACAGAGCCCCAGATTTTATGTTGTCCTGGAGAGCTTGCAGAGCACTGGGGAAAGGCAGGCAGAGAATTCCCTGATAGCACCTTCTCTGTGCCTGTTCACATTGCTTCGCAGAATCGCTTTTGTGCAGAAAACAGTAACACTTGTTCAGAAGGAAAGAAAGCACAGAGCCCCAGATTCTATGTTGTCCTGGAGAGCTTGCAGAGCACTGGGGAAAGGCAGGCAGAGAAATCCTTGCTAGCACCTTCTCTGTGCCTGGGAAGCAGAAGTGTTCACATTGCTTCGCAGAATCGCTTTTGTGCAGAAAACAGTAACACTTGTTCAGAAGGAAAGAAAGCACAGAGCCCCAGATTCTATGTTGTCCTGGAGAGCTTGCAGAGCACTGGGGAAAGGCAGGCAGAGAAATCCTTGCTAGCACCTTCTCTGTGCCTGGGAAGCAGAAGTGTTCACATTGCTTCGCAGAATCGCTTTTGTGCAGAAAACAGTAACACTTGTTCAGAACGAAAGAAAGCACAGAGCCCCAGATTCTATGTTGTCCTGGAGAGCTTGCAGAGCACTGGGGAAAGGCAGGCAGAGAATTCCCTGATAGCACCTTCTCTGTGCCTGGGAAGCAGAAGTGTTCACATTGCTTCGCAAGAATCGCTTTTGTGCAGAAAACACTAACACTTGTTCAGAAGGAAAGAAAGCACAGAGCCCCAGATTCTATGTTGTCCTGGAGAGCTTGCAGAGCACTGGGGAAAGGCAGGCAGAGAATTCCCTGATAGCACCTTCTCTGTGCCTGTTCACATTGCTTCGCAGAATCGCTTTTGTGCAGAAAACAGTAACACTTGTTCAGAAGGAAAGAAAGCACAGAGCCCCAGATTCTATGTTGTCCTGGAGAGCTTGCAGAGCACTGGGGAAAGGCAGGCAGAGAATTCCCTGCTAGCACCTTCTCTGCGCCTGGGAAGCAGAAGTGTTCACATTGCTTCGCAAGAATCGCTTTTGTGCAGAAAACACTAACACTTGTTCAGAAGGAAAGAAAGCACAGAGGCCCAGATTCTATGTTGTCCTGGAGAGCTTGCAGAGCACTGGGGAAAGGCAGGCAGAGAATTCCCTGCTAGCACCTTCTCTGTGCCTGTTCACATTGCTTCGCAGAATCGCTTTTGTTCAGAAAACAGTAACACTTGTTCAGAACTAAAGAAAGCACAGAGCCCCAGATTCTATGTTGTCCTGGAGAGCTTGCAGAGCACTGGGGAAAGGCAGGCAGAGAATTCCTTGCTAGCACCTTCTCTGTGCCTGGGAAGCAGAAGTGTTCACATTGCTTCGCAGAATCGCTTTTGTGCAGAAAACAGTAACACTTGTTCAGAAGGAAAGAAAGCACAGAGCCCCAGATTCTATGTTGTCCTGGAGAGCTTGCAGAGCACTGGGGAAAGGCAGGCAGAGAATTCCCTGATAGCACCTTCTCTGTGCCTGTTCACATTGCTTCGCAGAATCGCTTTTGTGCAGAAAACATTAACACTTGTTCAGAAGGAAAGAAAGCACAGAGCCCCAGATTCTATGTTGTCCTGGAGAGCTTGCTGAGCACTGGGGAAAGGCAGGCAGAGAATTCCTTGCTAGCACCTTCTCTGTGCCTGGGAAGCAGAAGTGTTCACATTGCTTCGCAAGAATCGCTTTTGTGCAGAAAACAGTAACACTTGTTCAGAAGGAAAGAAAGCACAGAGCCCCAGATTTTATGTTGTCCTGGAGAGCTTGCAGACCACTGGGGAAAGGCAGGCAGAGAATTCCCTGATAGCACCTTCTCTGTGCCTGTTCACATTGCTTCGCAGAATCGCTTTTGTGCAGAAAACAGTAACACTTGTTCAGAACGAAAGAAAGCACAGAGCCCCAGATTCTATGTTGTCCTGGAGAGCTTGCAGAGCACTGGGGAAAGGCAGGCAGAGAATTCCCTGATAGCACCTTCTCTGTGCCTGTTCACATTGCTTCGCAGAATCGCTTTTGTGCAGAAAACAGTAACACTTGTTCAGAAGGAAAGAAAGCACAGAGCCCCAGATTCTATGTTGTCCTGGAGAGCTTGCAGAGCACTGGGGAAAGGCAGGCAGAGAATTCCCTGCTAGCACCTTCTCTGTGCCTGTTCACATTGCTTCGCAGAATCGCTTTTGTGCAGAAAACACTAACACTTGTTCAGAACGAAAGAAAGCACAGAGCCCCAGATTCTATGTTGTCCTGGAGAGCTTGCAGAGCACTGGGGAAAGGCAGGCAGAGAATTCCCTGCTAGCACCTTCTCTGTGCCTGGGAAACAGAAGTGTTCACATTGCTTCGCAGAATCGCTTTTGTGCAGAAAACACTAACACTTGTTCAGAAGGAAAGAAAGCACAGAGCCCCAGATTTTATGTTGTCCTGGAGAGCTTGCAGAGCACTGGGGAAAGGCAGGCAGAGAATTCCCTGATAGCACCTTCTCTGTGCCTGTTCACATTGCTTCGCAGAATCGCTTTTGTGCAGAAAACAGTAACACTTGTTCAGAAGGAAAGAAAGCACAGAGCCCCAGATTCTATGTTGTCCTGGAGAGCTTGCAGAGCACTGGGGAAAGGCAGGCAGAGAATTCCCTGCTAGCACCTTCTCTGTGCCTGGGAAGCAGAAGTGTTCACATTGCTTCGCAGAATCGCTTTTGTGCAGAAAACAGTAACACTTGTTCAGAAGGAAAGAAAGCACAGAGCCCCAGATTCTATGTTGTCCTGGAGAGCTTGCAGAGCACTGGGGAAAGGCAGGCAGAGAATTCCCTGCTAGCACCTTCTCTGTGCCTGGGAAGCAGAAGTGTTCACATTGCTTCGCAAGAATCGCTTTTGTGCAGAAAACACTAACACTTGTTCAGAAGGAAAGAAAGCACAGAGGCCCAGATTCTATGTTGTCCTGGAGAGCTTGCAGAGCACTGGGGAAAGGCAGGCAGAGAATTCCCTGCTAGCACCTTCTCTGTGCCTGTTCACATTGCTTCGCAGAATCGCTTTTGTTCAGAAAACAGTAACACTTGTTCAGAACTAAAGAAAGCACAGAGCCCCAGATTCTATGTTGTCCTGGAGAGCTTGCAGAGCACTGGGGAAAGGCAGGCAGAGAATTCCTTGCTAGCACCTTCTCTGTGCCTGGGAAGCAGAAGTGTTCACATTGCTTCGCAGAATCGCTTTTGTGCAGAAAACAGTAACACTTGTTCAGAAGGAAAGAAAGCACAGAGCCCCAGATTCTATGTTGTCCTGGAGAGCTTGCAGAGCACTGGGGAAAGGCAGGCAGAGAATTCCCTGATAGCACCTTCTCTGTGCCTGTTCACATTGCTTCGCAGAATCGCTTTTGTGCAGAAAACATTAACACTTGTTCAGAAGGAAAGAAAGCACAGAGCCCCAGATTCTATGTTGTCCTGGAGAGCTTGCTGAGCACTGGGGAAAGGCAGGCAGAGAATTCCTTGCTAGCACCTTCTCTGTGCCTGGGAAGCAGAAGTGTTCACATTGCTTCGCAAGAATCGCTTTTGTGCAGAAAACAGTAACACTTGTTCAGAAGGAAAGAAAGCACAGAGCCCCAGATTTTATGTTGTCCTGGAGAGCTTGCAGACCACTGGGGAAAGGCAGGCAGAGAATTCCCTGATAGCACCTTCTCTGTGCCTGTTCACATTGCTTCGCAGAATCGCTTTTGTGCAGAAAACAGTAACACTTGTTCAGAACGAAAGAAAGCACAGAGCCCCAGATTCTATGTTGTCCTGGAGAGCTTGCAGAGCACTGGGGAAAGGCAGGCAGAGAATTCCCTGATAGCACCTTCTCTGTGCCTGTTCACATTGCTTCGCAGAATCGCTTTTGTGCAGAAAACAGTAACACTTGTTCAGAAGGAAAGAAAGCACAGAGCCCCAGATTCTATGTTGTCCTGGAGAGCTTGCAGAGCACTGGGGAAAGGCAGGCAGAGAATTCCCTGCTAGCACCTTCTCTGTGCCTGTTCACATTGCTTCGCAGAATCGCTTTTGTGCAGAAAACACTAACACTTGTTCAGAACGAAAGAAAGCACAGAGCCCCAGATTCTATGTTGTCCTGGAGAGCTTGCAGAGCACTGGGGAAAGGCAGGCAGAGAATTCCCTGCTAGCACCTTCTCTGTGCCTGGGAAACAGAAGTGTTCACATTGCTTCGCAGAATCGCTTTTGTGCAGAAAACACTAACACTTGTTCAGAAGGAAAGAAAGCACAGAGCCCCAGATTTTATGTTGTCCTGGAGAGCTTGCAGAGCACTGGGGAAAGGCAGGCAGAGAATTCCCTGATAGCACCTTCTCTGTGCCTGTTCACATTGCTTCGCAGAATCGCTTTTGTGCAGAAAACAGTAACACTTGTTCAGAAGGAAAGAAAGCACAGAGCCCCAGATTCTATGTTGTCCTGGAGAGCTTGCAGAGCACTGGGGAAAGGCAGGCAGAGAAATACTTGCTAGCACCTTCTCTGTGCCTGGGAAGCAGAAGTGTTCACATTGCTTCGCAGAATCGCTTTTGTGCAGAAAACAGTAACACTTGTTCAGAAGGAAAGAAAGCACAGAGGCCCAGATTCTATGTTGTCCTGGAGAGCTTGCAGAGCACTGGGGAAAGGCAGGCAGAGAATTCCCTGCTAGCACCTTCTCTGTGCCTGGGAAGCAGAAGTGTTCACATTGCTTCGCAAGAATCGCTTTTGTGCAGAAAACACTAACACTTGTTCAGAAGGAAAGAAAGCACAGAGCCCCAGATTTTATGTTGTCCTGGAGAGCTTGCAGAGCACTGGGGAAAGGCAGGCAGAGAATTCCCTGATAGCACCTTCTCTGTGCCTGTTCACATTGCTTCGCAGAATCGCTTTTGTGCAGAAAACAGTAACACTTGTTCAGAAGGAAAGAAAGCACAGAGCCCCAGATTCTATGTTGTCCTGGAGAGCTTGCAGAGCACTGGGGAAAGGCAGGCAGAGAATTCCTTGCTAGCACCTTCTCTGTGCCTGGGAAGCAGAAGTGTTCACATTGCTTCGCAAGAATCGCTTTTGTGCAGAAAACACTAACACTTGTTCAGAACGAAAGAAAGCACAGAGGCCCAGATTCTATGTTGTCCTGGAGAGCTTGCAGAGCACTGGGGAAAGGCAGGCAGAGAATTCCCTGCTAGCACCTTCTCTGTGCCTGTTCACATTGCTTCGCAGAATCGCTTTTGTTCAGAAAACAGTAACACTTGTTCAGAACTAAAGAAAGCACAGAGCCCCAGATTCTATGTTGTCCTGGAGAGCTTGCAGAGCACTGGGGAAAGGCAGGCAGAGAATTCCTTGCTAGCACCTTCTCTGTGCCTGGGAAGCAGAAGTGTTCACATTGCTTCGCAGAATCGCTTTTGTGCAGAAAACAGTAACACTTGTTCAGAAGGAAAGAAAGCACAGAGCCCCAGATTCTATGTTGTCTTGGAGAGCTTGCAGAGCACTGGGGAAAGGCAGGCAGAGAATTCCCTGCTAGCACCTTCTCTGTGCCTGGGAAGCAGAAGTGTTCACATTGCTTCGCAAGAATCGCTTTTGTGCAGAAAACAGTAACACTTGTTCAGAAGGAAAGAAAGCACAGAGCCCCAGATTTTATGTTGTCCTGGAGAGCTTGCAGAGCACTGGGGAAAGGCAGGCAGAGAATTCCCTGATAGCACCTTCTCTGTGCCTGTTCACATTGCTTCGCAGAATCGCTTTTGTGCAGAAAACAGTAACACTTGTTCAGAAGGAAAGAAAGCACAGAGCCCCAGATTCTATGTTGTCCTGGAGAGCTTGCAGAGCACTGGGGAAAGGCAGGCAGAGAATTCCCTGATAGCACCTTCTCTGTGCCTGTTCACATTGCTTCGCAGAATCGCTTTTGTGCAGAAAACAGTAACACTTGTTCAGAAGGAAAGAAAGCACAGAGCCCCAGATTCTATGTTGTCCTGGAGAGCTTGCAGAGCACTGGGGAAAGGCAGGCAGAGAATTCCCTGCTAGCACCTTCTCTGTGCCTGGGAAACAGAAGTGTTCACATTGCTTCGCAGAATCGCTTTTGTGCAGAAAACACTAACACTTGTTCAGAAGGAAAGAAAGCACAGAGCCCCAGATTTTATGTTGTCCTGGAGAGCTTGCAGAGCACTAGGGAAAGGCAGGCAGAGAATTCCCTGATAGCACCTTCTCTGTGCCTGTTCACATTGCTTCGCAGAATCGCTTTTGTGCAGAAAACAGTAACACTTGTTCAGAAGGAAAGAAAGCACAGAGCCCCAGATTCTATGTTGTCCTGGAGAGCTTGCAGAGCACTGGGGAAAGGCAGGCAGAGAATTCCCTGCTAGCACCTTCTCTGTGCCTGGGAAGCAGAAGTGTTCACATTGCTTCGCAAGAATCGCTTTTGTGCAGAAAACAGTAACACTTGTTCAGAAGGAAAGAAAGCACAGAGCCCCAGATTCTATGTTGTCCTGGAGAGCTTGCAGAGCACTGGGGAAAGGCAGGCAGAGAAATCCTTGCTAGCACCTTCTCTGTGCCTGGGAAGCAGAAGTGTTCACATTGCTTCGCAGAATCGCTTTTGTGCAGAAAACAGTAACACTTGTTCAGAAGGAAAGAAAGCACAGAGCCCCAGATTCTATGTTGTCCTGGAGAGCTTGCAGAGCACTGGGGAAAGGCAGGCAGAGAATTCCCTGCTAGCACCTTCTCTGTGCCTGGGAAGCAGAAGTGTTCACATTGCTTCGCAAGAATCGCTTTTGTGCAGAAAACACTAACACTTGTTCAGAAGGAAAGAAAGCACAGAGCCCCAGATTCTATGTTGTCCTGGAGAGCTTGCAGAGCACTGGGGAAAGGCAGGCAGAGAATTCCTTTCTAGCACCTTCTCTGCGCCTGTTCACATTGCTTCGCAGAATCGCTTTTGTGCAGAAAACAGTAACACTTGTTCAGAAGGAAAGAAAGCACAGAGCCCCAGATTCTATGTTGTCCTGGAGAGCTTGCAGAGCACTGGGGAAAGGCAGGCAGAGAATTCCTTTCTAGCACCTTCTCTGTGCCTGGGAAGCAGAAGTGTTCACATTGGTTCGCAGAATCGCTTTTGTGCAGAAAACAGTAACACTTGTTCAGAAGGAAAGAAAGCACAGAGCCCCAGATTTTATGTTGTCCTGGAGAGCTTGCAGAGCACTGGGGAAAGGCAGGCAGAGAATTCCCTGATAGCACCTTCTCTGTGCCTGTTCACATTGCTTCGCAGAATCGCTTTTGTGCAGAAAACATTAACACTTGTTCAGAAGGAAAGAAAGCACAGAGCCCCAGATTCTATGTTGTCCTGGAGAGCTTGCAGAGCACTGGGGAAAGGCAGGCAGAGAATTCCTTGCTAGCACCTTCTCTGTGCCTGGGAAGCAGAAGTGTTCACATTGCTTCGCAGAATCGCTTTTGTGCAGAAAACAGTAACACTTGTTCAGAAGGAAAGAAAGCACAGAGCCCCAGATTCTATGTTGTCTTGGAGAGCTTGCAGAGCACTGGGGAAAGGCAGGCAGAGAATTCCCTGATAGCACCTTCTCTGTGCCTGGGAAGCAGAAGTGTTCACATTGCTTCGCAAGAATCGCTTTTGTGCAGAAAACAGTAACACTTGTTCAGAAGGAAAGAAAGCACAGAGCCCCAGATTCTATGTTGTCCTGGAGAGCTTGCAGAGCACTGGGGAAAGGCAGGCAGAGAATTCCCTGCTAGCACCTTCTCTGTGCCTGGGAAACAGAAGTGTTCACATTGCTTCGCAGAATCGCTTTTGTGCAGAAAACACTAACACTTGTTTAGAAGGAAAGAAAGCACAGAGCCCCAGATTTTATGTTGTCCTGGAGAGCTTGCAGAGCACTGGGGAAAGGCAGGCAGAGAATTCCCTGATAGCACCTTCTCTGTGCCTGTTCACATTGCTTCGCAGAATCGCTTTTGTGCAGAAAACAGTAACACTTGTTCAGAAGGAAAGAAAGCACAGAGCCCCAGATTCTATGTTGTCCTGGAGAGCTTGCAGAGCACTGGGGAAAGGCAGGCAGAGAAATCCTTGCTAGCACCTTCTCTGTGCCTGGGAAGCAGAAGTGTTCACATTGCTTCGCAGAATCGCTTTTGTGCAGAAAACAGTAACACTTGTTCAGAAGGAAAGAAAGCACAGAGCCCCAGATTCTATGTTGTCCTGGAGAGCTTGCAGAGCACTGGGGAAAGGCAGGCAGAGAATTCCCTGCTAGCACCTTCTCTGTGCCTGGGAAGCAGAAGTGTTCACATTGCTTCGCAAGAATCGCTTTTGTGCAGAAAACACTAACACTTGTTCAGAAGGAAAGAAAGCACAGAGCCCCAGATTCTATGTTGTCCTGGAGAGCTTGCAGAGCACTGGGGAAAGGCAGGCAGAGAATTCCCTGATAGCACCTTCTCTGTGCCTGTTCACATTGCTTCGCAGAATCGCTTTTGTGCAGAAAACAGTAACACTTGTTCAGAAGGAAAGAAAGCACAGAGCCCCAGATTCTATGTTGTCCTGGAGAGCTTGCAGAGCACTGGGGAAAGGCAGGCAGAGAATTCCCTGCTAGCACCTTCTTTGTGCCTGGGAAGCAGAAGTGTTCACATTGCTTCGCAAGAATCGCTTTTGTGCAGAAAACACTAACACTTGTTCAGAAGGAAAGAAAGCACAGAGGCCCAGATTCTATGTTGTCCTGGAGAGCTTGCAGAGCACTGGGGAAAGGCAGGCAGAGAATTCCCTGCTAGCACCTTCTCTGTGCCTGTTCACATTGCTTCGCAGAATCGCTTTTGTTCAGAAAACAGTAACACTTGTTCAGAACTAAAGAAAGCACAGAGCCCCAGATTCTATGTTGTCCTGGAGAGCTTGCAGAGCACTGGGGAAAGGCAGGCAGAGAATTCCTTGCTAGCACCTTCTCTGTGCCTGGGAAGCAGAAGTGTTCACATTGGTTCGCAGAATCGCTTTTGTGCAGAAAACAGTAACACTTGTTCAGAACGAAAGAAAGCACAGAGCCCCAGATTCTATGTTGTCCTGGAGAGCTTGCAGAGCACTGGGGAAAGGCAGGCAGAGAATTCCCTGATAGCACCTTCTCTGTGCCTGTTCACATTGCTTCGCAGAATCGCTTTTGTGCAGAAAACAGTAACACTTGTTCAGAACGAAAGAAAGCACAGAGCCCCAGATTCTATGTTGTCCTGGAGAGCTTGCAGAGCACTGGGGAAAGGCAGGCAGAGAATTCCCTGATAGCACCTTCTCTGTGCCTGTTCACATTGCTTCGCAGAATCGCTTTTGTGCAGAAAACAGTAACACTTGTTCAGAACGAAAGAAAGCACAGAGCCCCAGATTCTATGTTGTCCTGGAGAGCTTGCAGAGCACTGGGGAAAGGCAGGCAGAGAATTCCCTGATAGCACCTTCTCTGTGCCTGTTCACATTGCTTCGCAGAATCGCTTTTGTGCAGAAAACACTAACACTTGTTCAGAACGAAAGAAAGCACAGAGCCCCAGATTCTATGTTGTCCTGGAGAGCTTGCAGAGCACTGGGGAAAGGCAGGCAGAGAATTCCCTGCTAGCACCTTCTCTGTGCCTGGGAAACAGAAGTGTTCACATTGCTTCGCAGAATCGCTTTTGTGCAGAAAACACTAACACTTGTTCAGAAGGAAAGAAAGCACAGAGCCCCAGATTTTATGTTGTCCTGGAGAGCTTGCAGAGCACTGGGGAAAGGCAGGCAGAGAATTCCCTGATAGCACCTTCTCTGTGCCTGTTCACATTGCTTCGCAGAATCGCTTTTGTGCAGAAAACAGTAACACTTGTTCAGAAGGAAAGAAAGCACAGAGCCCCAGATTCTATGTTGTCCTGGAGAGCTTGCAGAGCACTGGGGAAAGGCAGGCAGAGAAATCCTTGCTAGCACCTTCTCTGTGCCTGGGAAGCAGAAGTGTTCACATTGCTTCGCAGAATCGCTTTTGTGCAGAAAACAGTAACACTTGTTCAGAAGGAAAGAAAGCACAGAGGCCCAGATTCTATGTTGTCCTGGAGAGCTTGCAGAGCACTGGGGAAAGGCAGGCAGAGAATTCCCTGATAGCACCTTCTCTGTGCCTGGGAAGCAGAAGTGTTCACATTGCTTCGCAAGAATCGCTTTTGTGCAGAAAACACTAACACTTGTTCAGAACGAAAGAAAGCACAGAGCCCCAGATTCTATGTTGTCCTGGAGAGCTTGCAGAGCACTGGGGAAAGGCAGGCAGAGAATTCCCTGATAGCACCTTCTCTGTGCCTGTTCACATTGCTTCGCAGAATCGCTTTTGTGCAGAAAACAGTAACACTTGTTCAGAACGAAAGAAAGCACAGAGCCCCAGATTCTATGTTGTCCTGGAGAGCTTGCAGAGCACTGGGGAAAGGCAGGCAGAGAATTCCCTGATAGCACCTTCTCTGTGCCTGTTCACATTGCTTCGCAGAATCGCTTTTGTGCAGAAAACACTAACACTTGTTCAGAACGAAAGAAAGCACAGAGCCCCAGATTCTATGTTGTCCTGGAGAGCTTGCAGAGCACTGGGGAAAGGCAGGCAGAGAATTCCCTGCTAGCACCTTCTCTGTGCCTGGGAAACAGAAGTGTTCACATTGCTTCGCAGAAACGCTTTTGTGCAGAAAACACTAACACTTGTTCAGAAGGAAAGAAAGCACAGAGCCCCAGATTTTATGTTGTCCTGGAGAGCTTGCAGAGCACTGGGGAAAGGCAGGCAGAGAATTCCCTGCTAGCACCTTCTCTGTGCCTGTTCACATTGCTTCGCAGAATCGCTTTTGTGCAGAAAACAGTAACACTTGTTCAGAAGGAAAGAAAGCACAGAGCCCCAGATTCTATGTTGTCCTGGAGAGCTTGCAGAGCACTGGGGAAAGGCAGGCAGAGAAATCCTTGCTAGCACCTTCTCTGTGCCTGGGAAGCAGAAGTGTTCACATTGCTTCGCAGAATCGCTTTTGTGCAGAAAACAGTAACACTTGTTCAGAAGGAAAGAAAGCACAGAGGCCCAGATTCTATGTTGTCCTGGAGAGCTTGCAGAGCACTGGGGAAAGGCAGGCAGAGAATTCCCTGATAGCACCTTCTCTGTGCCTGGGAAGCAGAAGTGTTCACATTGCTTCGCAAGAATCGCTTTTGTGCAGAAAACACTAACACTTGTTCAGAAGGAAAGAAAGCACAGAGCCCCAGATTTTATGTTGTCCTGGAGAGCTTGCAGAGCACTGGGGAAAGGCAGGCAGAGAATTCCCTGATAGCACCTTCTCTGTGCCTGTTCACATTGCTTCGCAGAATCGCTTTTGTGCAGAAAACAGTAACACTTGTTCAGAAGGAAAGAAAGCACAGAGCCCCAGATTCTATGTTGTCCTGGAGAGCTTGCAGAGCACTGGGGAAAGGCAGGCAGAGAATTCCTTGCTAGCACCTTCTCTGTGCCTGGGAAGCAGAAGTGTTCACATTGCTTCGCAAGAATCGCTTTTGTGCAGAAAACACTAACACTTGTTCAGAACGAAAGAAAGCACAGAGGCCCAGATTCTATGTTGTCCTGGAGAGCTTGCAGAGCACTGGGGAAAGGCAGGCAGAGAATTCCCTGCTAGCACCTTCTCTGTGCCTGTTCACATTGCTTCGCAGAATCGCTTTTGTTCAGAAAACAGTAACACTTGTTCAGAACTAAAGAAAGCACAGAGCCCCAGATTCTATGTTGTCCTGGAGAGCTTGCAGAGCACTGGGGAAAGGCAGGCAGAGAATTCCCTGATAGCACCTTCTCTGTGCCTGTTCACATTGCTTCGCAGAATCGCTTTTGTGCAGAAAACATTAACACTTGTTCAGAAGGAAAGAAAGCACAGAGCCCCAGATTCTATGTTGTCCTGGAGAGCTTGCAGAGCACTGGGGAAAGGCAGGCAGAGAATTCCCTGCTAGCACCTTCTCTGTGCCTGTTCACATTGCTTCGCAGAATCGCTTTTGTTCAGAAAACAATAACACTTGTTCAGAACTAAAGAAAGCACAGAGCCCCAGATTCTATGTTGTCCTGGAAAGCTTGCAGAGCACTGGGGAAAGGCAGGCAGAGAATTCCCTGATAGAACCTTCTCTGTGCCTGGGAAGCAGAAGTGTTCACATTGCTTCGCAAGAATCGCTTTTGTGCAGAAAACACTAACACTTGTTCAGAAGGAAAGAAAGCACAGAGCCCCACATTTTATGTTGTCCTGGAGAGCTTGCAGAGCACTGGGGAAAGGCAGGCAGAGAATTCCCTGATAGCACCTTCTCTGTGCCTGTTCACATTGCTTCGCAGAATCGCTTTTGTGCAGAAAACAGTAACACTTGTTCAGAAGAATAGAAAGCACAGAGCCCCAGATTCTATGTTGTCCTGGAGAGCTTGCAGAGCACTGGGGAAAGGCAGGCAGAGAATTCCCTGCTAGCACCTTCTCTGTGCCTGGGAAGCAGAAGTGTTCACATTGCTTCGCAAGAATCGCTTTTGTGCAGAAAACACTAACACTTGTTCAGAACGAAAGAAAGCACAGAGCCCCAGATTCTATGTTGTCCTGGAGAGCTTGCAGAGCACTGGGGAAAGGCAGGCAGAGAATTCCCTGCTAGCACCTTCTCTGTGCCTGTTCACATTGCTTCGCAGAATCGCTTTTGTTCAGAAAACAGTAACACTTGTTCAGAACTAAAGAAAGCACAGAGCCCCAGATTCTATGTTGTCCTGGAGAGCTTGCAGAGCACTGGGGAAAGGCAGGCAGAGAATTCCTTGCTAGCACCTTCTCTGTGCCTGGGAAGCAGAAGTGTTCACATTGCTTCGCAGAATCGCTTTTGTGCAGAAAACAGTAACACTTGTTCAGAAGGAAAGAAAGCACAGAGCCCCAGATTCTATGTTGTCTTGGAGAGCTTGCAGAGCACTGGGGAAAGGCAGGCAGAGAATTCCCTGCTAGCACCTTCTCTGTGCCTGGGAAGCAGAAGTGTTCACATTGCTTCGCAAGAATCGCTTTTGTGCAGAAAACAGTAACACTTGTTCAGAAGGAAAGAAAGCACAGAGCCCCAGATTTTATGTTGTCCTGGAGAGCTTGCAGACCACTGGGGAAAGGCAGGCAGAGAATTCCCTGATAGCACCTTCTCTGTGCCTGTTCACATTGCTTCGCAGAATCGCTTTTGTGCAGAAAACAGTAACACTTGTTCAGAACGAAAGAAAGCACAGAGCCCCAGATTCTATGTTGTCCTGGAGAGCTTGCAGAGCACTGGGGAAAGGCAGGCAGAGAATTCCCTGATAGCACCTTCTCTGTGCCTGTTCACATTGCTTCGCAGAATCGCTTTTGTGCAGAAAACAGTAACACTTGTTCAGAAGGAAAGAAAGCACAGAGCCCCAGATTCTATGTTGTCCTGGAGAGCTTGCAGAGCACTGGGGAAAGGCAGGCAGAGAATTCCCTGCTAGCACCTTCTCTGTGCCTGGGAAACAGAAGTGTTCACATTGCTTCGCAGAATCGCTTTTGTGCAGAAAACACTAACACTTGTTCAGAAGGAAAGAAAGCACAGAGCCCCAGATTTTATGTTGTCCTGGAGAGCTTGCAGAGCACTAGGGAAAGGCAGGCAGAGAATTCCCTGATAGCACCTTCTCTGTGCCTGTTCACATTGCTTCGCAGAATCGCTTTTGTGCAGAAAACAGTAACACTTGTTCAGAAGGAAAGAAAGCACAGAGCCCCAGATTCTATGTTGTCCTGGAGAGCTTGCAGAGCACTGGGGAAAGGCAGGCAGAGAAATCCTTGCTAGCACCTTCTCTGTGCCTGGGAAGCAGAAGTGTTCACATTGCTTCGCAGAATCGCTTTTGTGCAGAAAACAGTAACACTTGTTCAGAAGGAAAGAAAGCACAGAGCCCCAGATTCTATGTTGTCCTGGAGAGCTTGCAGAGCACTGGGGAAAGGCAGGCAGAGAATTCCCTGCTAGCACCTTCTCTGTGCCTGGGAAGCAGAAGTGTTCACATTGCTTCGCAAGAATCGCTTTTGTGCAGAAAACACTAACACTTGTTCAGAAGGAAAGAAAGCACAGAGCCCCAGATTCTATGTTGTCCTGGAGAGCTTGCAGAGCACTGGGGAAAGGCAGGCAGAGAATTCCTTTCTAGCACCTTCTCTGTGCCTGTTCACATTGCTTCGCAGAATCGCTTTTGTGCAGAAAACAGTAACACTTGTTCAGAAGGAAAGAAAGCACAGAGCCCCAGATTCTATGTTGTCCTGGAGAGCTTGCAGAGCACTGGGGAAAGGCAGGCAGAGAATTCCTTTCTAGCACCTTCTCTGTGCCTGGGAAGCAGAAGTGTTCACATTGGTTCGCAGAATCGCTTTTGTGCAGAAAACAGTAACACTTGTTCAGAAGGAAAGAAAGCACAGAGCCCCAGATTTTATGTTGTCCTGGAGAGCTTGCAGAGCACTGGGGAAAGGCAGGCAGAGAATTCCCTGCTAGCACCTTCTCTGTGCCTGTTCACATTGCTTCGCAGAATCGCTTTTGTGCAGAAAACATTAACACTTGTTCAGAAGGAAAGAAAGCACAGAGCCCCAGATTCTATGTTGTCCTGGAGAGCTTGCAGAGCACTGGGGAAAGGCAGGCAGAGAATTCCTTGCTAGCACCTTCTCTGTGCCTGGGAAGCAGAAGTGTTCACATTGCTTCGCAGAATCGCTTTTGTGCAGAAAACAGTAACACTTGTTCAGAAGGAAAGAAAGCACAGAGCCCCAGATTCTATGTTGTCCTGGAGAGCTTGCAGAGCACTGGGGAAAGGCAGGCAGAGAATTCCCTGATAGCACCTTCTCTGTGCCTGGGAAGCAGAAGTGTTCACATTGCTTCGCAAGAATCGCTTTTGTGCAGAAAACAGTAACACTTGTTCAGAAGGAAAGAAAGCACAGAGCCCCAGATTCTATGTTGTCCTGGAGAGCTTGCAGAGCACTGGGGAAAGGCAGGCAGAGAATTCCCTGCTAGCACCTTCTCTGTGCCTGGGAAACAGAAGTGTTCACATTGCTTCGCAGAATCGCTTTTGTGCAGAAAACACTAACACTTGTTCAGAAGGAAAGAAAGCACAGAGCCCCAGATTTTATGTTGTCCTGGAGAGCTTGCAGAGCACTGGGGAAAGGCAGGCAGAGAATTCCCTGATAGCACCTTCTCTGTGCCTGTTCACATTGCTTCGCAGAATCGCTTTTGTGCAGAAAACAGTAACACTTGTTCAGAAGGAAAGAAAGCACAGAGCCCCAGATTCTATGTTGTCCTGGAGAGCTTGCAGAGCACTGGGGAAAGGCAGGCAGAGAATTCCCTGCTAGCACCTTCTCTGTGCCTGGGAAGCAGAAGTGTTCACATTGCTTCGCAAGAATCGCTTTTGTGCAGAAAACACTAACACTTGTTCAGAAGGAAAGAAAGCACAGAGGCCCAGATTCTATGTTGTCCTGGAGAGCTTGCAGAGCACTGGGGAAAGGCAGGCAGAGAATTCCCTGCTAGCACCTTCTCTGTGCCTGTTCACATTGCTTCGCAGAATCGCTTTTGTTCAGAAAACAGTAACACTTGTTCAGAACTAAAGAAAGCACAGAGCCCCAGATTCTATGTTGTCCTGGAGAGCTTGCAGAGCACTGGGGAAAGGCAGGCAGAGAATTCCTTGCTAGCACCTTCTCTGTGCCTGGGAAGCAGAAGTGTTCACATTGGTTCGCAGAATCGCTTTTGTGCAGAAAACAGTAACACTTGTTCAGAAGGAAAGAAAGCACAGAGCCCCAGATTCTATGTTGTCCTGGAGAGCTTGCAGAGCACTGGGGAAAGGCAGGCAGAGAATTCCCTGATAGCACCTTCTCTGTGCCTGTTCACATTGCTTCGCAGAATCGCTTTTGTGCAGAAAACAGTAACACTTGTTCAGAACGAAAGAAAGCACAGAGCCCCAGATTCTATGTTGTCCTGGAGAGCTTGCAGAGCACTGGGGAAAGGCAGGCAGAGAATTCCCTGATAGCACCTTCTCTGTGCCTGTTCACATTGCTTCGCAGAATCGCTTTTGTGCAGAAAACAGTAACACTTGTTCAGAACGAAAGAAAGCACAGAGCCCCAGATTCTATGTTGTCCTGGAGAGCTTGCAGAGCACTGGGGAAAGGCAGGCAGAGAATTCCCTGATAGCACCTTCTCTGTGCCTGTTCACATTGCTTCGCAGAATCGCTTTTGTGCAGAAAACACTAACACTTGTTCAGAACGAAAGAAAGCACAGAGCCCCAGATTCTATGTTGTCCTGGAGAGCTTGCAGAGCACTGGGGAAAGGCAGGCAGAGAATTCCCTGCTAGCACCTTCTCTGTGCCTGGGAAACAGAAGTGTTCACATTGGTTCGCAGAATCGCTTTTGTGCAGAAAACACTAACACTTGTTCAGAAGGAAAGAAAGCACAGAGCCCCAGATTCTATGTTGTCTTGGAGAGCTTGCAGAGCACTGGGGAAAGGCAGGCAGAGAATTCCCTGATAGCACCTTCTCTGTGCCTGGGAAGCAGAAGTGTTCACATTGCTTCGCAAGAATAGCTTTTGTGCAGAAAACAGTAACACTTGTTCAGAAGGAAAGAAAGCACAGAGCCCCAGATTCTATGTTGTCCTGGAGAGCTTGCAGAGCACTGGGGAAAGGCAGGCAGAGAATTCCCTGCTAGCACCTTCTCTGTGCCTGGGAAACAGAAGTGTTCACATTGCTTCGCAGAATCGCTTTTGTGCAGAAAACACTAACACTTGTTCAGAAGGAAAGAAAGCACAGAGCCCCAGATTTTATGTTGTCCTGGAGAGCTTGCAGAGCACTGGGGAAAGGCAGGCAGAGAATTCCCTGATAGCACCTTCTCTGTGCCTGTTCACATTGCTTCGCAGAATCGCTTTTGTGCAGAAAACAGTAACACTTGTTCAGAAGGAAAGAAAGCACAGAGCCCCAGATTCTATGTTGTCCTGGAGAGCTTGCAGAGCACTGGGGAAAGGCAGGCAGAGAATTCCCTGCTAGCACCTTCTCTGTGCCTGGGAAGCAGAAGTGTTCACATTGGTTCGCAGAATCGCTTTTGTGCAGAAAACACTAACACTTGTTCAGAAGGAAAGAATGCACAGAGCCCCAGATTCTATGTTGTCCTGGAGAGCTTGCAGAGCACTGGGGAAAGGCAGGCAGAGAATTCCCTGATAGCACCTTCTCTGTGCCTGTTCACATTGCTTCGCAGAATCGCTTTTGTGCAGAAAACATTAACACTTGTTCAGAAGGAAAGAAAGCACAGAGCCCCAGATTCTATGTTGTCCTGGAGAGCTTGCAGAGCACTGGGGAAAGGCAGGCAGAGAATTCCCTGATAGCACCTTCTCTGTGCCTGTTCACATTGCTTCGCAGAATCGCTTTTGTGCAGAAAACACTAACACTTGTTCAGAACGAAAGAAAGCACAGAGCCCCAGATTCTATGTTGTCCTGGAGAGCTTGCAGAGCACTGGGGAAAGGCAGGCAGAGAATTCCCTGCTAGCACCTTCTCTGTGCCTGGGAAACAGAAGTGTTCACATTGCTTCGCAGAATCGCTTTTGTGCAGAAAACAGTAACACTTGTTCAGAAGGAAAGAAAGCACAGAGCCCCAGATTTTATGTTGTCCTGGAGAGCTTGCAGAGCACTGGGGAAAGGCAGGCAGAGAATTCCCTGATAGCACCTTCTCTGTGCCTGTTCACATTGCTTCGCAGAATCGCTTTTGTGCAGAAAACAGTAACACTTGTTCAGAAGGAAAGAAAGCACAGAGCCCCAGATTCTATGTTGTCCTGGAGAGCTTGCAGAGCACTGGGGAAAGGCAGGCAGAGAAATCCTTGCTAGCACCTTCTCTGTGCCTGGGAAGCAGAAGTGTTCACATTGCTTCGCAGAATCGCTTTTGTGCAGAAAACAGTAACACTTGTTCAGAAGGAAAGAAAGCACAGAGCCCCAGATTCTATGTTGTCCTGGAGAGCTTGCAGAGCACTGGGGAAAGGCAGGCAGAGAATTCCCTGATAGCACCTTCTCTGTGCCTGGGAAGCAGAAGTGTTCACATTGCTTCGCAAGAATCGCTTTTGTGCAGAAAACACTAACACTTGTTCAGAAGGAAAGAAAGCACAGAGCCCCAGATTTTATGTTGTCCTGGAGAGCTTGCAGAGCACTGGGGAAAGGCAGGCAGAGAATTCCCTGATAGCACCTTCTCTGTGCCTGTTCACATTGCTTCGCAGAATCGCTTTTGTGCAGAAAACAGTAACACTTGTTCAGAAGGAAAGAAAGCACAGAGCCCCAGATTCTATGTTGTCCTGGAGAGCTTGCAGAGCACTGGGGAAAGGCAGGCAGAGAATTCCTTGCTAGCACCTTCTCTGTGCCTGGGAAGCAGAAGTGTTCACATTGCTTCGCAAGAATCGCTTTTGTGCAGAAAACACTAACACTTGTTCAGAACGAAAGAAAGCACAGAGGCCCAGATTCTATGTTGTCCTGGAGAGCTTGCAGAGCACTGGGGAAAGGCAGGCAGAGAATTCCCTGCTAGCACCTTCTCTGTGCCTGTTCACATTGCTTCGCAGAATCGCTTTTGTTCAGAAAACAGTAACACTTGTTCAGAACTAAAGAAAGCACAGAGCCCCAGATTCTATGTTGTCCTGGAGAGCTTGCAGAGCACTGGGGAAAGGCAGGCAGAGAATTCCTTGCTAGCACCTTCTCTGTGCCTGGGAAGCAGAAGTGTTCACATTGCTTCGCAGAATCGCTTTTGTGCAGAAAACAGTAACACTTGTTCAGAAGGAAAGAAAGCACAGAGCCCCAGATTCTATGTTGTCCTGGAGAGCTTGCAGAGCACTGGGGAAAGGCAGGCAGAGAATTCCCTGATAGCACCTTCTCTGTGCCTGTTCACATTGCTTCGCAGAATCGCTTTTGTGCAGAAAACATTAACACTTGTTCAGAAGGAAAGAAAGCACAGAGCCCCAGATTCTATGTTGTCCTGGAGAGCTTGCTGAGCACTGGGGAAAGGCAGGCAGAGAATTCCTTGCTAGCACCTTCTCTGTGCCTGGGAAGCAGAAGTGTTCACATTGCTTTGCAGAATCGCTTTTGTGCAGAAAACAGTAACACTTGTTCAGAAGGAAAGAAAGCACAGAGCCCCAGATTCTATGTTGTCCTGGAGAGCTTGCAGAGCACTGGGGAAAGGCAGGCAGAGAATTCCCTGCTAGCACCTTCTCTGTGCCTGTTCACATTGCTTCGCAGAATCGCTTTTGTTCAGAAAACAGTAACACTTGTTCAGAACTAAAGAAAGCACAGAGCCCCAGATTCTATGTTGTCCTGGAAAGCTTGCAGAGCACTGGGGAAAGGCAGGCAGAGAATTCCCTGCTAGCACCTTCTCTGTGCCTGGGAAGCAGAAGTGTTCACATTGCTTCGCAAGAATCGCTTTTGTGCAGAAAACAGTAACACTTGTTCAGAAGGAAAGAAAGCACAGAGCCCCACATTTTATGTTGTCCTGGAGAGCTTGCAGAGCACTGGGGAAAGGCAGGCAGAGAATTCCCTGCTAGCACCTTCTCTGTGCCTGTTCACATTGCTTCGCAGAATCGCTTTTGTGCAGAAAACAGTAACACTTGTTCAGAAGAAAAGAAAGCACAGAGCCCCAGATTCTATGTTGTCCTGGAGAGCTTGCAGAGCACTGGGGAAAGGCAGGCAGAGAATTCCCTGCTAGCACCTTCTCTGTGCCTGGGAAGCAGAAGTGTTCACATTGCTTCGCAAGAATCGCTTTTGTGCAGAAAACACTAACACTTGTTCAGAACGAAAGAAAGCACAGAGCCCCAGATTCTATGTTGTCCTGGAGAGCTTGCAGAGCACTGGGGAAAGGCAGGCAGAGAATTCCCTGATAGCACCTTCTCTGTGCCTGTTCACATTGCTTCGCAGAATCGCTTTTGTTCAGAAAACAGTAACACTTGTTCAGAACTAAAGAAAGCACAGAGCCCCAGATTCTATGTTGTCCTGGAGAGCTTGCAGAGCACTGGGGAAAGGCAGGCAGAGAATTCCTTGCTAGCACCTTCTCTGTGCCTGGGAAGCAGAAGTGTTCACATTGCTTTGCAGAATCGCTTTTGTGCAGAAAACAGTAACACTTGTTCAGAAGGAAAGAAAGCACAGAGCCCCAGATTCTATGTTGTCTTGGAGAGCTTGCAGACCACTGGGGAAAGGCAGGCAGAGAATTCCCTGATAGCACCTTCTCTGTGCCTGGGAAGCAGAAGTGTTCACATTGCTTCGCAAGAATCGCTTTTGTGCAGAAAACAGTAACACTTGTTCAGAAGGAAAGAAAGCACAGAGCCCCAGATTTTATGTTGTCCTGGAGAGCTTGCAGACCACTGGGGAAAGGCAGGCAGAGAATTCCCTGCTAGCACCTTCTCTGTGCCTGTTCACATTGCTTCGCAGAATCGCTTTTGTGCAGAAAACAGTAACACTTGTTCAGAACGAAAGAAAGCACAGAGCCCCAGATTCTATGTTGTCCTGGAGAGCTTGCAGAGCACTGGGGAAAGGCAGGCAGAGAATTCCCTGATAGCACCTTCTCTGTGCCTGTTCACATTGCTTCGCAGAATCGCTTTTGTGCAGAAAACAGTAACACTTGTTCAGAAGGAAAGAAAGCACAGAGCCCCAGATTCTATGTTGTCCTGGAGAGCTTGCAGAGCACTGGGGAAAGGCAGGCAGAGAATTCCCTGCTAGCACCTTCTCTGTGCCTGGGAAACAGAAGTGTTCACATTGCTTCGCAGAATCGCTTTTGTGCAGAAAACACTAACACTTGTTCAGAAGGAAAGAAAGCACAGAGCCCCAGATTTTATGTTGTCCTGGAGAGCTTGCAGAGCACTAGGGAAAGGCAGGCAGAGAATTCCCTGATAGCACCTTCTCTGTGCCTGTTCACATTGCTTCGCAGAATCGCTTTTGTGCAGAAAACAGTAACACTTGTTCAGAAGGAAAGAAAGCACAGAGCCCCAGATTCTATGTTGTCCTGGAGAGCTTGCAGAGCACTGGGGAAAGGCAGGCAGAGAATTCCTTGCTAGCACCTTCTCTGTGCCTGGGAAGCAGAAGTGTTCACATTGCTTCGCAGAATCGCTTTTGTGCAGAAAACAGTAACACTTGTTCAGAAGGAAAGAAAGCACAGAGCCCCAGATTCTATGTTGTCCTGGAGAGCTTGCAGAGCACTGGGGAAAGGCAGGCAGAGAATTCCCTGATAGCACCTTCTCTGTGCCTGGGAAGCAGAAGTGTTCACATTGCTTCGCAAGAATCGCTTTTGTGCAGAAAACACTAACACTTGTTCAGAAGGAAAGAAAGCACAGAGCCCCAGATTCTATGTTGTCCTGGAGAGCTTGCAGAGCACTGGGGAAAGGCAGGCAGAGAATTCCTTTCTAGCACCTTCTCTGTGCCTGTTCACATTGCTTCGCAGAATCGCTTTTGTGCAGAAAACAGTAACACTTGTTCAGAAGGAAAGAAAGCACAGAGCCCCAGATTCTATGTTGTCCTGGAGAGCTTGCAGAGCACTGGGGAAAGGCAGGCAGAGAATTCCCTGATAGCACCTTCTCTGTGCCTGTTCACATTGCTTCGCAGAATCGCTTTTGTGCAGAAAACAGTAACACTTGTTCAGAACGAAAGAAAGCACAGAGCCCCAGATTCTATGTTGTCCTGGAGAGCTTGCAGAGCACTGGGGAAAGGCAGGCAGAGAATTCCCTGCTAGCACCTTCTCTGTGCCTGGGAAACAGAAGTGTTCACATTGCTTCGCAGAATCGCTTTTGTGCAGAAAACAGTAACACTTGTTCAGAAGGAAAGAAAGCACAGAGCCCCAGATTTTATGTTGTCCTGGAGAGCTTGCAGAGCACTGGGGAAAGGCAGGCAGAGAATTCCCTGATAGCACCTTCTCTGTGCCTGTTCACATTGCTTCGCAGAATCGCTTTTGTGCAGAAAACAGTAACACTTGTTCAGAAGGAAAGAAAGCACAGAGCCCCAGATTCTATGTTGTCCTGGAGAGCTTGCAGAGCACTGGGGAAAGGCAGGCAGAGAAATCCTTGCTAGCACCTTCTCTGTGCCTGGGAAGCAGAAGTGTTCACATTGCTTCGCAGAATCGCTTTTGTGCAGAAAACAGTAACACTTGTTCAGAAGGAAAGAAAGCACAGAGGCCCAGATTCTATGTTGTCCTGGAGAGCTTGCAGAGCACTGGGGAAAGGCAGGCAGAGAATTCCCTGATAGCACCTTCTCTGTGCCTGGGAAGCAGAAGTGTTCACATTGCTTCGCAAGAATCGCTTTTGTGCAGAAAACACTAACACTTGTTCAGAAGGAAAGAAAGCACAGAGCCCCAGATTTTATGTTGTCCTGGAGAGCTTGCAGAGCACTGGGGAAAGGCAGGCAGAGAATTCCCTGATAGCACCTTCTCTGTGCCTGTTCACATTGCTTCGCAGAATCGCTTTTGTTCAGAAAACAGTAACACTTGTTCAGAACTAAAGAAAGCACAGAGCCCCAGATTCTATGTTGTCCTGGAGAGCTTGCAGAGCACTGGGGAAAGGCAGGCAGAGAATTCCTTGCTAGCACCTTCTCTGTGCCTGGGAAGCAGAAGTGTTCACATTGCTTCGCAGAATCGCTTTTGTGCAGAAAACAGTAACACTTGTTCAGAAGGAAAGAAAGCACAGAGCCCCAGATTCTATGTTGTCCTGGAGAGCTTGCAGAGCACTGGGGAAAGGCAGGCAGAGAATTCCCTGCTAGCACCTTCTCTGTGCCTGTTCACATTGCTTCGCAGAATCGCTTTTGTGCAGAAAACAGTAACACTTGTTCAGAACGAAAGAAAGCACAGAGCCCCAGATTCTATGTTGTCCTGGAGAGCTTGCAGAGCACTGGGGAAAGGCAGGCAGAGAATTCCCTGATAGCACCTTCTCTGTGCCTGTTCACATTGCTTCGCAGAATCGCTTTTGTGCAGAAAACACTAACACTTGTTCAGAACGAAAGAAAGCACAGAGCCCCAGATTCTATGTTGTCCTGGAGAGCTTGCAGAGCACTGGGGAAAGGCAGGCAGAGAATTCCCTGCTAGCACCTTCTCTGTGCCTGGGAAACAGAAGTGTTCACATTGCTTCGCAGAATCGCTTTTGTGCAGAAAACACTAACACTTGTTCAGAAGGAAAGAAAGCACAGAGCCCCAGATTCTATGTTGTCTTGGAGAGCTTGCAGAGCACTGGGGAAAGGCAGGCAGAGAATTCCCTGATAGCACCTTCTCTGTGCCTGGGAAGCAGAAGTGTTCACATTGCTTCGCAAGAATAGCTTTTGTGCAGAAAACAGTAACACTTGTTCAGAAGGAAAGAAAGCACAGAGCCCCAGATTCTATGTTGTCCTGGAGAGCTTGCAGAGCACTGGGGAAAGGCAGGCAGAGAATTCCCTGCTAGCACCTTCTCTGTGCCTGGGAAACAGAAGTGTTCACATTGCTTCGCAGAATCGCTTTTGTGCAGAAAACACTAACACTTGTTCAGAAGGAAAGAAAGCACAGAGCCCCAGATTTTATGTTGTCCTGGAGAGCTTGCAGAGCACTGGGGAAAGGCAGGCAGAGAATTCCCTGATAGCACCTTCTCTGTGCCTGTTCACATTGCTTCGCAGAATCGCTTTTGTGCAGAAAACAGTAACACTTGTTCAGAAGGAAAGAAAGCACAGAGCCCCAGATTCTATGTTGTCCTGGAGAGCTTGCAGAGCACTGGGGAAAGGCAGGCAGAGAATTCCCTGCTAGCACCTTCTCTGTGCCTGGGAAGCAGAAGTGTTCACATTGCTTCGCAGAATCGCTTTTGTGCAGAAAACACTAACACTTGTTCAGAAGGAAAGAAAGCACAGAGCCCCAGATTCTATGTTGTCCTGGAGAGCTTGCAGAGCACTGGGGAAAGGCAGGCAGAGAATTCCCTGCTAGCACCTTCTCTGTGCCTGTTCACATTGCTTCGCAGAATCGCTTTTGTTCAGAAAACAGTAACACTTGTTCAGAACTAAAGAAAGCACAGAGCCCCAGATTCTATGTTGTCCTGGAGAGCTTGCAGAGCACTGGGGAAAGGCAGGCAGAGAATTCCCTGATAGCACCTTCTCTGTGCCTGTTCACATTGCTTCGCAGAATCGCTTTTGTGCAGAAAACACTAACACTTGTTCAGAACGAAAGAAAGCACAGAGCCCCAGATTCTATGTTGTCCTGGAGAGCTTGCAGAGCACTGGGGAAAGGCAGGCAGAGAATTCCCTGCTAGCACCTTCTCTGTGCCTGGGAAACAGAAGTGTTCACATTGCTTCGCAGAATCGCTTTTGTGCAGAAAACACTAACACTTGTTCAGAAGGAAAGAAAGCACAGAGCCCCAGATTCTATGTTGTCTTGGAGAGCTTGCAGAGCACTGGGGAAAGGCAGGCAGAGAATTCCCTGATAGCACCTTCTCTGTGCCTGGGAAGCAGAAGTGTTCACATTGCTTCGCAAGAATAGCTTTTGTGCAGAAAACAGTAACACTTGTTCAGAAGGAAAGAAAGCACAGAGCCCCAGATTCTATGTTGTCCTGGAGAGCTTGCAGAGCACTGGGGAAAGGCAGGCAGAGAATTCCCTGCTAGCACCTTCTCTGTGCCTGGGAAACAGAAGTGTTCACATTGCTTCGCAGAATCGCTTTTGTGCAGAAAACACTAACACTTGTTCAGAAGGAAAGAAAGCACAGAGCCCCAGATTTTATGTTGTCCTGGAGAGCTTGCAGAGCACTGGGGAAAGGCAGGCAGAGAATTCCCTGATAGCACCTTCTCTGTGCCTGTTCACATTGCTTCGCAGAATCGCTTTTGTGCAGAAAACAGTAACACTTGTTCAGAAGGAAAGAAAGCACAGAGCCCCAGATTCTATGTTGTCCTGGAGAGCTTGCAGAGCACTGGGGAAAGGCAGGCAGAGAATTCCCTGCTAGCACCTTCTCTGTGCCTGGGAAGCAGAAGTGTTCACATTGGTTCGCAGAATCGCTTTTGTGCAGAAAACAGTAACACTTGTTCAGAAGGAAAGAAAGCACAGAGCCCCAGATTCTATGTTGTCCTGGAGAGCTTGCAGAGCACTGGGGAAAGGCAGGCAGAGAATTCCCTGATAGCACCTTCTCTGTGCCTGTTCACATTGCTTCGCAGAATCGCTTTTGTGCAGAAAACATTAACACTTGTTCAGAAGGAAAGAAAGCACAGAGCCCCAGATTCTATGTTGTCCTGGAGAGCTTGCTGAGCACTGGGGAAAGGCAGGCAGAGAATTCCTTGCTAGCACCTTCTCTGTGCCTGGGAAGCAGAAGTGTTCACATTGCTTCGCAAGAATCGCTTTTGTGCAGAAAACAGTAACACTTGTTCAGAAGGAAAGAAAGCACAGAGCCCCAGATTTTATGTTGTCCTGGAGAGCTTGCAGACCACTGGGGAAAGGCAGGCAGAGAATTCCCTGATAGCACCTTCTCTGTGCCTGTTCACATTGCTTCGCAGAATCGCTTTTGTGCAGAAAACAGTAACACTTGTTCAGAACGAAAGAAAGCACAGAGCCCCAGATTCTATGTTGTCCTGGAGAGCTTGCAGAGCACTGGGGAAAGGCAGGCAGAGAATTCCCTGATAGCACCTTCTCTGTGCCTGTTCACATTGCTTCGCAGAATCGCTTTTGTGCAGAAAACAGTAACACTTGTTCAGAACGAAAGAAAGCACAGAGCCCCAGATTCTATGTTGTCCTGGAGAGCTTGCAGAGCACTGGGGAAAGGCAGGCAGAGAATTCCCTGATAGCACCTTCTCTGTGCCTGTTCACATTGCTTCGCAGAATCGCTTTTGTGCAGAAAACACTAACACTTGTTCAGAACGAAAGAAAGCACAGAGCCCCAGATTCTATGTTGTCCTGGAGAGCTTGCAGAGCACTGGGGAAAGGCAGGCAGAGAATTCCCTGCTAGCACCTTCTCTGTGCCTGGGAAGCAGAAGTGTTCACATTGCTTCGCAGAATCGCTTTTGTGCAGAAAACAGTAACACTTGTTCAGAAGGAAAGAAAGCACAGAGCCCCAGATTTTATGTTGTCCTGGAGAGCTTGCAGAGCACTGGGGAAAGGCAGGCAGAGAATTCCCTGATAGCACCTTCTCTGTGCCTGTTCACATTGCTTCGCAGAATCGCTTTTGTGCAGAAAACAGTAACACTTGTTCAGAAGGAAAGAAAGCACAGAGCCCCAGATTCTATGTTGTCCTGGAGAGCTTGCAGAGCACTGGGGAAAGGCAGGCAGAGAAATCCTTGCTAGCACCTTCTCTGTGCCTGGGAAGCAGAAGTGTTCACATTGCTTCGCAGAATCGCTTTTGTGCAGAAAACAGTAACACTTGTTCAGAAGGAAAGAAAGCACAGAGGCCCAGATTCTATGTTGTCCTGGAGAGCTTGCAGAGCACTGGGGAAAGGCAGGCAGAGAATTCCCTGATAGCACCTTCTCTGTGCCTGGGAAGCAGAAGTGTTCACATTGCTTCGCAAGAATCGCTTTTGTGCAGAAAACACTAACACTTGTTCAGAAGGAAAGAAAGCACAGAGCCCCAGATTTTATGTTGTCCTGGAGAGCTTGCAGAGCACTGGGGAAAGGCAGGCAGAGAATTCCCTGATAGCACCTTCTCTGTGCCTGTTCACATTGCTTCGCAGAATCGCTTTTGTGCAGAAAACAGTAACACTTGTTCAGAAGGAAAGAAAGCACAGAGCCCCAGATTCTATGTTGTCCTGGAGAGCTTGCAGAGCACTGGGGAAAGGCAGGCAGAGAATTCCTTGCTAGCACCTTCTCTGTGCCTGGGAAGCAGAAGTGTTCACATTGCTTCGCAAGAATCGCTTTTGTGCAGAAAACACTAACACTTGTTCAGAACGAAAGAAAGCAGAGAGGCCCAGATTCTATGTTGTCCTGGAGAGCTTGCAGAGCACTGGGGAAAGGCAGGCAGAGAATTCCCTGCTAGCACCTTCTCTGTGCCTGTTCACATTGCTTCGCAGAATCGCTTTTGTTCAGAAAACAGTAACACTTGTTCAGAACTAAAGAAAGCACAGAGCCCCAGATTCTATGTTGTCCTGGAGAGCTTGCAGAGCACTGGGGAAAGGCAGGCAGAGAATTCCTTGCTAGCACCTTCTCTGTGCCTGGGAAGCAGAAGTGTTCACATTGCTTCGCAGAATCGCTTTTGTGCAGAAAACAGTAACACTTGTTCAGAAGGAAAGAAAGCACAGAGCCCCAGATTCTATGTTGTCCTGGAGAGCTTGCAGAGCACTGGGGAAAGGCAGGCAGAGAATTCCCTGATAGCACCTTCTCTGTGCCTGTTCACATTGCTTCGCAGAATCGCTTTTGTGCAGAAAACAGTAACACTTGTTCAGAACGAAAGAAAGCACAGAGCCCCAGATTCTATGTTGTCCTGGAGAGCTTGCTGAGCACTGGGGAAAGGCAGGCAGAGAATTCCTTGCTAGCACCTTCTCTGTGCCTGGGAAGCAGAAGTGTTCACATTGCTTTGCAGAATCGCTTTTGTGCAGAAAACAGTAACACTTGTTCAGAAGGAAAGAAAGCACAGAGCCCCAGATTCTATGTTGTCCTGGAGAGCTTGCAGAGCACTGGGGAAAGGCAGGCAGAGAATTCCCTGCTAGCACCTTCTCTGTGCCTGTTCACATTGCTTCGCAGAATCGCTTTTGTTCAGAAAACAGTAACACTTGTTCAGAACTAAAGAAAGCACAGAGCCCCAGATTCTATGTTGTCCTGGAAAGCTTGCAGAGCACTGGGGAAAGGCAGGCAGAGAATTCCCTGCTAGCACCTTCTCTGTGCCTGGGAAGCAGAAGTGTTCACATTGCTTCGCAAGAATCGCTTTTGTGCAGAAAACACTAACACTTGTTCAGAAGGAAAGAAAGCACAGAGCCCCACATTTTATGTTGTCCTGGAGAGCTTGCAGAGCACTGGGGAAAGGCAGGCAGAGAATTCCCTGATAGCACCTTCTCTGTGCCTGTTCACATTGCTTCGCAGAATCGCTTTTGTGCAGAAAACAGTAACACTTGTTCAGAAGAAAAGAAAGCACAGAGCCCCAGATTCTATGTTGTCCTGGAGAGCTTGCAGAGCACTGGGGAAAGGCAGGCAGAGAATTCCCTGCTAGCACCTTCTCTGTGCCTGGGAAGCAGAAGTGTTCACATTGCTTCGCAAGAATCGCTTTTGTGCAGAAAACACTAACACTTGTTCAGAACGAAAGAAAGCACAGAGCCCCAGATTCTATGTTGTCCTGGAGAGCTTGCAGAGCACTGGGGAAAGGCAGGCAGAGAATTCCCTGCTAGCACCTTCTCTGTGCCTGTTCACATTGCTTCGCAGAATCGCTTTTGTTCAGAAAACAGTAACACTTGTTCAGAACTAAAGAAAGCACAGAGCCCCAGATTCTATGTTGTCCTGGAGAGCTTGCAGAGCACTGGGGAAAGGCAGGCAGAGAATTCCTTGCTAGCACCTTCTCTGTGCCTGGGAAGCAGAAGTGTTCACATTGCTTTGCAGAATCGCTTTTGTGCAGAAAACAGTAACACTTGTTCAGAAGGAAAGAAAGCACAGAGCCCCAGATTCTATGTTGTCTTGGAGAGCTTGCAGAGCACTGGGGAAAGGCAGGCAGAGAATTCCCTGATAGCACCTTCTCTGTGCCTGGGAAGCAGAAGTGTTCACATTGCTTCGCAAGAATCGCTTTTGTGCAGAAAACAGTAACACTTGTTCAGAAGGAAAGAAAGCACAGAGCCCCAGATTTTATGTTGTCCTGGAGAGCTTGCAGACCACTGGGGAAAGGCAGGCAGAGAATTCCCTGATAGCACCTTCTCTGTGCCTGTTCACATTGCTTCGCAGAATCGCTTTTGTGCAGAAAACAGTAACACTTGTTCAGAAGGAAAGAAAGCACAGAGCCCCAGATTCTATGTTGTCCTGGAGAGCTTGCAGAGCACTGGGGAAAGGCAGGCAGAGAATTCCCTGATAGCACCTTCTCTGTGCCTGTTCACATTGCTTCGCAGAATCGCTTTTGTGCAGAAAACACTAACACTTGTTCAGAAGGAAAGAAAGCACAGAGCCCCAGATTCTATGTTGTCCTGGAGAGCTTGCAGAGCACTGGGGAAAGGCAGGCAGAGAATTCCCTGCTAGCACCTTCTCTGTGCCTGGGAAACAGAAGTGTTCACATTGCTTCGCAGAATCGCTTTTGTGCAGAAAACAGTAACACTTGTTCAGAAGGAAAGAAAGCACAGAGCCCCAGATTTTATGTTGTCCTGGAGAGCTTGCAGAGCACTGGGGAAAGGCAGGCAGAGAATTCCCTGATAGCACCTTCTCTGTGCCTGTTCACATTGCTTCGCAGAATCGCTTTTGTGCAGAAAACAGTAACACTTGTTCAGAAGGAAAGAAAGCACAGAGCCCCAGATTCTATGTTGTCCTGGAGAGCTTGCAGAGCACTGGGGAAAGGCAGGCAGAGAAATCCTTGCTAGCACCTTCTCTGTGCCTGGGAAGCAGAAGTGTTCACATTGCTTCGCAGAATCGCTTTTGTGCAGAAAACAGTAACACTTGTTCAGAAGGAAAGAAAGCACAGAGGCCCAGATTCTATGTTGTCCTGGAGAGCTTGCAGAGCACTGGGGAAAGGCAGGCAGAGAATTCCCTGATAGCACCTTCTCTGTGCCTGGGAAGCAGAAGTGTTCACATTGCTTCGCAAGAATCGCTTTTGTGCAGAAAACACTAACACTTGTTCAGAAGGAAAGAAAGCACAGAGCCCCAGATTTTATGTTGTCCTGGAGAGCTTGCAGAGCACTGGGGAAAGGCAGGCAGAGAATTCCCTGCTAGCACCTTCTCTGTGCCTGTTCACATTGCTTCGCAGAATCGCTTTTGTTCAGAAAACAGTAACACTTGTTCAGAACTAAAGAAAGCACAGAGCCCCAGATTCTATGTTGTCCTGGAGAGCTTGCAGAGCACTGGGGAAAGGCAGGCAGAGAATTCCTTGCTAGCACCTTCTCTGTGCCTGGGAAGCAGAAGTGTTCACATTGCTTCGCAGAATCGCTTTTGTGCAGAAAACAGTAACACTTGTTCAGAAGGAAAGAAAGCACAGAGCCCCAGATTCTATGTTGTCCTGGAGAGCTTGCAGAGCACTGGGGAAAGGCAGGCAGAGAATTCCCTGATAGCACCTTCTCTGTGCCTGTTCACATTGCTTCGCAGAATCGCTTTTGTGCAGAAAACATTAACACTTGTTCAGAAGGAAAGAAAGCACAGAGCCCCAGATTCTATGTTGTCCTGGAGAGCTTGCTGAGCACTGGGGAAAGGCAGGCAGAGAATTCCTTGCTAGCACCTTCTCTGTGCCTGGGAAGCAGAAGTGTTCACATTGCTTTGCAGAATCGCTTTTGTGCAGAAAACAGTAACACTTGTTCAGAAGGAAAGAAAGCACAGAGCCCCAGATTCTATGTTGTCCTGGAGAGCTTGCAGAGCACTGGGGAAAGGCAGGCAGAGAATTCCCTGCTAGCACCTTCTCTGTGCCTGTTCACATTGCTTCGCAGAATCGCTTTTGTGCAGAAAACAGTAACACTTGTTCAGAAGAAAAGAAAGCACAGAGCCCCAGATTCTATGTTGTCCTGGAGAGCTTGCAGAGCACTGGGGAAAGGCAGGCAGAGAATTCCCTGCTAGCACCTTCTCTGTGCCTGGGAAGCAGAAGTGTTCACATTGCTTCGCAAGAATCGCTTTTGTGCAGAAAACACTAACACTTGTTCAGAACGAAAGAAAGCACAGAGCCCCAGATTCTATGTTGTCCTGGAGAGCTTGCAGAGCACTGGGGAAAGGCAGGCAGAGAATTCCCTGCTAGCACCTTCTCTGTGCCTGTTCACATTGCTTCGCAGAATCGCTTTTGTTCAGAAAACAGTAACACTTGTTCAGAACTAAAGAAAGCACAGAGCCCCAGATTCTATGTTGTCCTGGAGAGCTTGCAGAGCACTGGGGAAAGGCAGGCAGAGAATTCCTTGCTAGCACCTTCTCTGTGCCTGGGAAGCAGAAGTGTTCACATTGCTTTGCAGAATCGCTTTTGTGCAGAAAACAGTAACACTTGTTCAGAAGGAAAGAAAGCACAGAGCCCCAGATTCTATGTTGTCTTGGAGAGCTTGCAGAGCACTGGGGAAAGGCAGGCAGAGAATTCCCTGATAGCACCTTCTCTGTGCCTGGGAAGCAGAAGTGTTCACATTGCTTCGCAAGAATCGCTTTTGTGCAGAAAACACTAACACTTGTTCAGAAGGAAAGAAAGCACAGAGCCCCAGATTTTATGTTGTCCTGGAGAGCTTGCAGAGCACTGGGGAAAGGCAGGCAGAGAATTCCCTGATAGCACCTTCTCTGTGCCTGTTCACATTGCTTCGCAGAATCGCTTTTGTGCAGAAAACAGTAACACTTGTTCAGAAGGAAAGAAAGCACAGAGCCCCAGATTCTATGTTGTCCTGGAGAGCTTGCAGAGCACTGGGGAAAGGCAGGCAGAGAATTCCCTGATAGCACCTTCTCTGTGCCTGTTCACATTGCTTCGCAGAATCGCTTTTGTGCAGAAAACAGTAACACTTGTTCAGAAGGAAAGAAAGCACAGAGCCCCAGATTCTATGTTGTCCTGGAGAGCTTGCAGAGCACTGGGGAAAGGCAGGCAGAGAATTCCCTGCTAGCACCTTCTCTGTGCCTGGGAAACAGAAGTGTTCACATTGCTTCGCAGAATCGCTTTTGTGCAGAAAACACTAACACTTGTTCAGAAGGAAAGAAAGCACAGAGCCCCAGATTTTATGTTGTCCTGGAGAGCTTGCAGAGCACTAGGGAAAGGCAGGCAGAGAATTCCCTGATAGCACCTTCTCTGTGCCTGTTCACATTGCTTCGCAGAATCGCTTTTGTGCAGAAAACAGTAACACTTGTTCAGAAGGAAAGAAAGCACAGAGCCCCAGATTCTATGTTGTCCTGGAGAGCTTGCAGAGCACTGGGGAAAGGCAGGCAGAGAATTCCCTGCTAGCACCTTCTCTGTGCCTGGGAAGCAGAAGTGTTCACATTGCTTTGCAAGAATCGCTTTTGTGCAGAAAACAGTAACACTTGTTCAGAAGGAAAGAAAGCACAGAGCCCCAGATTCTATGTTGTCCTGGAGAGCTTGCAGAGCACTGGGGAAAGGCAGGCAGAGAATTCCCTGCTAGCACCTTCTCTGTGCCTGGGAAGCAGAAGTGTTCACATTGCTTTGCAAGAATCGCTTTTGTGCAGAAAACAGTAACACTTGTTCAGAAGGAAAGAAAGCACAGAGCCCCAGATTCTATGTTGTCCTGGAGAGCTTGCAGAGCACTGGGGAAAGGCAGGCAGAGAAATCCTTGCTAGCACCTTCTCTGTGCCTGGGAAGCAGAAGTGTTCACATTGCTTCGCAGAATCGCTTTTGTGCAGAAAACAGTAACACTTGTTCAGAAGGAAAGAAAGCACAGAGCCCCAGATTCTATGTTGTCCTGGAGAGCTTGCAGAGCACTGGGGAAAGGCAGGCAGAGAATTCCCTGCTAGCACCTTCTCTGTGCCTGGGAAGCAGAAGTGTTCACATTGCTTCGCAAGAATCGCTTTTGTGCAGAAAACACTAACACTTGTTCAGAAGGAAAGAAAGCACAGAGCCCCAGATTCTATGTTGTCCTGGAGAGCTTGCAGAGCACTGGGGAAAGGCAGGCAGAGAATTCCCTGATAGCACCTTCTCTGTGCCTGTTCACATTGCTTCGCAGAATCGCTTTTGTGCAGAAAACAGTAACACTTGTTCAGAAGGAAAGAAAGCACAGAGCCCCAGATTCTATGTTGTCCTGGAGAGCTTGCAGAGCACTGGGGAAAGGCAGGCAGAGAATTCCTTGCTAGCACCTTCTCTGTGCCTGGGAAGCAGAAGTGTTCACATTGCTTCGCAAGAATCGCTTTTGTGCAGAAAACACTAACACTTGTTCAGAAGGAAAGAAAGCACAGAGGCCCAGATTCTATGTTGTCCTGGAGAGCTTGCAGAGCACTGGGGAAAGGCAGGCAGAGAATTCCCTGCTAGCACCTTCTCTGTGCCTGTTCACATTGCTTCGCAGAATCGCTTTTGTTCAGAAAACAGTAACACTTGTTCAGAACTAAAGAAAGCACAGAGCCCCAGATTCTATGTTGTCCTGGAGAGCTTGCAGAGCACTGGGGAAAGGCAGGCAGAGAATTCCTTGCTAGCACCTTCTCTGTGCCTGGGAAGCAGAAGTGTTCACATTGCTTCGCAGAATCGCTTTTGTGCAGAAAACAGTAACACTTGTTCAGAAGGAAAGAAAGCACAGAGCCCCAGATTCTATGTTGTCCTGGGGAGCTTGCAGAGCACTGGGGAAAGGCAGGCAGAGAATTCCCTGATAGCACCTTCTCTGTGCCTGTTCACATTGCTTCGCAAGAATCGCTTTTGTGCAGAAAACACTAACACTTGTTCAGAAGGAAAGAAAGCACAGAGCCCCACATTTTATGTTGTCCTGGAGAGCTTGCAGAGCACTGGGGAAAGGCAGGCAGAGAATTCCCTGATAGCACCTTCTCTGTGCCTGTTCACATTGCTTCGCAGAATCGCTTTTGTGCAGAAAACAGTAACACTTGTTCAGAAGAAAAGAAAGCACAGAGCCCCAGATTCTATGTTGTCCTGGAGAGCTTGCAGAGCACTGGGGAAAGGCAGGCAGAGAATTCCCTGCTAGCACCTTCTCTGTGCCTGGGAAGCAGAAGTGTTCACATTGCTTCGCAAGAATCGCTTTTGTGCAGAAAACACTAACACTTGTTCAGAACGAAAGAAAGCACAGAGCCCCAGATTCTATGTTGTCCTGGAGAGCTTGCAGAGCACTGGGGAAAGGCAGGCAGAGAATTCCCTGCTAGCACCTTCTCTGTGCCTGTTCACATTGCTTCGCAGAATCGCTTTTGTTCAGAAAACAGTAACACTTGTTCAGAACTAAAGAAAGCACAGAGCCCCAGATTCTATGTTGTCCTGGAGAGCTTGCAGAGCACTGGGGAAAGGCAGGCAGAGAATTCCTTGCTAGCACCTTCTCTGTGCCTGGGAAGCAGAAGTGTTCACATTGCTTCGCAGAATCGCTTTTGTGCAGAAAACAGTAACACTTGTTCAGAAGGAAAGAAAGCACAGAGCCCCAGATTCTATGTTGTCTTGGAGAGCTTGCAGAGCACTGGGGAAAGGCAGGCAGAGAATTCCCTGATAGCACCTTCTCTGTGCCTGGGAAGCAGAAGTGTTCACATTGCTTCGCAAGAATCGCTTTTGTGCAGAAAACAGTAACACTTGTTCAGAAGGAAAGAAAGCACAGAGCCCCAGATTTTATGTTGTCCTGGAGAGCTTGCAGACCACTGGGGAAAGGCAGGCAGAGAATTCCCTGATAGCACCTTCTCTGTGCCTGTTAACATTGCTTCGCAGAATCGCTTTTGTGCAGAAAACAGTAACACTTGTTCAGAACGAAAGAAAGCACAGAGCCCCAGATTCTATGTTGTCCTGGAGAGCTTGCAGAGCACTGGGGAAAGGCAGGCAGAGAATTCCCTGATAGCACCTTCTCTGTGCCTGTTCACATTGCTTCGCAGAATCGCTTTTGTGCAGAAAACAGTAACACTTGTTCAGAAGGAAAGAAAGCACAGAGCCCCAGATTCTATGTTGTCCTGGAGAGCTTGCAGAGCACTGGGGAAAGGCAGGCAGAGAATTCCCTGCTAGCACCTTCTCTGTGCCTGGGAAACAGAAGTGTTCACATTGCTTCGCAGAATCGCTTTTGTGCAGAAAACAGTAACACTTGTTCAGAAGGAAAGAAAGCACAGAGCCCCAGATTTTATGTTGTCCTGGAGAGCTTGCAGAGCACTAGGGAAAGGCAGGCAGAGAATTCCCTGATAGCACCTTCTCTGTGCCTGTTCACATTGCTTCGCAGAATCGCTTTTGTGCAGAAAACAGTAACACTTGTTCAGAAGGAAAGAAAGCACAGAGCCCCAGATTCTATGTTGTCCTGGAGAGCTTGCAGAGCACTGGGGAAAGGCAGGCAGAGAATTCCCTGCTAGCACCTTCTCTGTGCCTGGGAAGCAGAAGTGTTCACATTGCTTCGCAAGAATCGCTTTTGTGCAGAAAACAGTAACACTTGTTCAGAAGGAAAGAAAGCACAGAGCCCCAGATTCTATGTTGTCCTGGAGAGCTTGCAGAGCACTGGGGAAAGGCAGGCAGAGAAATCCTTGCTAGCACCTTCTCTGTGCCTGGGAAGCAGAAGTGTTCACATTGCTTCGCAGAATCGCTTTTGTTCAGAAAACAGTAACACTTGTTCAGAAGGAAAGAAAGCACAGAGCCCCAGATTCTATGTTGTCCTGGAGAGCTTGCAGAGCACTGGGGAAAGGCAGGCAGAGAATTCCCTGCTAGCACCTTCTCTGTGCCTGGGAAGCAGAAGTGTTCACATTGCTTCGCAAGAATCGCTTTTGTGCAGAAAACACTAACACTTGTTCAGAAGGAAAGAAAGCACAGAGCCCCAGATTTTATGTTGTCCTGGAGAGCTTGCAGAGCACTGGGGAAAGGCAGGCAGAGAATTCCCTGATAGCACCTTCTCTGTGCCTGTTCACATTGCTTCGCAGAATCGCTTTTGTGCAGAAAACATTAACACTTGTTCAGAAGGAAAGAAAGCACAGAGCCCCAGATTCTATGTTGTCCTGGAGAGCTTGCAGAGCACTGGGGAAAGGCAGGCAGAGAATTCCTTGCTAGCACCTTCTCTGTGCCTGGGAAGCAGAAGTGTTCACATTGCTTCGCAGAATCGCTTTTGTGCAGAAAACAGTAACACTTGTTCAGAAGGAAAGAAAGCACAGAGCCCCAGATTCTATGTTGTCCTGGAGAGCTTGCAGAGCACTGGGGAAAGGCAGGCAGAGAATTCCCTGATAGCACCTTCTCTGTGCCTGTTCACATTGCTTCGCAGAATCGCTTTTGTTCAGAAAACAGTAACACTTGTTCAGAAGGAAAGAAAGCACAGAGCCCCAGATTCTATGTTGTCCTGGAGAGCTTGCAGAGCACTGGGGAAAGGCAGGCAGAGAATTCCTTGCTAGCACCTTCTCTGTGCCTGGGAAGCAGAAGTGTTCACATTGCTTCGCAGAATCGCTTTTGTGCAGAAAACAGTAACACTTGTTCAGAAGGAAAGAAAGCACAGAGCCCCAGATTCTATGTAGTCCTGGAGAGCTTGCAGAGCACTGGGGAAAGGCAGGCAGAGAATTCCCTGATAGCACCTTCTCTGTGCCTGTTCACATTGCTTTGCAGAATCGCTTTTGTGCAGAAAACAGTAACACTTGTTCAGAAGGAAAGAAAGCACAGAGCCCCAGATTCTATGTAGTCCTGGAGAGCTTGCAGAGCACTGGGGAAAGGCAGGCAGAGAATTCCTTGCTAGCACCTTCTCTGTGCCTGGGAAGCAGAAGTGTTCACATTGCTTCGCAAGAATCGCTTTTGTGCAGAAAACAGTAACACTTGTTCAGAAGGAAAGAAAGCACAGAGCCCCAGATTTTATGTTGTCCTGGAGAGCTTGCAGAGCACTGGGGAAAGGCAGGCAGAGAATTCCTTTCTAGCACCTTCTCTGTGCCTGGGAAGCAGAAGTGTTCACATTGGTTCGCAGAATCGCTTTTGTGCAGAAAACAGTAACACTTGTTCAGAAGGAAAGAAAGCACAGAGCCCCAGATTTTATGTTGTCCTGGAGAGCTTGCAGAGCACTGGGGAAAGGCAGGCAGAGAATTCCCTGATAGCACCTTCTCTGTGCCTGTTCACATTGCTTCGCAGAATCGCTTTTGTGCAGAAAACATTAACACTTGTTCAGAAGGAAAGAAAGCACAGAGCCCCAGATTCTATGTTGTCCTGGAGAGCTTGCAGAGCACTGGGGAAAGGCAGGCAGAGAATTCCTTGCTAGCACCTTCTCTGTGCCTGGGAAGCAGAAGTGTTCACATTGCTTCGCAGAATCGCTTTTGTGCAGAAAACAGTAACACTTGTTCAGAAGGAAAGAAAGCACAGAGCCCCAGATTCTATGTTGTCCTGGAGAGCTTGCAGAGCACTGGGGAAAGGCAGGCAGAGAATTCCCTGCTAGCACCTTCTCTGTGCCTGTTCACATTGCTTCGCAGAATCGCTTTTTTTCAGAAAACAGTAACACTTGTTCAGAACTAAAGAAAGCACAGAGCCCCAGATTCTATGTTGTCCTGGAGAGCTTGCAGAGCACTGGGGAAAGGCAGGCAGAGAATTCCCTGCTAGCACCTTCTCTGTGCCTGTTCACATTGCTTCGCAGAATCGCTTTTGTGCAGAAAACAGTAACACTTGTTCAGAACTAAAGAAAGCACAGAGCCCCAGATTCTATGTTGTCCTGGAGAGCTTGCAGAGCACTGGGGAAAGGCAGGCAGAGAATTCCCTGATAGCACCTTCTCTGTGCCTGGGAAGCAGAAGTGTTCACATTGCTTCGCAAGAATCGCTTTTGTGCAGAAAACACTAACACTTGTTCAGAAGGAAAGAAAGCACAGAGCCCCACATTTTATGTTGTCCTGGAGAGCTTGCAGAGCACTGGGGAAAGGCAGGCAGAGAATTCCCTGATAGCACCTTCTCTGTGCCTGTTCACATTGCTTCGCAGATTCGCTTTTGTGCAGAAAACAGTAACACTTGTTCAGAAGAAAAGAAAGCACAGAGCCCCAGATTCTATGTTGTCCTGGAGAGCTTGCAGAGCACTGGGGAAAGGCAGGCAGAGAATTCCCTGCTAGCACCTTCTCTGTGCCTGGGAAGCAGAAGTGTTCACATTGCTTCGCAAGAATCGCTTTTGTGCAGAAAACAGTAACACTTGTTCAGAACGAAAGAAAGCACAGAGGCCCAGATTCTATGTTGTCCTGGAGAGCTTGCAGAGCACTGGGGAAAGGCAGGCAGAGAATTCCCTGCTAGCACCTTCTCTGTGCCTGTTCACATTGCTTCGCAGAATCGCTTTTGTTCAGAAAACAGTAACACTTGTTCAGAACTAAAGAAAGCACAGAGCCCCAGATTCTATGTTGTCCTGGAGAGCTTGCTGAGCACTGGGGAAAGGCAGGCAGAGAATTCCTTGCTAGCACCTTCTCTGTGCCTGGGAAGCAGAAGTGTTCACATTGCTTCGCAGAATCGCTTTTGTGCAGAAAACAGTAACACTTGTTCAGAAGGAAAGAAAGCACAGAGCCCCAGATTCTATGTTGTCTTGGAGAGCTTGCAGAGCACTGGGGAAAGGCAGGCAGAGAATTCCCTGATAGCACCTTCTCTGTGCCTGGGAAGCAGAAGTGTTCACATTGCTTCGCAAGAATCGCTTTTGTGCAGAAAACAGTAACACTTGTTCAGAAGGAAAGAAAGCACAGAGCCCCAGATTCTATGTTGTCCTGGAGAGCTTGCAGAGCACTGGGGAAATGCAGGCAGAGAATTCCCTGCTAGCACCTTCTCTGTGCCTGGGAAACAGAAGTGTTCACATTGCTTCGCAGAATCGCTTTTGTGCAGAAAACACTAACACTTGTTCAGAAGGAAAGAAAGCACAGAGCCCCAGATTTTATGTTGTCCTGGAGAGCTTGCAGAGCACTGGGGAAAGGCAGGCAGAGAATTCCCTGATAGCACCTTCTCTGTGCCTGTTCACATTGCTTCGCAGAATCGCTTTTGTGCAGAAAACAGTAACACTTGTTCAGAAGGAAAGAAAGCACAGAGCCCCAGATTCTATGTTGTCCTGGAGAGCTTGCAGAGCACTGGGGAAAGGCAGGCAGAGAAATCCTTGCTAGCACCTTCTCTGTGCCTGGGAAGCAGAAGTGTTCACATTGCTTCGCAGAATCGCTTTTGTGCAGAAAACAGTAACACTTGTTCAGAAGGAAAGAAAGCACAGAGCCCCAGATTCTATGTTGTCCTGGAGAGCTTGCAGAGCACTGGGGAAAGGCAGGCAGAGAATTCCCTGATAGCACCTTCTCTGTGCCTGGGAAGCAGAAGTGTTCACATTGCTTCGCAAGAATCGCTTTTGTGCAGAAAACAGTAACACTTGTTCAGAAGGAAAGAAAGCACAGAGCCCCAGATTTTATGTTGTCCTGGAGAGCTTGCAGAGCACTGGGGAAAGGCAGGCAGAGAATTCCCTGATAGCACCTTCTCTGTGCCTGTTCACATTGCTTCGCAGAATCGCTTTTGTGCAGAAAACAGTAACACTTGTTCAGAAGGAAAGAAAGCACAGAGCCCCAGATTCTATGTTGTCCTGGAGAGCTTGCAGAGCACTGGGGAAAGGCAGGCAGAGAATTCCCTGCTAGCACCTTCTCTGTGCCTGGGAAGCAGAAGTGTTCACATTGCTTCGCAAGAATCGCTTTTGTGCAGAAAACACTAACACTTGTTCAGAAGGAAAGAAAGCACAGAGGCCCAGATTCTATGTTGTCCTGGAGAGCTTGCAGAGCACTGGGGAAAGGCAGGCAGAGAATTCCCTGCTAGCACCTTCTCTGTGCCTGTTCACATTGCTTCGCAGAATCGCTTTTGTTCAGAAAACAGTAACACTTGTTCAGAACTAAAGAAAGCACAGAGCCCCAGATTCTATGTTGTCCTGGAGAGCTTGCAGAGCACTGGGGAAAGGCAGGCAGAGAATTCCTTGCTAGCACCTTCTCTGTGCCTGGGAAGCAGAAGTGTTCACATTGCTTCGCAGAATCGCTTTTGTGCAGAAAACAGTAACACTTGTTCAGAAGGAAAGAAAGCACAGAGCCCCAGATTCTATGTTGTCCTGGAGAGCTTGCAGAGCACTGGGGAAAGGCAGGCAGAGAATTCCCTGATAGCACCTTCTCTGTGCCTGTTCACATTGCTTCGCAGAATCGCTTTTGTGCAGAAAACATTAACACTTGTTCAGAAGGAAAGAAAGCACAGAGCCCCAGATTCTATGTTGTCCTGGAGAGCTTGCTGAGCACTGGGGAAAGGCAGGCAGAGAATTCCTTGCTAGCACCTTCTCTGTGCCTGGGAAGCAGAAGTGTTCACATTGCTTCGCAAGAATCGCTTTTGTGCAGAAAACAGTAACACTTGTTCAGAAGGAAAGAAAGCACAGAGCCCCAGATTTTATGTTGTCCTGGAGAGCTTGCAGACCACTGGGGAAAGGCAGGCAGAGAATTCCCTGATAGCACCTTCTCTGTGCCTGTTCACATTGCTTCGCAGAATCGCTTTTGTGCAGAAAACAGTAACACTTGTTCAGAACGAAAGAAAGCACAGAGCCCCAGATTCTATGTTGTCCTGGAGAGCTTGCAGAGCACTGGGGAAAGGCAGGCAGAGAATTCCCTGATAGCACCTTCTCTGTGCCTGTTCACATTGCTTCGCAGAATCGCTTTTGTGCAGAAAACAGTAACACTTGTTCAGAACGAAAGAAAGCACAGAGCCCCAGATTCTATGTTGTCCTGGAGAGCTTGCAGAGCACTGGGGAAAGGCAGGCAGAGAATTCCCTGATAGCACCTTCTCTGTGCCTGTTCACATTGCTTCGCAGAATCGCTTTTGTGCAGAAAACACTAACACTTGTTCAGAACGAAAGAAAGCACAGAGCCCCAGATTCTATGTTGTCCTGGAGAGCTTGCAGAGCACTGGGGAAAGGCAGGCAGAGAATTCCCTGCTAGCACCTTCTCTGTGCCTGGGAAACAGAAGTGTTCACATTGCTTCGCAGAATCGCTTTTGTGCAGAAAACACTAACACTTGTTCAGAAGGAAAGAAAGCACAGAGCCCCAGATTTTATGTTGTCCTGGAGAGCTTGCAGAGCACTGGGGAAAGGCAGGCAGAGAATTCCCTGATAGCACCTTCTCTGTGCCTGTTCACATTGCTTCGCAGAATCGCTTTTGTGCAGAAAACAGTAACACTTGTTCAGAAGGAAAGAAAGCACAGAGCCCCAGATTCTATGTTGTCCTGGAGAGCTTGCAGAGCACTGGGGAAAGGCAGGCAGAGAAATCCTTGCTAGCACCTTCTCTGTGCCTGGGAAGCAGAAGTGTTCACATTGCTTCGCAGAATCGCTTTTGTGCAGAAAACAGTAACACTTGTTCAGAAGGAAAGAAAGCACAGAGGCCCAGATTCTATGTTGTCCTGGAGAGCTTGCAGAGCACTGGGGAAAGGCAGGCAGAGAATTCCCTGATAGCACCTTCTCTGTGCCTGGGAAGCAGAAGTGTTCACATTGCTTCGCAAGAATCGCTTTTGTGCAGAAAACACTAACACTTGTTCAGAAGGAAAGAAAGCACAGAGCCCCAGATTTTATGTTGTCCTGGAGAGCTTGCAGAGCACTGGGGAAAGGCAGGCAGAGAATTCCCTGATAGCACCTTCTCTGTGCCTGTTCACATTGCTTCGCAGAATCGCTTTTGTGCAGAAAACAGTAACACTTGTTCAGAAGGAAAGAAAGCACAGAGCCCCAGATTCTATGTTGTCCTGGAGAGCTTGCAGAGCACTGGGGAAAGGCAGGCAGAGAATTCCTTGCTAGCACCTTCTCTGTGCCTGTTCACATTGCTTCGCAGAATCGCTTTTGTGCAGAAAACACTAACACTTGTTCAGAAGGAAAGAAAGCACAGAGCCCCAGATTCTATGTTGTCCTGGAGAGCTTGCAGAGCACTGGGGAAAGGCAGGCAGAGAATTCCCTGCTAGCACCTTCTCTGTGCCTGGGAAACAGAAGTGTTCACATTGCTTCGCAGAATCGCTTTTGTGCAGAAAACAGTAACACTTGTTCAGAAGGAAAGAAAGCACAGAGCCCCAGATTTTATGTTGTCCTGGAGAGCTTGCAGAGCACTGGGGAAAGGCAGGCAGAGAATTCCCTGATAGCACCTTCTCTGTGCCTGTTCACATTGCTTCGCAGAATCGCTTTTGTGCAGAAAACAGTAACACTTGTTCAGAAGGAAAGAAAGCACAGAGCCCCAGATTCTATGTTGTCCTGGAGAGCTTGCAGAGCACTGGGGAAAGGCAGGCAGAGAAATCCTTGCTAGCACCTTCTCTGTGCCTGGGAAGCAGAAGTGTTCACATTGCTTCGCAGAATCGCTTTTGTGCAGAAAACAGTAACACTTGTTCAGAAGGAAAGAAAGCACAGAGGCCCAGATTCTATGTTGTCCTGGAGAGCTTGCAGAGCACTGGGGAAAGGCAGGCAGAGAATTCCCTGATAGCACCTTCTCTGTGCCTGGGAAGCAGAAGTGTTCACATTGCTTCGCAAGAATCGCTTTTGTGCAGAAAACACTAACACTTGTTCAGAAGGAAAGAAAGCACAGAGCCCCAGATTTTATGTTGTCCTGGAGAGCTTGCAGAGCACTGGGGAAAGGCAGGCAGAGAATTCCCTGCTAGCACCTTCTCTGTGCCTGTTCACATTGCTTCGCAGAATCGCTTTTGTTCAGAAAACAGTAACACTTGTTCAGAACTAAAGAAAGCACAGAGCCCCAGATTCTATGTTGTCCTGGAGAGCTTGCAGAGCACTGGGGAAAGGCAGGCAGAGAATTCCTTGCTAGCACCTTCTCTGTGCCTGGGAAGCAGAAGTGTTCACATTGCTTCGCAGAATCGCTTTTGTGCAGAAAACAGTAACACTTGTTCAGAAGGAAAGAAAGCACAGAGCCCCAGATTCTATGTTGTCCTGGAGAGCTTGCAGAGCACTGGGGAAAGGCAGGCAGAGAATTCCCTGATAGCACCTTCTCTGTGCCTGTTCACATTGCTTCGCAGAATCGCTTTTGTGCAGAAAACATTAACACTTGTTCAGAAGGAAAGAAAGCACAGAGCCCCAGATTCTATGTTGTCCTGGAGAGCTTGCTGAGCACTGGGGAAAGGCAGGCAGAGAATTCCTTGCTAGCACCTTCTCTGTGCCTGGGAAGCAGAAGTGTTCACATTGCTTTGCAGAATCGCTTTTGTGCAGAAAACAGTAACACTTGTTCAGAAGGAAAGAAAGCACAGAGCCCCAGATTCTATGTTGTCCTGGAGAGCTTGCAGAGCACTGGGGAAAGGCAGGCAGAGAATTCCCTGCTAGCACCTTCTCTGTGCCTGTTCACATTGCTTCGCAGAATCGCTTTTGTGCAGAAAACAGTAACACTTGTTCAGAAGAAAAGAAAGCACAGAGCCCCAGATTCTATGTTGTCCTGGAGAGCTTGCAGAGCACTGGGGAAAGGCAGGCAGAGAATTCCCTGCTAGCACCTTCTCTGTGCCTGGGAAGCAGAAGTGTTCACATTGCTTCGCAAGAATCGCTTTTGTGCAGAAAACACTAACACTTGTTCAGAACGAAAGAAAGCACAGAGCCCCAGATTCTATGTTGTCCTGGAGAGCTTGCAGAGCACTGGGGAAAGGCAGGCAGAGAATTCCCTGCTAGCACCTTCTCTGTGCCTGTTCACATTGCTTCGCAGAATCGCTTTTGTTCAGAAAACAGTAACACTTGTTCAGAACTAAAGAAAGCACAGAGCCCCAGATTCTATGTTGTCCTGGAGAGCTTGCAGAGCACTGGGGAAAGGCAGGCAGAGAATTCCTTGCTAGCACCTTCTCTGTGCCTGGGAAGCAGAAGTGTTCACATTGCTTTGCAGAATCGCTTTTGTGCAGAAAACAGTAACACTTGTTCAGAAGGAAAGAAAGCACAGAGCCCCAGATTCTATGTTGTCTTGGAGAGCTTGCAGAGCACTGGGGAAAGGCAGGCAGAGAATTCCCTGATAGCACCTTCTCTGTGCCTGGGAAGCAGAAGTGTTCACATTGCTTCGCAAGAATCGCTTTTGTGCAGAAAACACTAACACTTGTTCAGAAGGAAAGAAAGCACAGAGCCCCAGATTTTATGTTGTCCTGGAGAGCTTGCAGAGCACTGGGGAAAGGCAGGCAGAGAATTCCCTGATAGCACCTTCTCTGTGCCTGTTCACATTGCTTCGCAGAATCGCTTTTGTGCAGAAAACAGTAACACTTGTTCAGAAGGAAAGAAAGCACAGAGCCCCAGATTCTATGTTGTCCTGGAGAGCTTGCAGAGCACTGGGGAAAGGCAGGCAGAGAATTCCCTGATAGCACCTTCTCTGTGCCTGTTCACATTGCTTCGCAGAATCGCTTTTGTGCAGAAAACAGTAACACTTGTTCAGAAGGAAAGAAAGCACAGAGCCCCAGATTCTATGTTGTCCTGGAGAGCTTGCAGAGCACTGGGGAAAGGCAGGCAGAGAATTCCCTGCTAGCACCTTCTCTGTGCCTGGGAAACAGAAGTGTTCACATTGCTTCGCAGAATCGCTTTTGTGCAGAAAACACTAACACTTGTTCAGAAGGAAAGAAAGCACAGAGCCCCAGATTTTATGTTGTCCTGGAGAGCTTGCAGAGCACTAGGGAAAGGCAGGCAGAGAATTCCCTGATAGCACCTTCTCTGTGCCTGTTCACATTGCTTCGCAGAATCGCTTTTGTGCAGAAAACAGTAACACTTGTTCAGAAGGAAAGAAAGCACAGAGCCCCAGATTCTATGTTGTCCTGGAGAGCTTGCAGAGCACTGGGGAAAGGCAGGCAGAGAATTCCCTGCTAGCACCTTCTCTGTGCCTGGGAAGCAGAAGTGTTCACATTGCTTTGCAAGAATCGCTTTTGTGCAGAAAACAGTAACACTTGTTCAGAAGGAAAGAAAGCACAGAGCCCCAGATTCTATGTTGTCCTGGAGAGCTTGCAGAGCACTGGGGAAAGGCAGGCAGAGAATTCCCTGCTAGCACCTTCTCTGTGCCTGGGAAGCAGAAGTGTTCACATTGCTTTGCAAGAATCGCTTTTGTGCAGAAAACAGTAACACTTGTTCAGAAGGAAAGAAAGCACAGAGCCCCAGATTCTATGTTGTCCTGGAGAGCTTGCAGAGCACTGGGGAAAGGCAGGCAGAGAAATCCTTGCTAGCACCTTCTCTGTGCCTGGGAAGCAGAAGTGTTCACATTGCTTCGCAGAATCGCTTTTGTGCAGAAAACAGTAACACTTGTTCAGAAGGAAAGAAAGCACAGAGCCCCAGATTCTATGTTGTCCTGGAGAGCTTGCAGAGCACTGGGGAAAGGCAGGCAGAGAATTCCCTGCTAGCACCTTCTCTGTGCCTGGGAAGCAGAAGTGTTCACATTGCTTCGCAAGAATCGCTTTTGTGCAGAAAACACTAACACTTGTTCAGAAGGAAAGAAAGCACAGAGCCCCAGATTCTATGTTGTCCTGGAGAGCTTGCAGAGCACTGGGGAAAGGCAGGCAGAGAATTCCCTGATAGCACCTTCTCTGTGCCTGTTCACATTGCTTCGCAGAATCGCTTTTGTGCAGAAAACAGTAACACTTGTTCAGAAGGAAAGAAAGCACAGAGCCCCAGATTCTATGTTGTCCTGGAGAGCTTGCAGAGCACTGGGGAAAGGCAGGCAGAGAATTCCTTGCTAGCACCTTCTCTGTGCCTGGGAAGCAGAAGTGTTCACATTGCTTCGCAAGAATCGCTTTTGTGCAGAAAACACTAACACTTGTTCAGAAGGAAAGAAAGCACAGAGGCCCAGATTCTATGTTGTCCTGGAGAGCTTGCAGAGCACTGGGGAAAGGCAGGCAGAGAATTCCCTGCTAGCACCTTCTCTGTGCCTGTTCACATTGCTTCGCAGAATCGCTTTTGTTCAGAAAACAGTAACACTTGTTCAGAACTAAAGAAAGCACAGAGCCCCAGATTCTATGTTGTCCTGGAGAGCTTGCAGAGCACTGGGGAAAGGCAGGCAGAGAATTCCTTGCTAGCACCTTCTCTGTGCCTGGGAAGCAGAAGTGTTCACATTGCTTCGCAGAATCGCTTTTGTGCAGAAAACAGTAACACTTGTTCAGAAGGAAAGAAAGCACAGAGCCCCAGATTCTATGTTGTCCTGGGGAGCTTGCAGAGCACTGGGGAAAGGCAGGCAGAGAATTCCCTGATAGCACCTTCTCTGTGCCTGTTCACATTGCTTCGCAAGAATCGCTTTTGTGCAGAAAACACTAACACTTGTTCAGAAGGAAAGAAAGCACAGAGCCCCACATTTTATGTTGTCCTGGAGAGCTTGCAGAGCACTGGGGAAAGGCAGGCAGAGAATTCCCTGATAGCACCTTCTCTGTGCCTGTTCACATTGCTTCGCAGAATCGCTTTTGTGCAGAAAACAGTAACACTTGTTCAGAAGAAAAGAAAGCACAGAGCCCCAGATTCTATGTTGTCCTGGAGAGCTTGCAGAGCACTGGGGAAAGGCAGGCAGAGAATTCCCTGCTAGCACCTTCTCTGTGCCTGGGAAGCAGAAGTGTTCACATTGCTTCGCAAGAATCGCTTTTGTGCAGAAAACACTAACACTTGTTCAGAACGAAAGAAAGCACAGAGCCCCAGATTCTATGTTGTCCTGGAGAGCTTGCAGAGCACTGGGGAAAGGCAGGCAGAGAATTCCCTGCTAGCACCTTCTCTGTGCCTGTTCACATTGCTTCGCAGAATCGCTTTTGTTCAGAAAACAGTAACACTTGTTCAGAACTAAAGAAAGCACAGAGCCCCAGATTCTATGTTGTCCTGGAGAGCTTGCAGAGCACTGGGGAAAGGCAGGCAGAGAATTCCTTGCTAGCACCTTCTCTGTGCCTGGGAAGCAGAAGTGTTCACATTGCTTCGCAGAATCGCTTTTGTGCAGAAAACAGTAACACTTGTTCAGAAGGAAAGAAAGCACAGAGCCCCAGATTCTATGTTGTCTTGGAGAGCTTGCAGAGCACTGGGGAAAGGCAGGCAGAGAATTCCCTGATAGCACCTTCTCTGTGCCTGGGAAGCAGAAGTGTTCACATTGCTTCGCAAGAATCGCTTTTGTGCAGAAAACAGTAACACTTGTTCAGAAGGAAAGAAAGCACAGAGCCCCAGATTTTATGTTGTCCTGGAGAGCTTGCAGACCACTGGGGAAAGGCAGGCAGAGAATTCCCTGATAGCACCTTCTCTGTGCCTGTTAACATTGCTTCGCAGAATCGCTTTTGTGCAGAAAACAGTAACACTTGTTCAGAACGAAAGAAAGCACAGAGCCCCAGATTCTATGTTGTCCTGGAGAGCTTGCAGAGCACTGGGGAAAGGCAGGCAGAGAATTCCCTGATAGCACCTTCTCTGTGCCTGTTCACATTGCTTCGCAGAATCGCTTTTGTGCAGAAAACAGTAACACTTGTTCAGAAGGAAAGAAAGCACAGAGCCCCAGATTCTATGTTGTCCTGGAGAGCTTGCAGAGCACTGGGGAAAGGCAGGCAGAGAATTCCCTGCTAGCACCTTCTCTGTGCCTGGGAAACAGAAGTGTTCACATTGCTTCGCAGAATCGCTTTTGTGCAGAAAACAGTAACACTTGTTCAGAAGGAAAGAAAGCACAGAGCCCCAGATTTTATGTTGTCCTGGAGAGCTTGCAGAGCACTAGGGAAAGGCAGGCAGAGAATTCCCTGATAGCACCTTCTCTGTGCCTGTTCACATTGCTTCGCAGAATCGCTTTTGTGCAGAAAACAGTAACACTTGTTCAGAAGGAAAGAAAGCACAGAGCCCCAGATTCTATGTTGTCCTGGAGAGCTTGCAGAGCACTGGGGAAAGGCAGGCAGAGAATTCCCTGCTAGCACCTTCTCTGTGCCTGGGAAGCAGAAGTGTTCACATTGCTTCGCAAGAATCGCTTTTGTGCAGAAAACAGTAACACTTGTTCAGAAGGAAAGAAAGCACAGAGCCCCAGATTCTATGTTGTCCTGGAGAGCTTGCAGAGCACTGGGGAAAGGCAGGCAGAGAAATCCTTGCTAGCACCTTCTCTGTGCCTGGGAAGCAGAAGTGTTCACATTGCTTCGCAGAATCGCTTTTGTTCAGAAAACAGTAACACTTGTTCAGAAGGAAAGAAAGCACAGAGCCCCAGATTCTATGTTGTCCTGGAGAGCTTGCAGAGCACTGGGGAAAGGCAGGCAGAGAATTCCCTGCTAGCACCTTCTCTGTGCCTGGGAAGCAGAAGTGTTCACATTGCTTCGCAAGAATCGCTTTTGTGCAGAAAACACTAACACTTGTTCAGAAGGAAAGAAAGCACAGAGCCCCAGATTTTATGTTGTCCTGGAGAGCTTGCAGAGCACTGGGGAAAGGCAGGCAGAGAATTCCCTGATAGCACCTTCTCTGTGCCTGTTCACATTGCTTCGCAGAATCGCTTTTGTGCAGAAAACATTAACACTTGTTCAGAAGGAAAGAAAGCACAGAGCCCCAGATTCTATGTTGTCCTGGAGAGCTTGCAGAGCACTGGGGAAAGGCAGGCAGAGAATTCCTTGCTAGCACCTTCTCTGTGCCTGGGAAGCAGAAGTGTTCACATTGCTTCGCAGAATCGCTTTTGTGCAGAAAACAGTAACACTTGTTCAGAAGGAAAGAAAGCACAGAGCCCCAGATTCTATGTTGTCCTGGAGAGCTTGCAGAGCACTGGGGAAAGGCAGGCAGAGAATTCCCTGATAGCACCTTCTCTGTGCCTGTTCACATTGCTTCGCAGAATCGCTTTTGTTCAGAAAACAGTAACACTTGTTCAGAAGGAAAGAAAGCACAGAGCCCCAGATTCTATGTTGTCCTGGAGAGCTTGCAGAGCACTGGGGAAAGGCAGGCAGAGAATTCCTTGCTAGCACCTTCTCTGTGCCTGGGAAGCAGAAGTGTTCACATTGCTTCGCAGAATCGCTTTTGTGCAGAAAACAGTAACACTTGTTCAGAAGGAAAGAAAGCACAGAGCCCCAGATTCTATGTAGTCCTGGAGAGCTTGCAGAGCACTGGGGAAAGGCAGGCAGAGAATTCCCTGATAGCACCTTCTCTGTGCCTGTTCACATTGCTTTGCAGAATCGCTTTTGTGCAGAAAACAGTAACACTTGTTCAGAAGGAAAGAAAGCACAGAGCCCCAGATTCTATGTAGTCCTGGAGAGCTTGCAGAGCACTGGGGAAAGGCAGGCAGAGAATTCCTTGCTAGCACCTTCTCTGTGCCTGGGAAGCAGAAGTGTTCACATTGCTTCGCAAGAATCGCTTTTGTGCAGAAAACAGTAACACTTGTTCAGAAGGAAAGAAAGCACAGAGCCCCAGATTTTATGTTGTCCTGGAGAGCTTGCAGAGCACTGGGGAAAGGCAGGCAGAGAATTCCTTTCTAGCACCTTCTCTGTGCCTGGGAAGCAGAAGTGTTCACATTGGTTCGCAGAATCGCTTTTGTGCAGAAAACAGTAACACTTGTTCAGAAGGAAAGAAAGCACAGAGCCCCAGATTTTATGTTGTCCTGGAGAGCTTGCAGAGCACTGGGGAAAGGCAGGCAGAGAATTCCCTGATAGCACCTTCTCTGTGCCTGTTCACATTGCTTCGCAGAATCGCTTTTGTGCAGAAAACATTAACACTTGTTCAGAAGGAAAGAAAGCACAGAGCCCCAGATTCTATGTTGTCCTGGAGAGCTTGCAGAGCACTGGGGAAAGGCAGGCAGAGAATTCCTTGCTAGCACCTTCTCTGTGCCTGGGAAGCAGAAGTGTTCACATTGCTTCGCAGAATCGCTTTTGTGCAGAAAACAGTAACACTTGTTCAGAAGGAAAGAAAGCACAGAGCCCCAGATTCTATGTTGTCCTGGAGAGCTTGCAGAGCACTGGGGAAAGGCAGGCAGAGAATTCCCTGCTAGCACCTTCTCTGTGCCTGTTCACATTGCTTCGCAGAATCGCTTTTTTTCAGAAAACAGTAACACTTGTTCAGAACTAAAGAAAGCACAGAGCCCCAGATTCTATGTTGTCCTGGAGAGCTTGCAGAGCACTGGGGAAAGGCAGGCAGAGAATTCCCTGCTAGCACCTTCTCTGTGCCTGTTCACATTGCTTCGCAGAATCGCTTTTGTGCAGAAAACAGTAACACTTGTTCAGAACTAAAGAAAGCACAGAGCCCCAGATTCTATGTTGTCCTGGAGAGCTTGCAGAGCACTGGGGAAAGGCAGGCAGAGAATTCCCTGATAGCACCTTCTCTGTGCCTGGGAAGCAGAAGTGTTCACATTGCTTCGCAAGAATCGCTTTTGTGCAGAAAACACTAACACTTGTTCAGAAGGAAAGAAAGCACAGAGCCCCACATTTTATGTTGTCCTGGAGAGCTTGCAGAGCACTGGGGAAAGGCAGGCAGAGAATTCCCTGATAGCACCTTCTCTGTGCCTGTTCACATTGCTTCGCAGATTCGCTTTTGTGCAGAAAACAGTAACACTTGTTCAGAAGAAAAGAAAGCACAGAGCCCCAGATTCTATGTTGTCCTGGAGAGCTTGCAGAGCACTGGGGAAAGGCAGGCAGAGAATTCCCTGCTAGCACCTTCTCTGTGCCTGGGAAGCAGAAGTGTTCACATTGCTTCGCAAGAATCGCTTTTGTGCAGAAAACAGTAACACTTGTTCAGAACGAAAGAAAGCACAGAGGCCCAGATTCTATGTTGTCCTGGAGAGCTTGCAGAGCACTGGGGAAAGGCAGGCAGAGAATTCCCTGCTAGCACCTTCTCTGTGCCTGTTCACATTGCTTCGCAGAATCGCTTTTGTTCAGAAAACAGTAACACTTGTTCAGAACTAAAGAAAGCACAGAGCCCCAGATTCTATGTTGTCCTGGAGAGCTTGCTGAGCACTGGGGAAAGGCAGGCAGAGAATTCCTTGCTAGCACCTTCTCTGTGCCTGGGAAGCAGAAGTGTTCACATTGCTTCGCAGAATCGCTTTTGTGCAGAAAACAGTAACACTTGTTCAGAAGGAAAGAAAGCACAGAGCCCCAGATTCTATGTTGTCTTGGAGAGCTTGCAGAGCACTGGGGAAAGGCAGGCAGAGAATTCCCTGATAGCACCTTCTCTGTGCCTGGGAAGCAGAAGTGTTCACATTGCTTCGCAAGAATCGCTTTTGTGCAGAAAACAGTAACACTTGTTCAGAAGGAAAGAAAGCACAGAGCCCCAGATTCTATGTTGTCCTGGAGAGCTTGCAGAGCACTGGGGAAATGCAGGCAGAGAATTCCCTGCTAGCACCTTCTCTGTGCCTGGGAAACAGAAGTGTTCACATTGCTTCGCAGAATCGCTTTTGTGCAGAAAACACTAACACTTGTTCAGAAGGAAAGAAAGCACAGAGCCCCAGATTTTATGTTGTCCTGGAGAGCTTGCAGAGCACTGGGGAAAGGCAGGCAGAGAATTCCCTGATAGCACCTTCTCTGTGCCTGTTCACATTGCTTCGCAGAATCGCTTTTGTGCAGAAAACAGTAACACTTGTTCAGAAGGAAAGAAAGCACAGAGCCCCAGATTCTATGTTGTCCTGGAGAGCTTGCAGAGCACTGGGGAAAGGCAGGCAGAGAAATCCTTGCTAGCACCTTCTCTGTGCCTGGGAAGCAGAAGTGTTCACATTGCTTCGCAGAATCGCTTTTGTGCAGAAAACAGTAACACTTGTTCAGAAGGAAAGAAAGCACAGAGCCCCAGATTCTATGTTGTCCTGGAGAGCTTGCAGAGCACTGGGGAAAGGCAGGCAGAGAATTCCCTGATAGCACCTTCTCTGTGCCTGGGAAGCAGAAGTGTTCACATTGCTTCGCAAGAATCGCTTTTGTGCAGAAAACACTAACACTTGTTCAGAAGGAAAGAAAGCACAGAGCCCCAGATTTTATGTTGTCCTGGAGAGCTTGCAGAGCACTGGGGAAAGGCAGGCAGAGAATTCCCTGATAGCACCTTCTCTGTGCCTGTTCACATTGCTTCGCAGAATCGCTTTTGTGCAGAAAACAGTAACACTTGTTCAGAAGGAAAGAAAGCACAGAGCCCCAGATTCTATGTTGTCCTGGAGAGCTTGCAGAGCACTGGGGAAAGGCAGGCAGAGAATTCCCTGCTAGCACCTTCTCTGTGCCTGGGAAGCAGAAGTGTTCACATTGCTTCGCAAGAATCGCTTTTGTGCAGAAAACACTAACACTTGTTCAGAAGGAAAGAAAGCACAGAGGCCCAGATTCTATGTTGTCCTGGAGAGCTTGCAGAGCACTGGGGAAAGGCAGGCAGAGAATTCCCTGCTAGCACCTTCTCTGTGCCTGTTCACATTGCTTCGCAGAATCGCTTTTGTTCAGAAAACAGTAACACTTGTTCAGAACTAAAGAAAGCACAGAGCCCCAGATTCTATGTTGTCCTGGAGAGCTTGCAGAGCACTGGGGAAAGGCAGGCAGAGAATTCCTTGCTAGCACCTTCTCTGTGCCTGGGAAGCAGAAGTGTTCACATTGCTTCGCAGAATCGCTTTTGTGCAGAAAACAGTAACACTTGTTCAGAAGGAAAGAAAGCACAGAGCCCCAGATTCTATGTTGTCCTGGAGAGCTTGCAGAGCACTGGGGAAAGGCAGGCAGAGAATTCCCTGATAGCACCTTCTCTGTGCCTGTTCACATTGCTTCGCAGAATCGCTTTTGTGCAGAAAACATTAACACTTGTTCAGAAGGAAAGAAAGCACAGAGCCCCAGATTCTATGTTGTCCTGGAGAGCTTGCTGAGCACTGGGGAAAGGCAGGCAGAGAATTCCTTGCTAGCACCTTCTCTGTGCCTGGGAAGCAGAAGTGTTCACATTGCTTCGCAAGAATCGCTTTTGTGCAGAAAACAGTAACACTTGTTCAGAAGGAAAGAAAGCACAGAGCCCCAGATTTTATGTTGTCCTGGAGAGCTTGCAGACCACTGGGGAAAGGCAGGCAGAGAATTCCCTGATAGCACCTTCTCTGTGCCTGTTCACATTGCTTCGCAGAATCGCTTTTGTGCAGAAAACAGTAACACTTGTTCAGAACGAAAGAAAGCACAGAGCCCCAGATTCTATGTTGTCCTGGAGAGCTTGCAGAGCACTGGGGAAAGGCAGGCAGAGAATTCCCTGATAGCACCTTCTCTGTGCCTGTTCACATTGCTTCGCAGAATCGCTTTTGTGCAGAAAACAGTAACACTTGTTCAGAACGAAAGAAAGCACAGAGCCCCAGATTCTATGTTGTCCTGGAGAGCTTGCAGAGCACTGGGGAAAGGCAGGCAGAGAATTCCCTGATAGCACCTTCTCTGTGCCTGTTCACATTGCTTCGCAGAATCGCTTTTGTGCAGAAAACACTAACACTTGTTCAGAACGAAAGAAAGCACAGAGCCCCAGATTCTATGTTGTCCTGGAGAGCTTGCAGAGCACTGGGGAAAGGCAGGCAGAGAATTCCCTGCTAGCACCTTCTCTGTGCCTGGGAAACAGAAGTGTTCACATTGCTTCGCAGAATCGCTTTTGTGCAGAAAACACTAACACTTGTTCAGAAGGAAAGAAAGCACAGAGCCCCAGATTTTATGTTGTCCTGGAGAGCTTGCAGAGCACTGGGGAAAGGCAGGCAGAGAATTCCCTGATAGCACCTTCTCTGTGCCTGTTCACATTGCTTCGCAGAATCGCTTTTGTGCAGAAAACAGTAACACTTGTTCAGAAGGAAAGAAAGCACAGAGCCCCAGATTCTATGTTGTCCTGGAGAGCTTGCAGAGCACTGGGGAAAGGCAGGCAGAGAAATCCTTGCTAGCACCTTCTCTGTGCCTGGGAAGCAGAAGTGTTCACATTGCTTCGCAGAATCGCTTTTGTGCAGAAAACAGTAACACTTGTTCAGAAGGAAAGAAAGCACAGAGGCCCAGATTCTATGTTGTCCTGGAGAGCTTGCAGAGCACTGGGGAAAGGCAGGCAGAGAATTCCCTGATAGCACCTTCTCTGTGCCTGGGAAGCAGAAGTGTTCACATTGCTTCGCAAGAATCGCTTTTGTGCAGAAAACACTAACACTTGTTCAGAAGGAAAGAAAGCACAGAGCCCCAGATTTTATGTTGTCCTGGAGAGCTTGCAGAGCACTGGGGAAAGGCAGGCAGAGAATTCCCTGATAGCACCTTCTCTGTGCCTGTTCACATTGCTTCGCAGAATCGCTTTTGTGCAGAAAACAGTAACACTTGTTCAGAAGGAAAGAAAGCACAGAGCCCCAGATTCTATGTTGTCCTGGAGAGCTTGCAGAGCACTGGGGAAAGGCAGGCAGAGAATTCCTTGCTAGCACCTTCTCTGTGCCTGGGAAGCAGAAGTGTTCACATTGCTTCGCAAGAATCGCTTTTGTGCAGAAAACACTAACACTTGTTCAGAACGAAAGAAAGCACAGAGGCCCAGATTCTATGTTGTCCTGGAGAGCTTGCAGAGCACTGGGGAAAGGCAGGCAGAGAATTCCCTGCTAGCACCTTCTCTGTGCCTGTTCACATTGCTTCGCAGAATCGCTTTTGTTCAGAAAACAGTAACACTTGTTCAGAACTAAAGAAAGCACAGAGCCCCAGATTCTATGTTGTCCTGGAGAGCTTGCAGAGCACTGGGGAAAGGCAGGCAGAGAATTCCCTGATAGCACCTTCTCTGTGCCTGTTCACATTGCTTCGCAGAATCGCTTTTGTGCAGAAAACATTAACACTTGTTCAGAAGGAAAGAAAGCACAGAGCCCCAGATTCTATGTTGTCCTGGAGAGCTTGCAGAGCACTGGGGAAAGGCAGGCAGAGAATTCCCTGCTAGCACCTTCTCTGTGCCTGTTCACATTGCTTCGCAGAATCGCTTTTGTTCAGAAAACAGTAACATTGTTCAGAACTAAAGAAAGCACAGAGCCCCAGATTCTATGTTGTCCTGGAAAGCTTGCAGAGCACTGGGGAAAGGCAGGCAGAGAATTCCCTGATAGAACCTTCTCTGTGCCTGGGAAGCAGAAGTGTTCACATTGCTTCGCAAGCATCGCTTTTGTGCAGAAAACACTAACACTTGTTCAGAAGGAAAGAAAGCACAGAGCCCCAGATTCTATGTTGTCCTGGAGAGCTTGCAGAGCACTGGGGAAAGGCAGGCAGAGAATTCCCTGATAGCACCTTCTCTGTGCCTGTTCACATTGCTTCGCAGAATCGCTTTTGTGCAGAAAACAGTAACACTTGTTCAGAACGAAAGAAAGCACAGAGGCCCAGATTCTATGTTGTCCTGGAGAGCTTGCAGAGCACTGGGGAAAGGCAGGCAGAGAATTCCCTGCTAGCACCTTCTCTGTGCCTGTTCACATTGCTTCGCAGAATCGCTTTTGTTCAGAAAACAGTAACACTTGTTCAGAACTAAAGAAAGCACAGAGCCCCAGATTCTATGTTGTCCTGGAAAGCTTGCAGAGCACTGGGGAAAGGCAGGCAGAGAATTCCCTGATAGAACCTTCTCTGTGCCTGGGAAGCAGAAGTGTTCACATTGCTTCGCAAGCATCGCTTTTGTGCAGAAAACACTAACACTTGTTCAGAAGGAAAGAAAGCACAGAGCCCCACATTTTATGTTGTCCTGGAGAGCTTGCAGAGCACTGGGGAAAGGCAGGCAGAGAATTCCCTGATAGCACCTTCTCTGTGCCTGTTCACATTGCTTCGCAGAATCGCTTTTGTGCAGAAAACAGTAACACTTGTTCAGAAGAAAAGAAAGCACAGAGCCCCAGATTCTATGTTGTCCTGGAGAGCTTGCAGAGCACTGGGGAAAGGCAGGCAGAGAATTCCCTGCTAGCACCTTCTCTGTGCCTGGGAAGCAGAAGTGTTCACATTGCTTCGCAAGAATCGCTTTTGTGCAGAAAACAGTAACACTTGTTCAGAAGGAAAGAAAGCACAGAGCCCCAGATTCTATGTTGTCCTGGAGAGCTTGCAGAGCACTGGGGAAAGGCAGGCAGAGAATTCCCTGCTAGCACCTTCTCTGTGCCTGTTCACATTGCTTCGCAGAATCGCTTTTGTTCAGAAAACAGTAACACTTGTTCAGAACTAAAGAAAGCACAGAGCCCCAGATTCTATGTTGTCCTGGAGAGCTTGCAGAGCACTGGGGAAAGGCAGGCAGAGAATTCCCTGATAGCACCTTCTCTGTGCCTGTTCACATTGCTTCGCAGAATCGCTTTTGTGCAGAAAACAGTAACACTTGTTCAGAAGGAAAGAAAGCACAGAGCCCCAGATTCTATGTTGTCTTGGAGAGCTTGCAGAGCACTGGGGAAAGGCAGGCAGAGAATTCCCTGCTAGCACCTTCTCTGTGCCTGGGAAGCAGAAGTGTTCACATTGCTTCGCAAGAATCGCTTTTGTGCAGAAAACAGTAACACTTGTTCAGAAGGAAAGAAAGCACAGAGCCCCAGATTCTATGTTGTCCTGGAGAGCTTGCAGACCACTGGGGAAAGGCAGGCAGAGAATTCCCTGATAGCACCTTCTCTGTGCCTGTTCACATTGCTTCGCAGAATCGCTTTTGTGCAGAAAACAGTAACACTTGTTCAGAAGGAAAGAAAGCACAGAGCCCCAGATTCTATGTTGTCCTGGAGAGCTTGCAGACCACTGGGGAAAGGCAGGCAGAGAATTCCCTGATAGCACCTTCTCTGTGCCTGTTCACATTGCTTCGCAGAATCGCTTTTGTGCAGAAAACAGTAACACTTGTTCAGAACGAAAGAAAGCACAGAGCCCCAGATTCTATGTTGTCCTGGAGAGCTTGCAGAGCACTGGGGAAAGGCAGGCAGAGAATTCCCTGATAGCACCTTCTCTGTGCCTGTTCACATTGCTTCGCAGAATCGCTTTTGTGCAGAAAACAGTAACACTTGTTCAGAAGGAAAGAAAGCACAGAGCCCCAGATTCTATGTTGTCCTGGAGAGCTTGCAGAGCACTGGGGAAAGGCAGGCAGAGAATTCCCTGCTAGCACCTTCTCTGTGCCTGGGAAACAGAAGTGTTCACATTGCTTCGCAGAATCGCTTTTGTGCAGAAAACACTAACACTTGTTCAGAAGGAAAGAAAGCACAGAGCCCCAGATTTTATGTTGTCCTGGAGAGCTTGCAGAGCACTAGGGAAAGGCAGGCAGAGAATTCCCTGATAGCACCTTCTCTGTGCCTGTTCACATTGCTTCGCAGAATCGCTTTTGTGCAGAAAACAGTAACACTTGTTCAGAAGGAAAGAAAGCACAGAGCCCCAGATTCTATGTTGTCCTGGAGAGCTTGCAGAGCACTGGGGAAAGGCAGGCAGAGAATTCCCTGCTAGCACCTTCTCTGTGCCTGGGAAGCAGAAGTGTTCACATTGCTTCGCAAGAATCGCTTTTGTGCAGAAAACAGTAACACTTGTTCAGAAGGAAAGAAAGCACAGAGCCCCAGATTCTATGTTGTCCTGGAGAGCTTGCAGAGCACTGGGGAAAGGCAGGCAGAGAAATCCTTGCTAGCACCTTCTCTGTGCCTGGGAAGCAGAAGTGTTCACATTGCTTCGCAGAATCGCTTTTGTGCAGAAAACAGTAACACTTGTTCAGAAGGAAAGAAAGCACAGAGCCCCAGATTCTATGTTGTCCTGGAGAGCTTGCAGAGCACTGGGGAAAGGCAGGCAGAGAATTCCCTGCTAGCACCTTCTCTGTGCCTGGGAAGCAGAAGTGTTCACATTGCTTCGCAAGAATCGCTTTTGTGCAGAAAACAGTAACACTTGTTCAGAAGGAAAGAAAGCACAGAGCCCCAGATTCTATGTTGTCCTGGAGAGCTTGCAGAGCACTGGGGAAAGGCAGGCAGAGAATTCCTTTCTAGCACCTTCTCTGTGCCTGTTCACATTGCTTCGCAGAATCGCTTTTGTGCAGAAAACAGTAACACTTGTTCAGAAGGAAAGAAAGCACAGAGCCCCAGATTCTATGTTGTCCTGGAGAGCTTGCAGAGCACTGGGGAAAGGCAGGCAGAGAATTCCTTTCTAGCACCTTCTCTGTGCCTGGGAAGCAGAAGTGTTCACATTGGTTCGCAGAATCGCTTTTGTGCAGAAAACAGTAACACTTGTTCAGAAGGAAAGAAAGCACAGAGCCCCAGATTTTATGTTGTCCTGGAGAGCTTGCAGAGCACTGGGGAAAGGCAGGCAGAGAATTCCCTGATAGCACCTTCTCTGTGCCTGTTCACATTGCTTCGCAGAATCGCTTTTGTGCAGAAAACATTAACACTTGTTCAGAAGGAAAGAAAGCACAGAGCCCCAGATTCTATGTTGTCCTGGAGAGCTTGCAGAGCACTGGGGAAAGGCAGGCAGAGAATTCCTTGCTAGCACCTTCTCTGTGCCTGGGAAGCAGAAGTGTTCACATTGCTTCGCAGAATCGCTTTTGTGCAGAAAACAGTAACACTTGTTCAGAAGGAAAGAAAGCACAGAGCCCCAGATTCTATGTTGTCCTGGAGAGCTTGCAGAGCACTGGGGAAAGGCAGGCAGAGAATTCCCTGATAGCACCTTCTCTGTGCCTGTTCACATTGCTTCGCAGAATCGCTTTTGTGCAGAAAACAGTAACACTTGTTCAGAAGGAAAGAAAGCACAGAGCCCCAGATTCTATGTTGTCCTGGAGAGCTTGCTGAGCACTGGGGAAAGGCAGGCAGAGAATTCCTTGCTAGCACCTTCTCTGTGCCTGGGAAGCAGAAGTGTTCACATTGCTTCGCAGAATCGCTTTTGTTCAGAAAACAGTAACACTTGTTCAGAACTAAAGAAAGCACAGAGCCCCAGATTCTATGTTGTCCTGGAGAGCTTGCAGAGCACTGGGGAAAGGCAGGCAGAGAATTCCCTGCTAGCACCTTCTCTGTGCCTGTTCACATTGCTTCGCAGAATCGCTTTTGTTCAGAAAACAGTAACACTTGTTCAGAACTAAAGAAAGCACAGAGCCCCAGATTCTATGTTGTCCTGGAAAGCTTGCAGAGCACTGGGGAAAGGCAGGCAGAGAATTCCCTGATAGCACCTTCTCTGTACCTGGGAAGCAGAAGTGTTCACATTGCTTCGCAAGAATCGCTTTTTGTGCAGAAAACACTAACACTTGTTCAGAAGGAAAGAAAGCACAGAGCCCCACATTTTATGTTGTCCTGGAGAGCTTGCAGAGCACTGGGGAAAGGCAGGCAGAGAATTCCCTGATAGCACCTTCTCTGTGCCTGTTCACATTGCTTCGCAGAATCGCTTTTGTGCAGAAAACAGTAACACTTGTTCAGAAGAAAAGAAAGCACAGAGCCCCAGATTCTATGTTGTCCTGGAGAGCTTGCAGAGCACTGGGGAAAGGCAGGCAGAGAATTCCCTGCTAGCACCTTCTCTGTGCCTGGGAAGCAGAAGTGTTCACATTGCTTCGCAAGAATCGCTTTTGTGCAGAAAACACTAACACTTGTTCAGAACGAAAGAAAGCACAGAGCCCCAGATTCTATGTTGTCCTGGAGAGCTTGCAGAGCACTGGGGAAAGGCAGGCAGAGAATTCCCTGCTAGCACCTTCTCTGTGCCTGTTCACATTGCTTCGCAGAATCGCTTTTGTTCAGAAAACAGTAACACTTGTTCAGAACTAAAGAAAGCACAGAGCCCCAGATTCTATGTTGTCCTGGAGAGCTTGCAGAGCACTGGGGAAAGGCAGGCAGAGAATTCCTTGCTAGCACCTTCTCTGTGCCTGGGAAGCAGAAGTGTTCACATTGGTTCGCAGAATCGCTTTTGTGCAGAAAACAGTAACACTTGTTCAGAAGGAAAGAAAGCACAGAGCCCCAGATTCTATGTTGTCTTGGAGAGCTTGCAGAGCACTGGGGAAAGGCAGGCAGAGAATTCCCTGATAGCACCTTCTCTGTGCCTGGGAAGCAGAAGTGTTCACATTGCTTCGCAAGAATCGCTTTTGTGCAGAAAACAGTAACACTTGTTCAGAAGGAAAGAAAGCACAGAGCCCCAGATTTTATGTTGTCCTGGAGAGCTTGCAGACCACTGGGGAAAGGCAGGCAGAGAATTCCCTGATAGCACCTTCTCTGTGCCTGTTCACATTGCTTCGCAGAATCGCTTTTGTGCAGAAAACAGTAACACTTGTTCAGAAGGAAAGAAAGCACAGAGCCCCAGATTCTATGTTGTCCTGGAGAGCTTGCAGAGCACTGGGGAAAGGCAGGCAGAGAATTCCCTGATAGCACCTTCTCTGTGCCTGTTCACATTGCTTCGCAGAATCGCTTTTGTTCAGAAAACAGTAACACTTGTTCAGAAGGAAAGAAAGCACAGAGCCCCAGATTCTATGTTGTCCTGGAGAGCTTGCAGAGCACTGGGGAAAGGCAGGCAGAGAATTCCCTGCTAGCACCTTCTCTGTGCCTGGGAAACAGAAGTGTTCACATTGCTTCGCAGAATCGCTTTTGTGCAGAAAACACTAACACTTGTTCAGAAGGAAAGAAAGCACAGAGCCCCAGATTTTATGTTGTCCTGGAGAGCTTGCAGAGCACTAGGGAAAGGCAGGCAGAGAATTCCCTGATAGCACCTTCTCTGTGCCTGTTCACATTGCTTCGCAGAATCGCTTTTGTGCAGAAAACAGTAACACTTGTTCAGAAGGAAAGAAAGCACAGAGCCCCAGATTCTATGTTGTCCTGGAGAGCTTGCAGAGCACTGGGGAAAGGCAGGCAGAGAATTCCCTGCTAGCACCTTCTCTGTGCCTGGGAAGCAGAAGTGTTCACATTGCTTCGCAAGAATCGCTTTTGTGCAGAAAACAGTAACACTTGTTCAGAAGGAAAGAAAGCACAGAGCCCCAGATTCTATGTTGTCCTGGAGAGCTTGCAGAGCACTGGGGAAAGGCAGGCAGAGAAATCCTTGCTAGCACCTTCTCTGTGCCTGGGAAGCAGAAGTGTTCACATTGCTTCGCAGAATCGCTTTTGTGCAGAAAACAGTAACACTTGTTCAGAAGGAAAGAAAGCACAGAGCCCCAGATTCTATGTTGTCCTGGAGAGCTTGCAGAGCACTGGGGAAAGGCAGGCAGAGAATTCCCTGCTAGCACCTTCTCTGTGCCTGGGAAGCAGAAGTGTTCACATTGCTTCGCAAGAATCGCTTTTGTGCAGAAAACACTAACACTTGTTCAGAAGGAAAGAAAGCACAGAGCCCCAGATTTTATGTTGTCCTGGAGAGCTTGCAGAGCACTGGGGAAAGGCAGGCAGAGAATTCCTTTCTAGCACCTTCTCTGTGCCTGTTCACATTGCTTCGCAGAATCGCTTTTGTGCAGAAAACAGTAACACTTGTTCAGAAGGAAAGAAAGCACAGAGCCCCAGATTCTATGTTGTCCTGGAGAGCTTGCAGAGCACTGGGGAAAGGCAGGCAGAGAATTCCCTGATAGCACCTTCTCTGTACCTGGGAAGCAGAAGTGTTCACATTGCTTCGCAAGAATCGCTTTTGTGCAGAAAACACTAACACTTGTTCAGAAGGAAAGAAAGCACAGAGCCCCACATTTTATGTTGTCCTGGAGAGCTTGCAGAGCACTGGGGAAAGGCAGGCAGAGAATTCCCTGATAGCACCTTCTCTGTGCCTGTTCACATTGCTTCGCAGAATCGCTTTTGTGCAGAAAACAGTAACACTTGTTCAGAAGAAAAGAAAGCACAGAGCCCCAGATTCTATGTTGTCCTGGAGAGCTTGCAGAGCACTGGGGAAAGGCAGGCAGAGAATTCCCTGCTAGCACCTTCTCTGTGCCTGGGAAGCAGAAGTGTTCACATTGCTTCGCAAGAATCGCTTTTGTGCAGAAAACACTAACACTTGTTCAGAACGAAAGAAAGCACAGAGGCCCAGATTCTATGTTGTCCTGGAGAGCTTGCAGAGCACTGGGGAAAGGCAGGCAGAGAATTCCCTGCTAGCACCTTCTCTGTGCCTGTTCACATTGCTTCGCAGAATCGCTTTTGTTCAGAAAACAGTAACACTTGTTCAGAACTAAAGAAAGCACAGAGCCCCAGATTCTATGTTGTCCTGGAGAGCTTGCAGAGCACTGGGGAAAGGCAGGCAGAGAATTCCTTGCTAGCACCTTCTCTGTGCCTGGGAAGCAGAAGTGTTCACATTGCTTCGCAGAATCGCTTTTGTGCAGAAAACAGTAACACTTGTTCAGAAGGAAAGAAAGCACAGAGCCCCAGATTCTATGTTGTCTTGGAGAGCTTGCAGAGCACTGGGGAAAGGCAGGCAGAGAATTCCCTGATAGCACCTTCTCTGTGCCTGGGAAGCAGAAGTGTTCACATTGCTTCGCAAGAATCGCTTTTGTGCAGAAAACAGTAACACTTGTTCAGAAGGAAAGAAAGCACAGAGCCCCAGATTTTATGTTGTCCTGGAGAGCTTGCAGACCACTGGGGAAAGGCAGGCAGAGAATTCCCTGATAGCACCTTCTCTGTGCCTGTTCACATTGCTTCGCAGAATCGCTTTTGTGCAGAAAACAGTAACACTTGTTCAGAACGAAAGAAAGCACAGAGCCCCAGATTCTATGTTGTCCTGGAGAGCTTGCAGAGCACTGGGGAAAGGCAGGCAGAGAATTCCCTGATAGCACCTTCTCTGTGCCTGTTCACATTGCTTCGCAGAATCGCTTTTGTGCAGAAAACAGTAACACTTGTTCAGAAGGAAAGAAAGCACAGAGCCCCAGATTCTATGTTGTCCTGGAGAGCTTGCAGAGCACTGGGGAAAGGCAGGCAGAGAATTCCCTGCTAGCACCTTCTCTGTGCCTGGGAAACAGAAGTGTTCACATTGCTTCGCAGAATCGCTTTTGTGCAGAAAACACTAACACTTGTTCAGAAGGAAAGAAAGCACAGAGCCCCAGATTTTATGTTGTCCTGGAGAGCTTGCAGAGCACTAGGGAAAGGCAGGCAGAGAATTCCCTGATAGCACCTTCTCTGTGCCTGTTCACATTGCTTCGCAGAATCGCTTTTGTGCAGAAAACAGTAACACTTGTTCAGAAGGAAAGAAAGCACAGAGCCCCAGATTCTATGTTGTCCTGGAGAGCTTGCAGAGCACTGGGGAAAGGCAGGCAGAGAATTCCCTGCTAGCACCTTCTCTGTGCCTGGGAAGCAGAAGTGTTCACATTGCTTCGCAAGAATCGCTTTTGTGCAGAAAACAGTAACACTTGTTCAGAAGGAAAGAAAGCACAGAGCCCCAGATTCTATGTTGTCCTGGAGAGCTTGCAGAGCACTGGGGAAAGGCAGGCAGAGAAATCCTTGCTAGCACCTTCTCTGTGCCTGGGAAGCAGAAGTGTTCACATTGCTTCGCAGAATCGCTTTTGTGCAGAAAACAGTAACACTTGTTCAGAAGGAAAGAAAGCACAGAGCCCCAGATTCTATGTTGTCCTGGAGAGCTTGCAGAGCACTGGGGAAAGGCAGGCAGAGAATTCCCTGCTAGCACCTTCTCTGTGCCTGGGAAGCAGAAGTGTTCACATTGCTTCGCAAGAATCGCTTTTGTGCAGAAAACACTAACACTTGTTCAGAAGGAAAGAAAGCACAGAGCCCCAGATTTTATGTTGTCCTGGAGAGCTTGCAGAGCACTGGGGAAAGGCAGGCAGAGAATTCCTTTCTAGCACCTTCTCTGTGCCTGTTCACATTGCTTCGCAGAATCGCTTTTGTGCAGAAAACACTAACACTTGTTCTGAACGAAAGAAAGCACAGAGCCCCAGATTCTATGTTGTCCTGGAGAGCTTGCAGAGCACTGGGGAAAGGCAGGCAGAGAATTCCCTGCTAGCACCTTCTCTGTGCCTGGGAAGCAGAAGTGTTCACATTGCTTCGCAAGAATCGCTTTTGTGCAGAAAACAGTAACACTTGTTCAGAAGGAAAGAAAGCACAGAGCCCCAGATTTTATGTTGTCCTGGAGAGCTTGCAGAGCACTGGGGAAAGGCAGGCAGAGAATTCCTTTCTAGCACCTTCTCTGTGCCTGGGAAGCAGAAGTGTTCACATTGCTTCGCAAGAATCGCTTTTGTGCAGAAAACACTAACACTTGTTCAGAAGGAAAGAAAGCAGAGAGCCCCACATTTTATGTTGTCCTGGAGAGCTTGCAGAGCACTGGGGAAAGGCAGGCAGAGAATTCCCTGATAGCACCTTCTCTGTGCCTGTTCACATTGCTTCGCAGAATCGCTTTTGTGCAGAAAACATTAACACTTGTTCAGAAGGAAAGAAAGCACAGAGCCCCAGATTCTATGTTGTCCTGGAGAGCTTGCAGAGCACTGGGGAAAGGCAGGCAGAGAATTCCCTGATAGCACCTTCTCTGTGCCTGGGAAGCAGAAGTGTTCACATTGCTTCGCAGAATCGCTTTTGTGCAGAAAATAGTAACACTTGTTCAGAACGAAAGAAAGCACAGAGCCCCAGATTCTATGTTGTCCTGGAGAGCTTGCAGAGCACTGGGGAAAGGCAGGCAGAGAATTCCCTGATAGCACCTTCTCTGTGCCTGTTCACATTGCTTCGCAGAATCGCTTTTGTGCAGAAAACATTAACACTTGTTCAGAAGGAAAGAAAGCACAGAGCCCCAGATTCTATGTTGTCCTGGAGAGCTTGCTGAGCACTGGGGAAAGGCAGGCAGAGAATTCCTTGCTAGCACCTTCTCTGTGCCTGGGAAGCAGAAGTGTTCACATTGCTTTGCAGAATCGCTTTTGTGCAGAAAACAGTAACACTTGTTCAGAAGGAAAGAAAGCACAGAGCCCCAGATTCTATGTTGTCCTGGAGAGCTTGCAGAGCACTGGGGAAAGGCAGGCAGAGAATTCCCTGCTAGCACCTTCTCTGTGCCTGTTCACATTGCTTCGCAGAATCGCTTTTGTGCAGAAAACAGTAACACTTGTTCAGAAGGAAAGAAAGCACAGAGCCCCAGATTCTATGTTGTCCTGGAAAGCTTGCAGAGCACTGGGGAAAGGCAGGCAGAGAATTCCCTGATAGCACCTTCTCTGTGCCTGTTCACATTGCTTTGCAGAATCGCTTTTGTGCAGAAAACAGTAACACTTGTTCAGAAGAAAAGAAAGCACAGAGCCCCAGATTCTATGTTGTCCTGGAGAGCTTGCAGAGCACTGGGGAAAGGCAGGCAGAGAATTCCCTGATAGCACCTTCTCTGTGCCTGTTCACATTGCTTCGCAGAATCGCTTTTGTGCAGAAAACATTAACACTTGTTCAGAAGGAAAGAAAGCACAGAGCCCCAGATTCTATGTTGTCCTGGAGAGCTTGCAGAGCACTGGGGAAAGGCAGGCAGAGAATTCCTTGCTAGCACCTTCTCTGTGCCTGGGAAGCAGAAGTGTTCACATTGCTTCGCAGAATCGCTTTTGTGCAGAAAACAGTAACACTTGTTCAGAAGGAAAGAAAGCACAGAGCCCCAGATTCTATGTTGTCCTGGAGAGCTTGCAGAGCACTGGGGAAAGGCAGGCAGAGAATTCCCTGATAGCACCTTCTCTGTGCCTGTTCACATTGCTTCGCAGAATCGCTTTTGTGCAGAAAACAGTAACACTTGTTCAGAAGGAAAGAAAGCACAGAGCCCCAGATTCTATGTTGTCCTGGAGAGCTTGCTGAGCACTGGGGAAAGGCAGGCAGAGAATTCCTTGCTAGCACCTTCTCTGTGCCTGGGAAGCAGAAGTGATCACATTGCTTCGCAGAATCGCTTTTGTTCAGAAAACAGTAACACTTGTTCAGAACTAAAGAAAGCACAGAGCCCCAGATTCTATGTTGTCCTGGAGAGCTTGCAGAGCACTGGGGAAAGGCAGGCAGAGAATTCCCTGCTAGCACCTTCTCTGTGCCTGTTCACATTGCTTCGCAGAATCGCTTTTGTTCAGAAAACAGTAACACTTGTTCAGAACTAAAGAAAGCACAGAGCCCCAGATTCTATGTTGTCCTGGAAAGCTTGCAGAGCACTGGGGAAAGGCAGGCAGAGAATTCCCTGATAGCACCTTCTCTGTACCTGGGAAGCAGAAGTGTTCACATTGCTTCGCAAGAATCGCTTTTGTGCAGAAAACACTAACACTTGTTCAGAAGGAAAGAAAGCACAGAGCCCCACATTTTATGTTGTCCTGGAGAGCTTGCAGAGCACTGGGGAAAGGCAGGCAGAGAATTCCCTGATAGCACCTTCTCTGTGCCTGTTCACATTGCTTCGCAGAATCGCTTTTGTGCAGAAAACAGTAACACTTGTTCAGAAGAAAAGAAAGCACAGAGCCCCAGATTCTATGTTGTCCTGGAGAGCTTGCAGAGCACTGGGGAAAGGCAGGCAGAGAATTCCCTGCTAGCACCTTCTCTGTGCCTGGGAAGCAGAAGTGTTCACATTGCTTCGCAAGAATCGCTTTTGTGCAGAAAACACTAACACTTGTTCAGAACGAAAGAAAGCACAGAGGCCCAGATTCTATGTTGTCCTGGAGAGCTTGCAGAGCACTGGGGAAAGGCAGGCAGAGAATTCCCTGCTAGCACCTTCTCTGTGCCTGTTCACATTGCTTCGCAGAATCGCTTTTGTTCAGAAAACAGTAACACTTGTTCAGAACTAAAGAAAGCACAGAGCCCCAGATTCTATGTTGTCCTGGAGAGCTTGCAGAGCACTGGGGAAAGGCAGGCAGAGAATTCCTTGCTAGCACCTTCTCTGTGCCTGGGAAGCAGAAGTGTTCACATTGGTTCGCAGAATCGCTTTTGTGCAGAAAACAGTAACACTTGTTCAGAAGGAAAGAAAGCACAGAGCCCCAGATTCTATGTTGTCTTGGAGAGCTTGCAGAGCACTGGGGAAAGGCAGGCAGAGAATTCCCTGATAGCACCTTCTCTGTGCCTGGGAAGCAGAAGTGTTCACATTGCTTCGCAAGAATCGCTTTTGTGCAGAAAACAGTAACACTTGTTCAGAAGGAAAGAAAGCACAGAGCCCCAGATTTTATGTTGTCCTGGAGAGCTTGCAGACCACTGGGGAAAGGCAGGCAGAGAATTCCCTGATAGCACCTTCTCTGTGCCTGTTCACATTGCTTCGCAGAATCGCTTTTGTGCAGAAAACAGTAACACTTGTTCAGAAGGAAAGAAAGCACAGAGCCCCAGATTCTATGTTGTCCTGGAGAGCTTGCAGAGCACTGGGGAAAGGCAGGCAGAGAATTCCCTGATAGCACCTTCTCTGTGCCTGTTCACATTGCTTCGCAGAATCGCTTTTGTGCAGAAAACAGTAACACTTGTTCAGAAGGAAAGAAAGCACAGAGCCCCAGATTCTATGTTGTCCTGGAGAGCTTGCAGAGCACTGGGGAAAGGCAGGCAGAGAATTCCCTGCTAGCACCTTCTCTGTGCCTGGGAAACAGAAGTGTTCACATTGCTTCGCAGAATCGCTTTTGTGCAGAAAACACTAACACTTGTTCAGAAGGAAAGAAAGCACAGAGCCCCAGATTTTATGTTGTCCTGGAGAGCTTGCAGAGCACTAGGGAAAGGCAGGCAGAGAATTCCCTGATAGCACCTTCTCTGTGCCTGTTCACATTGCTTCGCAGAATCGCTTTTGTGCAGAAAACAGTAACACTTGTTCAGAAGGAAAGAAAGCACAGAGCCCCAGATTCTATGTTGTCCTGGAGAGCTTGCAGAGCACTGGGGAAAGGCAGGCAGAGAATTCCCTGATAGCACCTTCTCTGTGCCTGGGAAGCAGAAGTGTTCACATTGCTTCGCAAGAATCGCTTTTGTGCAGAAAACAGTAACACTTGTTCAGAAGGAAAGAAAGCACAGAGCCCCAGATTCTATGTTGTCCTGGAGAGCTTGCAGAGCACTGGGGAAAGGCAGGCAGAGAAATCCTTGCTAGCACCTTCTCTGTGCCTGGGAAGCAGAAGTGTTCACATTGCTTCGCAGAATCGCTTTTGTGCAGAAAACAGTAACACTTGTTCAGAAGGAAAGAAAGCACAGAGCCCCAGATTCTATGTTGTCCTGGAGAGCTTGCAGAGCACTGGGGAAAGGCAGGCAGAGAATTCCCTGCTAGCACCTTCTCTGTGCCTGGGAAGCAGAAGTGTTCACATTGCTTCGCAAGAATCGCTTTTGTGCAGAAAACACTAACACTTGTTCAGAAGGAAAGAAAGCACAGAGCCCCAGATTTTATGTTGTCCTGGAGAGCTTGCAGAGCACTGGGGAAAGGCAGGCAGAGAATTCCTTTCTAGCACCTTCTCTGTGCCTGTTCACATTGCTTCGCAGAATCGCTTTTGTGCAGAAAACAGTAACACTTGTTCAGAAGGAAAGAAAGCACAGAGCCCCAGATTCTATGTTGTCCTGGAGAGCTTGCAGAGCACTGGGGAAAGGCAGGCAGAGAATTCCCTGATAGCACCTTCTCTGTACCTGGGAAGCAGAAGTGTTCACATTGCTTCGCAAGAATCGCTTTTGTGCAGAAAACACTAACACTTGTTCAGAAGGAAAGAAAGCACAGAGCCCCACATTTTATGTTGTCCTGGAGAGCTTGCAGAGCACTGGGGAAAGGCAGGCAGAGAATTCCCTGATAGCACCTTCTCTGTGCCTGTTCACATTGCTTCGCAGAATCGCTTTTGTGCAGAAAACAGTAACACTTGTTCAGAAGAAAAGAAAGCACAGAGCCCCAGATTCTATGTTGTCCTGGAGAGCTTGCAGAGCACTGGGGAAAGGCAGGCAGAGAATTCCCTGCTAGCACCTTCTCTGTGCCTGGGAAGCAGAAGTGTTCACATTGCTTCGCAAGAATCGCTTTTGTGCAGAAAACACTAACACTTGTTCAGAACGAAAGAAAGCACAGAGGCCCAGATTCTATGTTGTCCTGGAGAGCTTGCAGAGCACTGGGGAAAGGCAGGCAGAGAATTCCCTGCTAGCACCTTCTCTGTGCCTGTTCACATTGCTTCGCAGAATCGCTTTTGTTCAGAAAACAGTAACACTTGTTCAGAACTAAAGAAAGCACAGAGCCCCAGATTCTATGTTGTCCTGGAGAGCTTGCAGAGCACTGGGGAAAGGCAGGCAGAGAATTCCTTGCTAGCACCTTCTCTGTGCCTGGGAAGCAGAAGTGTTCACATTGCTTCGCAGAATCGCTTTTGTGCAGAAAACAGTAACACTTGTTCAGAAGGAAAGAAAGCACAGAGCCCCAGATTCTATGTTGTCTTGGAGAGCTTGCAGAGCACTGGGGAAAGGCAGGCAGAGAATTCCCTGATAGCACCTTCTCTGTGCCTGGGAAGCAGAAGTGTTCACATTGCTTCGCAAGAATCGCTTTTGTGCAGAAAACATTAACACTTGTTCAGAAGGAAAGAAAGCACAGAGCCCCAGATTTTATGTTGTCCTGGAGAGCTTGCAGACCACTGGGGAAAGGCAGGCAGAGAATTCCCTGATAGCACCTTCTCTGTGCCTGTTCACATTGCTTCGCAGAATCGCTTTTGTGCAGAAAACAGTAACACTTGTTCAGAACGAAAGAAAGCACAGAGCCCCAGATTCTATGTTGTCCTGGAGAGCTTGCAGAGCACTGGGGAAAGGCAGGCAGAGAATTCCCTGATAGCACCTTCTCTGTGCCTGTTCACATTGCTTCGCAGAATCGCTTTTGTGCAGAAAACAGTAACACTTGTTCAGAAGGAAAGAAAGCACAGAGCCCCAGATTCTATGTTGTCCTGGAGAGCTTGCAGAGCACTGGGGAAAGGCAGGCAGAGAATTCCCTGCTAGCACCTTCTCTGTGCCTGGGAAACAGAAGTGTTCACATTGCTTCGCAGAATCGCTTTTGTGCAGAAAACACTAACACTTGTTCAGAAGGAAAGAAAGCACAGAGCCCCAGATTTTATGTTGTCCTGGAGAGCTTGCAGAGCACTAGGGAAAGGCAGGCAGAGAATTCCCTGATAGCACCTTCTCTGTGCCTGTTCACATTGCTTCGCAGAATCGCTTTTGTGCAGAAAACAGTAACACTTGTTCAGAAGGAAAGAAAGCACAGAGCCCCAGATTCTATGTTGTCCTGGAGAGCTTGCAGAGCACTGGGGAAAGGCAGGCAGAGAATTCCCTGCTAGCACCTTCTCTGTGCCTGGGAAGCAGAAGTGTTCACATTGCTTCGCAAGAATCGCTTTTGTGCAGAAAACAGTAACACTTGTTCAGAAGGAAAGAAAGCACAGAGCCCCAGATTCTATGTTGTCCTGGAGAGCTTGCAGAGCACTGGGGAAAGGCAGGCAGAGAAATCCTTGCTAGCACCTTCTCTGTGCCTGGGAAGCAGAAGTGTTCACATTGCTTCGCAGAATCGCTTTTGTGCAGAAAACAGTAACACTTGTTCAGAAGGAAAGAAAGCACAGAGCCCCAGATTCTATGTTGTCCTGGAGAGCTTGCAGAGCACTGGGGAAAGGCAGGCAGAGAATTCCCTGCTAGCACCTTCTCTGTGCCTGGGAAGCAGAAGTGTTCACATTGCTTCGCAAGAATCGCTTTTGTGCAGAAAACACTAACACTTGTTCAGAAGGAAAGAAAGCACAGAGCCCCAGATTTTATGTTGTCCTGGAGAGCTTGCAGAGCACTGGGGAAAGGCAGGCAGAGAATTCCTTTCTAGCACCTTCTCTGTGCCTGTTCACATTGCTTCGCAGAATCGCTTTTGTGCAGAAAACACTAACACTTGTTCTGAACGAAAGAAAGCACAGAGCCCCAGATTCTATGTTGTCCTGGAGAGCTTGCAGAGCACTGGGGAAAGGCAGGCAGAGAATTCCCTGCTAGCACCTTCTCTGTGCCTGGGAAGCAGAAGTGTTCACATTGCTTCGCAAGAATCGCTTTTGTGCAGAAAACAGTAACACTTGTTCAGAAGGAAAGAAAGCACAGAGCCCCAGATTTTATGTTGTCCTGGAGAGCTTGCAGAGCACTGGGGAAAGGCAGGCAGAGAATTCCTTTCTAGCACCTTCTCTGTGCCTGGGAAGCAGAAGTGTTCACATTGCTTCGCAAGAATCGCTTTTGTGCAGAAAACACTAACACTTGTTCAGAAGGAAAGAAAGCACAGAGCCCCAGATTCTATGTTGTCCTGGAGAGCTTGCAGAGCACTGGGGAAAGGCAGGCAGAGAATTCCCTGATAGCACCTTCTCTGTGCCTGGGAAGCAGAAGTGTTCACATTGCTTCGCAGAATCGCTTTTGTGCAGAAAATAGTAACACTTGTTCAGAACGAAAGAAAGCACAGAGCCCCAGATTCTATGTTGTCCTGGAGAGCTTGCAGAGCACTGGGGAAAGGCAGGCAGAGAATTCCCTGATAGCACCTTCTCTGTGCCTGTTCACATTGCTTCGCAGAATCGCTTTTGTGCAGAAAACATTAACACTTGTTCAGAAGGAAAGAAAGCACAGAGCCCCAGATTCTATGTTGTCCTGGAGAGCTTGCAGAGCACTGGGGAAAGGCAGGCAGAGAATTCCCTGATAGCACCTTCTCTGTGCCTGGGAAGCAGAAGTGTTCACATTGCTTCGCAGAATCGCTTTTGTGCAGAAAATAGTAACACTTGTTCAGAACGAAAGAAAGCACAGAGCCCCAGATTCTATGTTGTCCTGGAGAGCTTGCAGAGCACTGGGGAAAGGCAGGCAGAGAATTCCCTGATAGCACCTTCTCTGTGCCTGTTCACATTGCTTCGCAGAATCGCTTTTGTGCAGAAAACATTAACACTTGTTCAGAAGGAAAGAAAGCACAGAGCCCCAGATTCTATGTTGTCCTGGAGAGCTTGCTGAGCACTGGGGAAAGGCAGGCAGAGAATTCCTTGCTAGCACCTTCTCTGTGCCTGGGAAGCAGAAGTGTTCACATTGCTTTGCAGAATCGCTTTTGTGCAGAAAACAGTAACACTTGTTCAGAAGGAAAGAAAGCACAGAGCCCCAGATTCTATGTTGTCCTGGAGAGCTTGCAGAGCACTGGGGAAAGGCAGGCAGAGAATTCCCTGCTAGCACCTTCTCTGTGCCTGTTCACATTGCTTCGCAGAATCGCTTTTGTGCAGAAAACAGTAACACTTGTTCAGAAGGAAAGAAAGCACAGAGCCCCAGATTCTATGTTGTCCTGGAAAGCTTGCAGAGCACTGGGGAAAGGCAGGCAGAGAATTCCCTGATAGCACCTTCTCTGTGCCTGTTCACATTGCTTCGCAGAATCGCTTTTGTGCAGAAAACAGTAACACTTGTTCAGAAGAAAAGAAAGCACAGAGCCCCAGATTCTATGTTGTCCTGGAGAGCTTGCAGAGCACTGGGGAAAGGCAGGCAGAGAATTCCCTGCTAGCACCTTCTCTGTGCCTGGGAAGCAGAAGTGTTCACATTGCTTCGCAAGAATCGCTTTTGTGCAGAAAACACTAACACTTGTTCAGAACGAAAGAAAGCACAGAGGCCCAGATTCTATGTTGTCCTGGAGAGCTTGCAGAGCACTGGGGAAAGGCAGGCAGAGAATTCCCTGCTAGCACCTTCTCTGTGCCTGTTCACATTGCTTCGCAGAATCGCTTTTGTTCAGAAAACAGTAACACTTGTTCAGAACTAAAGAAAGCACAGAGCCCCAGATTCTATGTTGTCCTGGAGAGCTTGCAGAGCACTGGGGAAAGGCAGGCAGAGAATTCCTTGCTAGCACCTTCTCTGTGCCTGGGAAGCAGAAGTGTTCACATTGGTTCGCAGAATCGCTTTTGTGCAGAAAACAGTAACACTTGTTCAGAAGGAAAGAAAGCACAGAGCCCCAGATTTTATGTTGTCCTGGAGAGCTTGCAGAGCACTGGGGAAAGGCAGGCAGAGAATTCCCTGATAGCACCTTCTCTGTGCCTGTTCACATTGCTTCGCAGAATCGCTTTTGTGCAGAAAACAGTAACACTTGTTCAGAAGGAAAGAAAGCACAGAGCCCCAGATTCTATGTTGTCCTGGAGAGCTTGCAGAGCACTGGGGAAAGGCAGGCAGAGAATTCCCTGATAGCACCTTCTCTGTGCCTGGGAAGCAGAAGTGTTCACATTGCTTCGCAGAATCGCTTTTGTGCAGAAAACACTAACACTTGTTCAGAAGGAAAGAAAGCACAGAGCCCCAGATTCTATGTTGTCCTGGAGAGCTTGCTGAGCACTGGGGAAAGGCAGGCAGAGAATTCCTTGCTAGCACCTTCTCTGTGCCTGGGAAGCAGAAGTGTTCACATTGCTTTGCAGAATCGCTTTTGTGCAGAAAACAGTAACACTTGTTCAGAAGGAAAGAAAGCACAGAGCCCCAGATTCTATGTTGTCCTGGAGAGCTTGCAGAGCACTGGGGAAAGGCAGGCAGAGAATTCCCTGCTAGCACCTTCTCTGTGCCTGTTCACATTGCTTCGCAGAATCGCTTTAGTGCAGAAAACAGTAACACTTGTTCAGAACTAAAGAAAGCACAGAGCCCCAGATTCTATGTTGTCCTGGAAAGCTTGCAGAGCACTGGGGAAAGGCAGGCAGAGAATTCCCTGATAGCACCTTCTCTGTGCCTGGGAAGCAGAAGTGTTCACATTGCTTCGCAAGAATCGCTTTTGTGCAGAAAACACTAACACTTGTTCAGAAGGAAAGAAAGCACAGAGCCCCACATTTTATGTTGTCCTGGAGAGCTTGCAGAGCACTGGGGAAAGGCAGGCAGAGAATTCCCTGATAGCACCTTCTCTGTGCCTGTTCACATTGCTTCGCAGAATCGCTTTTGTGCAGAAAACAGTAACACTTGTTCAGAAGAAAAGAAAGCACAGAGCCCCAGATTCTATGTTGTCCTGGAGAGCTTGCAGAGCACTGGGGAAAGGCAGGCAGAGAATTCCCTGCTAGCACCTTCTCTGTGCCTGGGAAGCAGAAGTGTTCACATTGCTTCGCAAGAATCGCTTTTGTGCAGAAAACACTAACACTTGTTCAGAACGAAAGAAAGCACAGAGGCCCAGATTCTATGTTGTCCTGGAGAGCTTGCAGAGCACTGGGGAAAGGCAGGCAGAGAATTCCCTGCTAGCACCTTCTCTGTGCCTGTTCACATTGCTTCGCAGAATCGCTTTTGTTCAGAAAACAGTAACACTTGTTCAGAACTAAAGAAAGCACAGAGCCCCAGATTCTATGTTGTCCTGGAGAGCTTGCAGAGCACTGGGGAAAGGCAGGCAGAGAATTCCTTGCTAGCACCTTCTCTGTGCCTGGGAAGCAGAAGTGTTCACATTGCTTCGCAGAATCGCTTTTGTGCAGAAAACAGTAACACTTGTTCATAAGGAAAGAAAGCACAGAGCCCCAGATTCTATGTTGTCTTGGAGAGCTTGCAGAGCACTGGGGAAAGGCAGGCAGAGAATTCCTTTCTAGCACCTTCTCTGTGCCTGGGAAGCAGAAGTGTTCACATTGCTTCGCAAGAATCGCTTTTGTGCAGAAAACAGTAACACTTGTTCAGAAGGAAAGAAAGCACAGAGCCCCAGATTTTATGTTGTCCTGGAGAGCTTGCAGAGCACTGGGGAAAGGCAGGCAGAGAATTCCCTGATAGCACCTTCTCTGTGCCTGTTCACATTGCTTCGCAGAATCGCTTTTGTGCAGAAAACAGTAACACTTGTTCAGAACGAAAGAAAGCACAGAGCCCCAGATTCTATGTTGTCCTGGAGAGCTTGCAGAGCACTGGGGAAAGGCAGGCAGAGAATTCCCTGCTAGCACCTTCTCTGTGCCTGGGAAACAGAAGTGTTCACATTGCTTCGCAGAATCGCTTTTGTGCAGAAAACACTAACACTTGTTCAGAAGGAAAGAAAGCACAGAGCCCCAGATTTTATGTTGTCCTGGAGAGCTTGCAGAGCACTAGGGAAAGGCAGGCAGAGAATTCCCTGATAGCACCTTCTCTGTGCCTGTTCACATTGCTTCGCAGAATCGCTTTTGTGCAGAAAACAGTAACACTTGTTCAGAACGAAAGAAAGCACAGAGCCCCAGATTCTATGTTGTCCTGGAGAGCTTGCAGAGCACTGGGGAAAGGCAGGCAGAGAATTCCCTGCTAGCACCTTCTCTGTGCCTGGGAAGCAGAAGTGTTCACATTGCTTCGCAAGAATCGCTTTTGTGCAGAAAACAGTAACACTTGTTCAGAAGGAAAGAAAGCACAGAGCCCCAGATTCTATGTTGTCCTGGAGAGCTTGCAGAGCACTGGGGAAAGGCAGGCAGAGAAATCCTTGCTAGCACCTTCTCTGTGCCTGGGAAGCAGAAGTGTTCACATTGCTTCGCAGAATCGCTTTTGTGCAGAAAACAGTAACACTTGTTCAGAACGAAAGAAAGCACAGAGCCCCAGATTCTATGTTGTCCTGGAGAGCTTGCAGAGCACTGGGGAAAGGCAGGCAGAGAATTCCCTGCTAGCACCTTCTCTGTGCCTGGGAAATAGAATTGTTCACATTGCTTCGCAAGAATCGCTTTTGTGCAGAAAACACTAACACTTGTTCAGAAGGAAAGAAAGCACAGAGCCCCAGATTTTATGTTGTCCTGGAGAGCTTGCAGAGCACTGGGGAAAGGCAGGCAGAGAATTCCTTTCTAGCACCTTCTCTGTGCCTGTTCACATTGCTTCGCAGAATCGCTTTTGTGCAGAAAACAGTAACACTTGTTCAGAAGGAAAGAAAGCACAGAGCCCCAGATTCTATGTTGTCCTGGAGAGCTTGCAGAGCACTGGGGAAAGGCAGGCAGAGAATTCCCTGCTAGCACCTTCTCTGTGCCTGGGAAGCAGAAGTGTTCACATTGCTTCGCAAGAATCGCTTTTGTGCAGAAAACACTAACACTTGTTCAGAAGGAAAGAAAGCACAGAGCCCCAGATTTTATGTTGTCCTGGAGAGCTTGCAGAGCACTGGGGAAAGGCAGGCAGAGAATTCCTTGCTAGCACCTTCTCTGTGCCTGGGAAGCAGAAGTGTTCACATTGCTTCGCAGAATCGCTTTTGTGCAGAAAACAGTAACACTTGTTCAGAAGGAAAGAAAGCACAGAGCCCCAGATTCTATGTTGTCCTGGAGAGCTTGCAGAGCACTGGGGAAAGGCAGGCAGAGAATTCCCTGCTAGCACCTTCTCTGTGCCTGTTCACATTGCTTTGCAGAATCGCTTTTGTGCAGAAAACAGTAACACTTGTTCAGAAGGAAAGAAAGCACAGAGCCCCAGATTCTATGTAGTCCTGGAGAGCTTGCAGAGCACTGGGGAAAGGCAGGCAGAGAATTCCTTGCTAGCACCTTCTCTGTGCCTGGGAAGCAGAAGTGTTCACATTGCTTCGCAAGAATCGCTTTTGTGCAGAAAACAGTAACACTTGTTCAGAAGGAAAGAAAGCACAGAGCCCCAGATTTTATGTTGTCCTGGAGAGCTTGCAGAGCACTGGGGAAAGGCAGGCAGAGAATTCCCTGATAGCACCTTCTCTGTGCCTGTTCACATTGCTTCGCAGAATCGCTTTTGTGCAGAAAACAGTAACACTTGTTCAGAAGGAAAGAAAGCACAGAGCCCCAGATTCTATGTTGTCCTGGAGAGCTTGCAGAGCACTGGGGAAAGGCAGGCAGAGAATTCCTTGCTAGCACCTTCTCTGTGCCTGGGAAGCAGAAGTGTTCACATTGCTTCGCAGAATCGCTTTTGTGCAGAAAACAGTAACACTTGTTCAGAAGGAAAGAAAGCACAGAGCCCCAGATTCTATGTTGTCCTGGAGAGCTTGCAGAGCACTGGGGAAAGGCAGGCAGAGAATTCCCTGATAGCACCTTCTCTGTGCCTGTTCACATTGCTTCGCAGAATCGCTTTTGTGCAGAAAACATTAACACTTGTTCAGAAGGAAAGAAAGCACAGAGCCCCAGATTCTATGTTGTCCTGGAGAGCTTGCTGAGCACTGGGGAAAGGCAGGCAGAGAATTCCTTGCTAGCACCTTCTCTGTGCCTGGGAAGCAGAAGTGTTCACATTGCTTCGCAGAATCGCTTTTGTTCAGAAAACAGTAACACTTGTTCAGAACTAAAGAAAGCACAGAGCCCCAGATTCTATGTTGTCCTGGAAAGCTTGCAGAGCACTGGGGAAAGGCAGGCAGAGAATTCCCTGATAGAACCTTCTCTGTGCCTGGGAAGCAGAAGTGTTCACATTGCTTCGCAAGAATCGCTTTTGTGCAGAAAACACTAACACTTGTTCAGAAGGAAAGAAAGCACAGAGCCCCACATTTTATGTTGTCCTGGAGAGCTTGCAGAGCACTGGGGAAAGGCAGGCAGAGAATTCCCTGCTAGCACCTTCTCTGTGCCTGGGAAGCAGAAGTGTTCACATTGCTTCGCAAGAATCGCTTTTGTGCAGAAAACACTAACACTTGTTCAGAACGAAAGAAAGCACAGAGCCCCAGATTTTATGTTGTCCTGGAGAGCTTGCAGAGCACTGGGGAAAGGCAGGCAGAGAATTCCCTGCTAGCACCTTCTCTGTGCCTGTTCACATTGCTTCGCAGAATCGCTTTTGTGCAGAAAACAGTAACACTTGTTCAGAACGAAAGAAAGCACAGAGCCCCAGATTCTATGTTGTCCTGGAGAGCTTGCAGAGCACTGGGGAAAGGCAGGCAGAGAATTCCCTGCTAGCACCTTCTCTGTGCCTGGGAAGCAGAAGTGTTCACATTGCTTCGCAAGAATCGCTTTTGTGCAGAAAACACTAACACTTGTTCAGAAGGAAAGAAAGCACAGAGCCCCAGATTTTATGTTGTCCTGGAGAGCTTGCAGAGCACTGGGGAAAGGCAGGCAGAGAATTCCTTGCTAGCACCTTCTCTGTGCCTGGGAAGCAGAAGTGTTCACATTGCTTCGCAGAATCGCTTTTGTGCAGAAAACACTAACACTTGTTCAGAACGAAAGAAAGCACAGAGGCCCAGATTCTATGTTGTCCTGGAGAGCTTGCAGAGCACTGGGGAAAGGCAGGCAGAGAATTCCCTGCTAGCACCTTCTCTGTGCCTGTTCACATTGCTTTGCAGAATCGCTTTTGTGCAGAAAACAGTAACACTTGTTCAGAAGGAAAGAAAGCACAGAGCCCCAGATTCTATGTAGTCCTGGAGAGCTTGCAGAGCACTGGGGAAAGGCAGGCAGAGAATTCCTTGCTAGCACCTTCTCTGTGCCTGGGAAGCAGAAGTGTTCACATTGCTTCGCAAGAATCGCTTTTGTGCAGAAAACACTAACACTTGTTCAGAAGGAAAGAAAGCACAGAGCCCCAGATTTTATGTTGTCCTGGAGAGCTTGCAGAGCACTGGGGAAAGGCAGGCAGAGAATTCCTTTCTAGCACCTTCTCTGTGCCTGGGAAGCAGAAGTGTTCACATTGGTTCGCAGAATCGCTTTTGTGCAGAAAACAGTAACACTTGTTCAGAAGGAAAGAAAGCACAGAGCCCCAGATTCTATGTTGTCCTGGAGAGCTTGCAGAGCACTGGGGAAAGGCAGGCAGAGAATTCCCTGATAGCACCTTCTCTGTGCCTGTTCACATTGCTTCGCAGAATCGCTTTTGTGCAGAAAACAGTAACACTTGTTCAGAAGGAAAGAAAGCACAGAGCCCCAGATTCTATGTTGTCCTGGAGAGCTTGCAGAGCACTGGGGAAAGGCAGGCAGAGAATTCCTTGCTAGCACCTTCTCTGTGCCTGGGAAGCAGAAGTGTTCACATTGCTTCGCAGAATCGCTTTTGTGCAGAAAACACTAACACTTGTTCAGAAGGAAAGAAAGCACAGAGCCCCAGATTCTATGTTGTCCTGGAGAGCTTGCAGAGCACTGGGGAAAGGCAGGCAGAGAATTCCCTGATAGCACCTTCTCTGTGCCTGTTCACATTGCTTCGCAGAATCGCTTTTCTGCAGAAAACATTAACACTTGTTCAGAAGGAAAGAAAGCACAGAGCCCCAGATTCTATGTTGTCCTGGAGAGCTTGCTGAGCACTGGGGAAAGGCAGGCAGAGAATTCCTTGCTAGCACCTTCTCTGTGCCTGGGAAGCAGAAGTGTTCACATTGCTTCGCAGAATCGCTTTTGTTCAGAAAACAGTAACACTTGTTCAGAACTAAAGAAAGCACAGAGCCCCAGATTCTATGTTGTCCTGGAAAGCTTGCAGAGCACTGGGGAAAGGCAGGCAGAGAATTCCCTGATAGAACCTTCTCTGTGCCTGGGAAGCAGAAGTGTTCACATTGCTTCGCAAGAATCGCTTTTGTGCAGAAAACACTAACACTTGTTCAGAAGGAAAGAAAGCACAGAGCCCCACATTTTATGTTGTCCTGGAGAGCTTGCAGAGCACTGGGGAAAGGCAGGCAGAGAATTCCCTGATAGCACCTTCTCTGTGCCTGTTCACATTGCTTCGCAGAATCGCTTTTGTGCAGAAAACAGTAACACTTGTTCAGAATGAAAGAAAGCACAGAGCCCCAGATTCTATGTTGTCCTGGAGAGCTTGCAGAGCACTGGGGAAAGGCAGGCAGAGAATTCCCTGATAGCACCTTCTCTGTGCCTGGGAAGCAGAAGTGTTCACATTGCTTCGCAAGAATCGCTTTTGTGCAGAAAACACTAACACTTGTTCAGAAGGAAAGAAAGCACAGAGGCCCAGATTCTATGTTGTCCTGGAGAGCTTGCAGAGCACTGGGGAAAGGCAGGCAGAGAATTCCCTGCTAGCACCTTCTCTGTGCCTGTTCACATTGCTTCGCAGAATCGCTTTTGTTCAGAAAACAGTAACACTTGTTCAGAACTAAAGAAAGCACAGAGCCCCAGATTCTATGTTGTCCTGGAGAGCTTGCAGAGCACTGGGGAAAGGCAGGCAGAGAATTCCTTTCTAGCACCTTCTCTGTGCCTGTTCACATTGCTTCGCAGAATCGCTTTTGTGCAGAAAACAGTAACACTTGTTCAGAAGGAAAGAAAGCACAGAGCCCCAGATTCTATGTAGTCCTGGAGAGCTTGCAGAGCACTGGGGAAAGGCAGGCAGAGAATTCCCTGCTAGCACCTTCTCTGTGCCTGGGAAGCAGAAGTGTTCACATTGCTTCGCAAGAATCGCTTTTGTGCAGAAAACACTAACACTTGTTCAGAAGGAAAGAAAGCACAGAGCCCCAGATTTTATGTTGTCCTGGAGAGCTTGCAGAGCACTGGGGAAAGGCAGGCAGAGAATTCCTTGCTAGCACCTTCTCTGTGCCTGGGAAGCAGAAGTGTTCACATTGCTTCGCAGAATCGCTTTTGTGCAGAAAATAGTAACACTTGTTCAGAAGGAAAGAAAGCACAGAGCCCCAGATTTTATGTTGTCCTGGAGAGCTTGCAGAGCACTGGGGAAAGGCAGGCAGAGAATTCCTTGCTAGCACCTTCTCTGTGCCTGGGAAGCAGAAGTATTCACATTGCTTCGCAGAATCGCTTTTGTGCAGAAAACAGTAACACTTGTTCAGAAGGAAAGAAAGCACAGAGCCCCAGATTCTATGTTGTCCTGGAGAGCTTGCAGAGCACTGGGGAAAGGCAGGCAGAGAATTCCCTGATAGCACCTTCTCTGTGCCTGTTCACATTGCTTCGCAGAATCGCTTTTGTGCAGAAAACACTAACACTTGTTCAGAAGGAAAGAAAGCACAGAGCCCCAGATTTTATGTTGTCCTGGAGAGCTTGCAGAGCACTGGGGAAAGGCAGGCAGAGAATTCCCTGCTAGCACCTTCTCTGTGCCTGGGAAGCAGAAGTGTTCACATTGCTTCGCAAGAATCGCTTTTGTGCAGAAAACACTAACACTTGTTCAGAAGGAAAGAAAGCACAGAGCCCCAGATTTTATGTTGTCCTGGAGAGCTTGCAGAGCACTGGGGAAAGGCAGGCAGAGAATTCCTTGCTAGCACCTTCTCTGTGCCTGGGAAGCAGAAGTGTTCACATTGCTTCGCAGAATCGCTTTTGTGCAGAAAACAGTAACACTTGTTCAGAAGGAAAGAAAGCACAGAGCCCCAGATTCTATGTTGTCCTGGAGAGCTTGCAGAGCACTGGGGAAAGGCAGGCAGAGAATTCCCTGCTAGCACCTTCTCTGTGCCTGTTCACATTGCTTTGCAGAATCGCTTTTGTGCAGAAAACAGTAACACTTGTTCAGAAGGAAAGAAAGCACAGAGCCCCAGATTCTATGTAGTCCTGGAGAGCTTGCAGAGCACTGGGGAAAGGCAGGCAGAGAATTCCTTGCTAGCACCTTCTCTGTGCCTGGGAAGCAGAAGTGTTCACATTGCTTCGCAAGAATCGCTTTTCTGCAGAAAACAGTAACACTTGTTCAGAAGGAAAGAAAGCACAGAGCCCCAGATTTTATGTTGTCCTGGAGAGCTTGCAGAGCACTGGGGAAAGGCAGGCAGAGAATTCCTTTCTAGCACCTTCTCTGTGCCTGGGAAGCAGAAGTGTTCACATTGGTTCGCAGAATCGCTTTTGTGCAGAAAACAGTAACACTTGTTCAGAAGGAAAGAAAGCACAGAGCCCCAGATTTTATGTTGTCCTGGAGAGCTTGCAGAGCACTGGGGAAAGGCAGGCAGAGAATTCCCTGATAGCACCTTCTCTGTGCCTGTTCACATTGCTTCGCAGAATCGCTTTTGTGCAGAAAACATTAACACTTGTTCAGAAGGAAAGAAAGCACAGAGCCCCAGATTCTATGTTGTCCTGGAGAGCTTGCAGAGCACTGGGGAAAGGCAGGCAGAGAATTCCTTTCTAGCACCTTCTCTGTGCCTGGGAAGCAGAAGTGTTCACATTGCTTCGCAGAATCGCTTTTGTGCAGAAAACAGTAACACTTGTTCAGAAGGAAAGAAAGCACAGAGCCCCAGATTCTATGTTGTCCTGGAGAGCTTGCAGAGCACTGGGGAAAGGCAGGCAGAGAATTCCCTGATAGCACCTTCTCTGTGCCTGTTCACATTGCTTCGCAGAATCGCTTTTGTGCAGAAAACAGTAACACTTGTTCAGAAGGAAAGAAAGCACAGAGCCCCAGATTCTATGTTGTCCTGGAGAGCTTGCTGAGCACTGGGGAAAGGCAGGCAGAGAATTCCTTGCTAGCACCTTCTCTGTGCCTGGGAAGCAGAAGTGTTCACATTGCTTCGCAGAATCGCTTTTGTTCAGAAAACAGTAACACTTGTTCAGAACTAAAGAAAGCACAGAGCCCCAGATTCTATGTTGTCCTGGAAAGCTTGCAGAGCACTGGGGAAAGGCAGGCAGAGAATTCCCTGCTAGCACCTTCTCTGTGCCTGGGAAGCAGAAGTGTTCACATTGCTTCGCAAGAATCGCTTTTGTGCAGAAAACACTAACACTTGTTCAGAAGGAAAGAAAGCACAGAGCCCCACATTTTATGTTGTCCTGGAGAGCTTGCAGAGCACTGGGGAAAGGCAGGCAGAGAATTCCCTGATAGCACCTTCTCTGTGCCTGTTCACATTGCTTCGCAGAATCGCTTTTGTGCAGAAAACACTAACACTTGTTCAGAAGGAAAGAAAGCACAGAGCCCCAGATTTTATGTTGTCCTGGAGAGCTTGAAGAGCACTGGGGAAAGGCAGGCACAGAATTCCCTGCTAGCACCTTCTCTGTGCCTGGGAAGCAGAAGTGTTCACATTGCTTCGCAAGAATCGCTTTTGTGCAGAAAACACTAACACTTGTTCAGAACGAAAGAAAGCACAGAGCCCCAGATTTTATGTTGTCCTGGAGAGCTTGCAGAGCACTGGGGAAAGGCAGGCAGAGAATTCCTTGCTAGCACCTTCTCTGTGCCTGGGAAGCAGAAGTGTTCACATTGGTTCGCAGAATCGCTTTTGTGCAGAAAACAGTAACACTTGTTCAGAAGGAAAGAAAGCACAGAGCCCCAGATTCTATGTTGTCCTGGAGAGCTTGCAGAGCACTGGGGAAAGGCAGGCAGAGAATTCCCTGCTAGCACCTTCTCTGTGCCTGTTCACATTGCTTTGCAGAATCGCTTTTGTGCAGAAAACAGTAACACTTGTTCAGAAGGAAAGAAAGCACAGAGCCCCAGATTCTATGTAGTCCTGGAGAGCTTGCAGAGCACTGGGGAAAGGCAGGCAGAGAATTCCTTGCTAGCACCTTCTCTGTGCCTGGGAAGCAGAAGTGTTCACATTGCTTCGCAAGAATCGCTTTTGTGCAGAAAACAGTAACACTTGTTCAGAAGGAAAGAAAGCACAGAGCCCCAGATTTTATGTTGTCCTGGAGAGCTTGCAGAGCACTGGGGAAAGGCAGGCAGAGAATTCCTTTCTAGCACCTTCTCTGTGCCTGGGAAGCAGAAGTGTTCACATTGGTTCGCAGAATCGCTTTTGTGCAGAAAACAGTAACACTTGTTCAGAAGGAAAGAAAGCACAGAGCCCCAGATTTTATGTTGTCCTGGAGAGCTTGCAGAGCACTGGGGAAAGGCAGGCAGAGAATTCCCTGATAGCACCTTCTCTGTGCCTGTTCACATTGCTTCGCAGAATCGCTTTTGTGCAGAAAACAGTAACACTTGTTCAGAATGAAAGAAAGCACAGAGCCCCAGATTCTATGTTGTCCTGGAGAGCTTGCAGAGCACTGGGGAAAGGCAGGCAGAGAATTCCCTGCTAGCACCTTCTCTGTGCCTGGGAAGCAGAAGTGTTCACATTGCTTCGCAAGAATCGCTTTTGTGCAGAAAACACTAACACTTGTTCAGAACGAAAGAAAGCACAGAGGCCCAGATTCTATGTTGTCCTGGAGAGCTTGCAGAGCACTGGGGAAAGGCAGGCAGAGAATTCCCTGCTAGCACCTTCTCTGTGCCTGTTCACGTTGCTTCGCAGAATCGCTTTTGTGCAGAAAACAGTAACACTTGTTCAGAAATAAAGAAAGCACAGAGCCCCAGATTCTATGTTGTCTTGGAGAGCTTGCAGAGCACTGGGGAAAGGCAGGCAGAGAATTCCCTGATAGCACCTTCTCTGTGCCTGGGAAGCAGAAGTGTTCACATTGCTTCGCAAGAATCGCTTTTGTGCAGAAAACACTAACACTTGTTCAGAACGAAAGAAAGCACAGAGCCCCAGATTTTATGTTGTCCTGGAGAGCTTGCAGAGCACTGGGGAAAGGCAGGCAGAGAATTCCCTGATAGCACCTTCTCTGTGCCTGTTCACATTGCTTCGCAGAATCGCTTTTGTGCAGAAAACAGTAACACTTGTTCAGAACGAAAGAAAGCACAGAGCCCCAGATTCTATGTTGTCCTGGAGAGCTTGCAGAGCACTGGGGAAAGGCAGGCAGAGAATTCCCTGCTAGCACCTTCTCTGTGCCTGGGAAGCAGAAGTGTTCACATTGCTTCGCAAGAATCGCTTTTGTGCAGAAAACACTAACACTTGTTCAGAACGAAAGAAAGCACAGAGGCCCAGATTCTATGTTGTCCTGGAGAGCTTGCAGAGCACTGGGGAAAGGCAGGCAGAGAATTCCCTGCTAGCACCTTCTCTGTGCCTGTTCACGTTGCTTCGCAGAATCGCTTTTGTGCAGAAAACAGTAACACTTGTTCAGAACTAAAGAAAGCACAGAGCCCCAGATTCTATGTTGTCTTGGAGAGCTTGCAGAGCACTGGGGAAAGGCAGGCAGAGAATTCCCTGATAGCACCTTCTCTGTGCCTGGGAAGCAGAAGTGTTCACATTGCTTCGCAAGAATCGCTTTTGTGCAGAAAACACTAACACTTGTTCAGAACGAAAGAAAGCACAGAGCCCCAGATTTTATGTTGTCCTGGAGAGCTTGCAGAGCACTGGGGAAAGGCAGGCAGAGAATTCCCTGCTAGCACCTTCTCTGTGCCTGTTCACATTGCTTCGCAGAATCGCTTTTGTGCAGAAAACAGTAACACTTGTTCAGAACGAAAGAAAGCACAGAGCCCCAGATTCTATGTTGTCCTGGAGAGCTTGCAGAGCACTGGGGAAAGGCAGGCAGAGAATTCCCTGCTAGCACCTTCTCTGTGCCTGGGAAGCAGAAGTGTTCACATTGCTTCGCAAGAATCGCTTTTGTGCAGAAAACACTAACACTTGTTCAGAAGGAAAGAAAGCACAGAGCCCCAGATTTTATGTTGTCCTGGAGAGCTTGCAGAGCACTGGGGAAAGGCAGGCAGAGAATTCCTTGCTAGCACCTTCTCTGTGCCTGGGAAGCAGAAGTGTTCACATTGCTTCGCAGAATCGCTTTTGTGCAGAAAATAGTAACACTTGTTCAGAAGGAAAGAAAGCACAGAGCCCCAGATTTTATGTTGTCCTGGAGAGCTTGCAGAGCACTGGGGAAAGGCAGGCAGAGAATTCCTTGCTAGCACCTTCTCTGTGCCTGGGAAGCAGAAGTATTCACATTGCTTCGCAGAATCGCTTTTGTGCAGAAAACAGTAACACTTGTTCAGAACGAAAGAAAGCACAGAGCCCCAGATTCTATGTTGTCCTGGAGAGCTTGCAGAGCACTGGGGAAAGGCAGGCAGAGAATTCCCTGCTAGCACCTTCTCTGTGCCTGGGAAGCAGAAGTGTTTACATTGCTTCGCAGAATCGCTTTTGTGCAGAAAACACTAACACTTGTTCAGAAGGAAAGAAAGCACAGAGCCCCAGATTCTATGTTGTCCTGGAGAGCTTGCAGAGCACTGGGGAAAGGCAGGCAGAGAATTCCCTGATAGCACCTTCTCTGTGCCTGTTCACATTGCTTCGCAGAATCGCTTTTGTGCATAAAACATTAACACTTGTTCAGAAGGAAAGAAAGCACAGAGCCCCAGATTCTATGTTGTCCTGGAGAGCTTGCTGAGCACTGGGGAAAGGCAGGCAGAGAATTCCTTGCTAGCACCTTCTCTGTGCCTGGGAAGCAGAAGTGTTCACATTGCTTTGCAGAATCGCTTTTGTGCAGAAAACAGTAACACTTGTTCAGAAGGAAAGAAAGTACAGAGCCCCAGATTCTATGTTGTCCTGGAGAGCTTGCAGAGCACTGGGGAAAGGCAGGCAGAGAATTCCCTGCTAGCACCTTCTCTGTGCCTGTTCACATTGCTTCGCAGAATCGCTTTTGTTCAGAAAACAGTAACACTTGTTCAGAACTAAAGAAAGCACAGAGCACCAGATTCTATGTTGTCCTGGAAAGCTTGCAGAGCACTGGGGAAAGGCAGGCAGAGAATTCCCTGATAGCACCTTCTCTGTGCCTGGGAAGCAGAAGTGTTCACATTGCTTCGCAAGAATCGCTTTTGTGCAGAAAACACTAACACTTGTTCAGAAGGAAAGAAAGCACAGAGCCCCACATTTTATGTTGTCCTTGAGAGCTTGCAGAGCACTGGGGAAAGGCAGGCAGAGAATTCCCTGATAGCACCTTCTCTGTGCCTGTTCACATTGCTTCGCAGAATCGCTTTTGTGCAGAAAACAGTAACACTTGTTCAGAAGAAAAGAAAGCACAGAGCCCCAGATTCTATGTTGTCCTGGAGAGCTTGCAGAGCACTGGGGAAAGGCAGGCAGAGAATTCCCTGCTAGCACCTTCTCTGTGCCTGGGAAGCAGAAGTGTTCACATTGCTTCGCAAGAATCGCTTTTGTGCAGAAAACAGTAACACTTGTTCAGAACGAAAGAAAGCACAGAGGCCCAGATTCTATGTTGTCCTGGAGAGCTTGCAGAGCACTGGGGAAAGGCAGGCAGAGAATTCCCTGCTAGCACCTTCTCTGTGCCTGTTCACATTGCTTCGCAGAATCGCTTTTGTTCAGAAAACAGTAACACTTGTTCAGAACTAAAGAAAGCACAGAGCCCCAGATTCTATGTTGTCCTGGAGAGCTTGCAGAGCACTGGGGAAAGGCAGGCAGAGAATTCCTTGCTAGCACCTTCTCTGTGCCTGGGAAGCAGAAGTGTTCACATTGCTTCGCAGAATCGCTTTTGTGCAGAAAACAGTAACACTTGTTCAGAAGGAAAGAAAGCACAGAGCCCCAGATTCTATGTTGTCGTGGAGAGCTTGCAGAGCACTGGGGAAAGGCAGGCAGAGAATTCCCTGATAGCACCTTCTCTGTGCCTGGGAAGCAGAAGTGTTCACATTGCTTCGCAAGAATCGCTTTTGTGCAGAAAACAGTAACACTTGTTCAGAAGGAAAGAAAGCACAGAGCCCCAGATTTTATGTTGTCCTGGAGAGCTTGCAGACCACTGGGGAAAGGCAGGCAGAGAATTCCCTGATAGCACCTTCTCTGTGCCTGTTCACATTGCTTCGCAGAATCGCTTTTGTGCAGAAAACAGTAACACCTGTTCAGAACGAAAGAAAGCACAGAGCCCCAGATTCTATGTTGTCCTGGAGAGCTTGCAGAGCACTGGGGAAAGGCAGGCAGAGAATTCCCTGCTAGCACCTTCTCTGTGCCTGTTCACATTGCTTCGCAGAATCGCTTTTGTGCAGAAAACAGTAACACTTGTTCAGAAGGAAAGAAAGCACAGAGCCCCAGATTCTATGTTGTCCTGGAGAGCTTGCAGAGCACTGGGGAAAGGCAGGCAGAGAATTCCCTGCTAGCACCTTCTCTGTGCCTGGGAAACAGAAGTCTTCACATTGCTTCGCAGAATCGCTTTTGTGCAGAAAACACTAACACTTGTTCAGAAGGAAAGAAAGCACAGAGCCCCAGATTTTATGTTGTCCTGGAGAGCTTGCAGAGCACTGGGGAAAGGCAGGCAGAGAATTCCCTGATAGCACCTTCTCTGTGCCTGTTCACATTGCTTCGCAGAATCGCTTTTGTGCAGAAAACAGTAACACTTGTTCAGAACGAAAGAAAGCACAGAGCCCCAGATTCTATGTTGTCCTGGAGAGCTTGCAGAGCACTGGGGAAAGGCAGGCAGAGAATTCCCTGCTAGCACCTTCTCTGTGCCTGGGAAGCAGAAGTGTTCACATTGCTTCGCAAGAATCGCTTTTGTGCAGAAAACAGTAACACTTGTTCAGAAGGAAAGAAAGCACAGAGCCCCAGATTCTATGTTGTCCTGGAGAGCTTGCAGAGCACTGGGGAAAGGCAGGCAGAGAAATCCTTGCTAGCACCTTCTCTGTGCCTGGGAAGCAGAAGTGTTCACATTGCTTCGCAGAATCGCTTTTCTGCAGAAAACAGTAACACTTGTTCAGAAGGAAAGAAAGCACAGAGCCCCAGATTCTATGTTGTCCTGGAGAGCTTGCAGAGCACTGGGGAAAGGCAGGCAGAGAATTCCCTGATAGCACCTTCTCTGTGCCTGTTCACATTGCTTCGCAGAATCGCTTTTGTGCAGAAAACAGTAACACTTGTTCAGAACGAAAGAAAGCACAGAGCCCCAGATTCTATGTTGTCCTGGAGAGCTTGCAGAGCACTGGGGAAAGGCAGGCAGAGAATTCCCTGATAGCACCTTCTCTGTGCCTGTTCACATTGCTTCGCAGAATCGCTTTTGTGCAGAAAACAGTAACACTTGTTCAGAAGGAAAGAAAGCACAGAGCCCCAGATTCTATGTTGTCCTGGAGAGCTTGCAGAGCACTGGGGAAAGGCAGGCAGAGAATTCCCTGCTAGCACCTTCTCTGTGCCTGGGAAACAGAAGTCTTCACATTGCTTCGCAGAATCGCTTTTGTGCAGAAAACACTAACACTTGTTCAGAAGGAAAGAAAGCACAGAGCCCCAGATTTTATGTTGTCCTGGAGAGCTTGCAGAGCACTAGGGAAAGGCAGGCAGAGAATTCCCTGATAGCACCTTCTCTGTGCCTGTTCACATTGCTTCGCAGAATCGCTTTTGTGCAGAAAACAGTAACACTTGTTCAGAACGAAAGAAAGCACAGAGCCCCAGATTCTATGTTGTCCTGGAGAGCTTGCAGAGCACTGGGGAAAGGCAGGCAGAGAATTCCCTGCTAGCACCTTCTCTGTGCCTGGGAAGCAGAAGTGTTCACATTGCTTCGCAAGAATCGCTTTTGTGCAGAAAACAGTAACACTTGTTCAGAAGGAAAGAAAGCACAGAGCCCCAGATTCTATGTTGTCCTGGAGAGCTTGCAGAGCACTGGGGAAAGGCAGGCAGAGAAATCCTTGCTAGCACCTTCTCTGTGCCTGGGAAGCAGAAGTGTTCACATTGCTTCGCAGAATCGCTTTTGTGCAGAAAACAGTAACACTTGTTCAGAAGGAAAGAAAGCACAGAGCCCCAGATTCTATGTTGTCCTGGAGAGCTTGCAGAGCACTGGGGAAAGGCAGGCAGAGAATTCCCTGCTAGCACCTTCTCTGTGCCTGGGAAGCAGAAGTGTTCACATTGCTTCGCAAGAATCGCTTTTGTGCAGAAAACACTAACACTTGTTCAGAAGGAAAGAAAGCACAGAGCCCCAGATTTTATGTTGTCCTGGAGAGCTTGCAGAGCACTGGGGAAAGGCAGGCAGAGAATTCCTTGCTAGCACCTTCTCTGTGCCTGGGAAGCAGAAGTGTTCACATTGCTTCGCAGAATCGCTTTTGTGCAGAAAACAGTAACACTTGTTCAGAAGGAAAGAAAGCACAGAGCCCCAGATTCTATGTTGTCCTGGAGAGCTTGCAGAGCACTGGGGAAAGGCAGGCAGAGAATTCCCTGCTAGCACCTTCTCTGTGCCTGTTCACATTGCTTTGCAGAATCGCTTTTGTGCAGAAAACAGTAACACTTGTTCAGAAGGAAAGAAAGCACAGAGCCCCAGATTCTATGTAGTCCTGGAGAGCTTGCAGAGCACTGGGGAAAGGCAGGCAGAGAATTCCTTGCTAGCACCTTCTCTGTGCCTGGGAAGCAGAAGTGTTCACATTGCTTCGCAAGAATCGCTTTTGTGCAGAAAACAGTAACACTTGTTCAGAAGGAAAGAAAGCACAGAGCCCCAGATTTTATGTTGTCCTGGAGAGCTTGCAGAGCACTGGGGAAAGGCAGGCAGAGAATTCCTTTCTAGCACCTTCTCTGTGCCTGGGAAGCAGAAGTGTTCACATTGCTTCGCAAGAATCGCTTTTGTGCAGAAAACAGTAACACTTGTTCAGAAGGAAAGAAAGCACAGAGCCCCAGATTCTATGTTGTCCTGGAGAGCTTGCTGAGCACTGGGGAAAGGCATGCAGAGAATTCCCTGATAGCACCTTCTCTGTGCCTGTTCACATTGCTTCGCAGAATCGCTTTTGTGCAGAAAACATTAACACTTGTTCAGAAGGAAAGAAAGCACAGAGCCCCAGATTCTATGTTGTCCTGGAGAGCTTGCTGAGCACTGGGGAAAGGCAGGCAGAGAATTCCTTGCTAGCACCTTCTCTGTGCCTGGGAAGCAGAAGTGTTCACATTGCTTCGCAGAATCGCTTTTGTTCAGAAAACAGTAACACTTGTTCAGAACTAAAGAAAGCACAGAGCCCCAGATTCTATGTTGTCCTGGAGAGCTTGCAGAGCACTGGGGAAAGGCAGGCAGAGAATTCCCTGATAGAACCTTCTCTGTGCCTGGGAAGCAGAAGTGTTCACATTGCTTCGCAAGAATCGCTTTTGTGCAGAAAACACTAACACTTGTTCAGAAGGAAAGAAAGCACAGAGCCCCACATTTTATGTTGTCCTGGAGAGCTTGCAGAGCACTGGGGAAAGGCAGGCAGAGAATTCCCTGATAGCACCTTCTCTGTGCCTGTTCACATTGCTTCGCAGAATCGCTTTTGTGCAGAAAACAGTAACACTTGTTCAGAATGAAAGAAAGCACAGAGCCCCAGATTCTATGTTGTCCTGGAGAGCTTGCAGAGCACTGGGGAAAGGCAGGCAGAGAATTCCCTGCTAGCACCTTCTCTGTGCCTGGGAAGCAGAAGTGTTCACATTGCTTCGCAAGAATCGCTTTTGTGCAGAAAACACTAACACTTGTTCAGAACGAAAGAAAGCACAGAGGCCCAGATTCTATGTTGTCCTGGAGAGCTTGCAGAGCACTGGGGAAAGGCAGGCAGAGAATTCCCTGCTAGCACCTTCTCTGTGCCTGTTCACATTGCTTCGCAGAATCGCTTTTGTTCAGAAAACAGTAACACTTGTTCAGAACTAAAGAAAGCACAGAGCCCCAGATTCTATGTTGTCCTGGAGAGCTTGCAGAGCACTGGGGAAAGGCAGGCAGAGAATTCCTTGCTAGCACCTTCTCTGTGCCTGGGAAGCAGAAGTGTTCACATTGCTTCGCAGAATCGCTTTTGTGCAGAAAACAGTAACACTTGTTCAGAAGGAAAGAAAGCACAGAGCCCCAGATTCTATGTTGTCTTGGAGAGCTTGCAGAGCACTGGGGAAAGGCAGGCAGAGAATTCCCTGCTAGCACCTTCTCTGTGCCTGGGAAGCAGAAGTGTTCACATTGCTTCGCAAGAATCGCTTTTGTGCAGAAAACAGTAACACTTGTTCAGAACGAAAGAAAGCACAGAGCCCCAGATTCTATGTTGTCCTGGAGAGCTTGCAGAGCACTGGGGAAAGGCAGGCAGAGAATTCCCTGCTAGCACCTTCTCTGTGCCTGTTCACATTGCTTCGCAGAATCGCTTTTGTGCAGAAAACAGTAACACTTGTTCAGAACGAAAGAAAGCACAGAGCCCCAGATTCTATGTTGTCCTGGAGAGCTTGCAGAGCACTGGGGAAAGGCAGGCAGAGAATTCCTTGCTAGCACCTTCTCTGTGCCTGGGAAGCAGAAGTGTTCACATTGCTTCGCAAGAATCGCTTTTGTGCAGAAAACACTAACACTTGTTCAGAACGAAAGAAAGCACAGAGCCCCAGATTCTATGTAGTCCTGGAGAGCTTGCAGAGCACTGGGGAAAGGCAGGCAGAGAATTCCTTGCTAGCACCTTCTCTGTGCCTGGGAAGCAGAAGTGTTCACATTGCTTCGCAAGAATCGCTTTTGTGCAGAAAACACTAACACTTGTTCAGAAGGAAAGAAAGCACAGAGCCCCAGATTTTATGTTGTCCTGGAGAGCTTGCAGAGCACTGGGGAAAGGCAGGCAGAGAATTCCTTTCTAGCACCTTCTCTGTGCCTGGGAAGCAGAAGTGTTCACATTGCTTCGCAAGAATCGCTTTTGTGCAGAAAACAGTAACACTTGTTCAGAAGGAAAGAAAGCACAGAGCCCCAGATTCTATGTTGTCCTGGAGAGCTTGCAGAGCACTGGGGAAAGGCAGGCAGAGAAATCCTTGCTAGCACCTTCTCTGTGCCTGGGAAGCAGAAGTGTTCACATTGCTTCGCAGAATCGCTTTTGTGCAGAAAACAGTAACACTTGTTCAGAAGGAAAGAAAGCACAGAGCCCCAGATTCTATGTTGTCCTGGAGAGCTTGCAGAGCACTGGGGAAAGGCAGGCAGAGAATTCCCTGATAGCACCTTCTCTGTGCCTGTTCACATTGCTTCGCAGAATCGCTTTTGTGCAGAAAACAGTAACACTTGTTCAGAACGAAAGAAAGCACAGAGCCCCAGATTCTATGTTGTCCTGGAGAGCTTGCAGAGCACTGGGGAAAGGCAGGCAGAGAATTCCCTGATAGCACCTTCTCTGTGCCTGTTCACATTGCTTCGCAGAATCGCTTTTGTGCAGAAAACAGTAACACTTGTTCAGAAGGAAAGAAAGCACAGAGCCCCAGATTCTATGTTGTCCTGGAGAGCTTGCAGAGCACTGGGGAAAGGCAGGCAGAGAATTCCCTGCTAGCACCTTCTCTGTGCCTGGGAAACAGAAGTCTTCACATTGCTTCGCAGAATCGCTTTTGTGCAGAAAACACTAACACTTGTTCAGAAGGAAAGAAAGCACAGAGCCCCAGATTTTATGTTGTCCTGGAGAGCTTGCAGAGCACTGGGGAAAGGCAGGCAGAGAATTCCCTGATAGCACCTTCTCTGTGCCTGTTCACATTGCTTCGCAGAATCGCTTTTGTGCAGAAAACAGTAACACTTGTTCAGAACGAAAGAAAGCACAGAGCCCCAGATTCTATGTTGTCCTGGAGAGCTTGCAGAGCACTGGGGAAAGGCAGGCAGAGAATTCCCTGCTAGCACCTTCTCTGTGCCTGGGAAGCAGAAGTGTTCACATTGCTTCGCAAGAATCGCTTTTGTGCAGAAAACAGTAACACTTGTTCAGAAGGAAAGAAAGCACAGAGCCCCAGATTCTATGTTGTCCTGGAGAGCTTGCAGAGCACTGGGGAAAGGCAGGCAGAGAAATCCTTGCTAGCACCTTCTCTGTGCCTGGGAAGCAGAAGTGTTCACATTGCTTCGCAGAATCGCTTTTGTGCAGAAAACAGTAACACTTGTTCAGAACAAAAGAAAGCACAGAGCCCCAGATTCTATGTTGTCCTGGAGAGCTTGCAGAGCACTGGGGAAAGGCAGGCAGAGAATTCCCTGCTAGCACCTTCTCTGTGCCTGGGAAGCAGAAGTGTTCACATTGCTTCGCAAGAATCGCTTTTGTGCAGAAAACACTAACACTTGTTCAGAAGGAAAGAAAGCACAGAGCCCCAGATTTTATGTTGTCCTGGAGAGCTTGCAGAGCACTGGGGAAAGGCAGGCAGAGAATTCCTTGCTAGCACCTTCTCTGTGCCTGGGAAGCAGAAGTGTTCACATTGCTTCGCAGAATCGCTTTTGTGCAGAAAACAGTAACACTTGTTCAGAAGGAAAGAAAGCACAGAGCCCCAGATTCTATGTTGTCCTGGAGAGCTTGCAGAGCACTGGGGAAAGGCAGGCAGAGAATTCCTTTCTAGCACCTTCTCTGTGCCTGGGAAGCAGAAGTGTTCACATTGGTTCGCAGAATCGCTTTTGTGCAGAAAACAGTAACACTTGTTCAGAAGGAAAGAAAGCACAGAGCCCCAGATTCTATGTTGTCCTGGAGAGCTTGCAGAGCACTGGGGAAAGGCAGGCAGAGAATTCCTTGCTAGCACCTTCTCTGTGCCTGGGAAGCAGAAGTGTTCACATTGCTTCGCAGAATCGCTTTTGTGCAGAAAACAGTAACACTTGTTCAGAAGGAAAGAAAGCACAGAGCCCCAGATTCTATGTTGTCCTGGAGAGCTTGCAGAGCACTGGGGAAAGGCAGGCAGAGAATTCCCTGATAGCACCTTCTCTGTGCCTGTTCACATTGCTTCGCAGAATCGCTTTTGTGCAGAAAACATTAACACTTGTTCAGAAGGAAAGAAAGCACAGAGCCCCAGATTCTATGTTGTCCTGGAGAGCTTGCTGAGCACTGGGGAAAGGCAGGCAGAGAATTCCTTGCTAGCACCTTCTCTGTGCCTGGGAAGCAGAAGTGTTCACATTGCTTCGCAGAATCGCTTTTGTTCAGAAAACATTAACACTTGTTCAGAACTAAAGAAAGCACAGAGCCCCAGATTCTATGTTGTCCTGGAGAGCTTGCAGAGCACTGGGGAAAGGCAGGCAGAGAATTCCCTGATAGAACCTTCTCTGTGCCTGGGAAGCAGAAGTGTTCACATTGCTTCGCAAGAATCGCTTTTGTGCAGAAAACACTAACACTTGTTCAGAAGGAAAGAAAGCACAGAGCCCCACATTTTATGTTGTCCTGGAGAGCTTGCAGAGCACTGGGGAAAGGCAGGCAGAGAATTCCCTGCTAGCACCTTCTCTGTGCCTGTTCACATTGCTTTGCAGAATCGCTTTTGTGCAGAAAACAGTAACACTTGTTCAGAAGGAAAGAAAGCACAGAGCCCCAGATTCTATGTAGTCCTGGAGAGCTTGCAGAGCACTGGGGAAAGGCAGGCAGAGAATTCCTTTCTAGCACCTTCTCTGTGCCTGGGAAGCAGAAGTGTTCACATTGGTTCGCAGAATCGCTTTTGTGCAGAAAACAGTAACACTTGTTCAGAAGGAAAGAAAGCACAGAGCCCCAGATTCTATGTTGTCCTGGAGAGCTTGCAGAGCACTGGGGAAAGGCAGGCAGAGAATTCCTTGCTAGCACCTTCTCTGTGCCTGGGAAGCAGAAGTGTTCACATTGCTTCGCAGAATCGCTTTTGTGCAGAAAACAGTAACACTTGTTCAGAAGGAAAGAAAGCACAGAGCCCCAGATTCTATGTTGTCCTGGAGAGCTTGCAGAGCACTGGGGAAAGGCAGGCAGAGAATTCCCTGATAGCACCTTCTCTGTGCCTGTTCACATTGCTTCGCAGAATCGCTTTTGTGCAGAAAACATTAACACTTGTTCAGAAGGAAAGAAAGCACAGAGCCCCAGATTCTATGTTGTCCTGGAGAGCTTGCTGAGCACTGGGGAAAGGCAGGCAGAGAATTCCTTGCTAGCACCTTCTCTGTGCCTGGGAAGCAGAAGTGTTCACATTGCTTCGCAGAATCGCTTTTGTTCAGAAAACAGTAACACTTGTTCAGAACGAAAGAAAGCACAGAGGCCCAGATTCTATGTTGTCCTGGAGAGCTTGCAGAGCACTGGGGAAAGGCAGGCAGAGAATTCCCTGCTAGCACCTTCTCTGTGCCTGTTCACATTGCTTCGCAGAATCGCTTTTGTTCAGAAAACAGTAACACTTGTTCAGAACTAAAGAAAGCACAGAGCCCCAGATTCTATGTTGTCCTGGAGAGCTTGCAGAGCACTGGGGAAAGGCAGGCAGAGAATTCCTTGCTAGCACCTTCTCTGTGCCTGGGAAGCAGAAGTGTTCACATTGCTTCGCAGAATCGCTTTTGTGCAGAAAACAGTAACACTTGTTCAGAAGGAAAGAAAGCACAGAGCCCCAGATTCTATGTTGTCTTGGAGAGCTTGCAGAGCACTGGGGAAAGGCAGGCAGAGAATTCCCTGCTAGCACCTTCTCTGTGCCTGGGAAGCAGAAGTGTTCACATTGCTTCGCAAGAATCGCTTTTGTGCAGAAAACACTAACACTTGTTCAGAACGAAAGAAAGCACAGAGCCCCAGATTTTATGTTGTCCTGGAGAGCTTGCAGAGCACTGGGGAAAGGCAGGCAGAGAATTCCCTGCTAGCACCTTCTCTGTGCCTGTTCACATTGCTTCGCAGAATCGCTTTTGTGCAGAAAACAGTAACACTTGTTCAGAACGAAAGAAAGCACAGAGCCCCAGATTCTATGTTGTCCTGGAGAGCTTGCAGAGCACTGGGGAAAGGCAGGCAGAGAATTCCCTGCTAGCACCTTCTCTGTGCCTGGGAAGCAGAAGTGTTCACATTGCTTCGCAAGAATCGCTTTTGTGCAGAAAACACTAACACTTGTTCAGAAGGAAAGAAAGCACAGAGCCGCAGATTTTATGTTGTCCTGGAGAGCTTGCAGAGCAGTGGGGAAAGGCAGGCAGAGAATTCCTTGCTAGCACCTTCTCTGTGGCTGGGAAGCAGAAGTGTTCACATTGGTTCGCAGAATCGCTTTTGTGCAGAAAACAGTAACACTTGTTCAGAAGGAAAGAAAGCACAGAGCCCCAGATTCTATGTTGTCCTGGAGAGCTTGCAGAGCACTGGGGAAAGGCAGGCAGAGAATTCCCTGCTAGCACCTTCTCTGTGCCTGTTCACATTGCTTTGCAGAATCGCTTTTGTGCAGAAAACAGTAACAATTGTTCAGAAGGAAAGAAAGCACAGAGCCCCAGATTCTATGTAGTCCTGGAGAGCTTGCAGAGCACTGGGGAAAGGCAGGCAGAGAATTCCTTGCTAGCACCTTCTCTGTGCCTGGGAAGCAGAAGTGTTCACATTGCTTCGCAGAATCGCTTTTGTGCAGAAAACATTAACACTTGTTCAGAAGGAAAGAAAGCACAGAGCCCCAGATTCTATGTTGTCCTGGAGACCTTGCAGAGCACTGGGGAAAGGCAGGCAGAGAATTCCCTGATAGCACCTTCTCTGTGCCTGGGAAGCAGAAGTGTTCACATTGCTTCGCAGAATCGCTTTTGTTCAGAAAACAGTAACACTTGTTCAGAACTAAAGAAAGCACAGAGCCCCAGATTCTATGTTGTCCTGGAAAGCTTGCAGAGCACTGGGGAAAGGCAGGCAGAGAATTCCCTGATAGAACCTTCTCTGTGCCTGGGAAGCAGAAGTGTTCACATTGCTTCGCAAGAATCGCTTTTGTGCAGAAAACACTAACACTTGTTCAGAAGGAAAGAAAGCACAGAGCCCCACATTTTATGTTGTCCTGGAGAGCTTGCAGAGCACTGGGGAAAGGCAGGCAGAGAATTCCCTGATAGCACCTTCTCTGTGCCTGTTCACATTGCTTCGCAGAATCGCTTTTGTGCAGAAAACAGTAACACTTGTTCAGAATGAAAGAAAGCACAGAGCCCCAGATTCTATGTTGTCCTGGAGAGCTTGCAGAGCACTGGGGAAAGGCAGGCAGAGAATTCCCTGATAGCACCTTCTCTGTGCCTGGGAAGCAGAAGTGTTCACATTGCTTCGCAAGAATCGCTTTTGTGCAGAAAACACTAACACTTGTTCAGAACGAAAGAAAGCACAGAGGCCCAGATTCTATGTTGTCCTGGAGAGCTTGCAGAGCACTGGGGAAAGGCAGGCAGAGAATTCCCTGCTAGCACCTTCTCTGTGCCTGTTCACATTGCTTCGCAGAATCGCTTTTGTTCAGAAAACAGTAACACTTGTTCAGAACTAAAGAAAGCACAGAGCCCCAGATTCTATGTTGTCCTGGAGAGCTTGCAGAGCACTGGGGAAAGGCAGGCAGAGAATTCCTTGCTAGCACCTTCTCTGTGCCTGGGAAGCAGAAGTGTTCACATTGCTTCGCAGAATCGCTTTTGTGCAGAAAACAGTAACACTTGTTCAGAAGGAAAGAAAGCACAGAGCCCCAGATTCTATGTTGTCTTGGAGAGCTTGCAGAGCACTGGGGAAAGGCAGGCAGAGAATTCCCTGCTAGCACCTTCTCTGTGCCTGGGAAGCAGAAGTGTTCACATTGCTTCGCAAGAATCGCTTTTGTGCAGAAAACACTAACACTTGTTCAGAACTAAAGAAAGCACAGAGCCCCACATTTTATGTTGTCCTGGAGAGCTTGCAGAGCACTGGGGAAAGGCAGGCAGAGAATTCCCTGCTAGCACCTTCTCTGTGCCTGTTCACATTGCTTCGCAGAATCGCTTTTGTGCAGAAAACAGTAACACTTGTTCAGAACTAAAGAAAGCACAGAGCCCCAGATTTTATGTTGTCCTGGAGAGCTTGCAGAGCACTGGGGAAAGGCAGGCAGAGAATTCCTTGCTAGCACCTTCTCTGTGCCTGGGAAGCAGAAGTGTTCACATTGCTTCGCAGAATCGCTTTTGTGCAGAAAATAGTAACACTTGTTCAGAAGGAAAGAAAGCACAGAGCCCCAGATTTTATGTTGTCCTGGAGAGCTTGCAGAGCACTGGGGAAAGGCAGGCAGAGAATTCCTTGCTAGCACCTTCTCTGTGCCTGGGAAGCAGAAGTATTCACATTGCTTCGCAGAATCGCTTTTGTGCAGAAAACAGTAACACTTGTTCAGAACGAAAGAAAGCACAGAGCCCCAGATTCTATGTTGTCCTGGAGAGCTTGCAGAGCACTGGGGAAAGGCAGGCAGAGAATTCCCTGCTAGCACCTTCTCTGTGCCTGTTCACATTGCTTCGCAGAATCGCTTTTGTGCAGAAAACACTAACACTTGTTCAGAAGGAAAGAAAGCACAGAGCCCCAGATTCTATGTTGTCTTGGAGAGCTTGCAGAGCACTGGGGAAAGGCAGGCAGAGAATTCCCTGCTAGCACCTTCTCTGTGCCTGGGAAGCAGAAGTGTTCACATTGCTTCGCAAGAATCGCTTTTGTGCAGAAAACAGTAACACTTGTTCAGAAGGAAAGAAAGCACAGAGCCCCAGATTTTTTGTTGTCCTGGAGAGCTTGCAGAGCACTGGGGAAAGGCAGGCACAGAATTCCTTGCTAGCACCTTCTCTGTGCCTGGGAAGTAGAAGTGTTCACGTTGCTTCGCAGAATCGCTTTTGTGCAGAAAACAGTAACACTTGTTCAGAACGAAAGAAAGCACAGAGCCCCAGATTCTATGTTGTCCTGGAGAGCTTGCAGAGCACTGGGGAAAGGCAGGCAGAGAATTCCCTGCTAGCACCTTCTCTGTGCCTGGGAAGCAGAAGTGTTTACATTGCTTCGCAGAATCGCTTTTGTGCAGAAAACACTAACACTTGTTCAGAAGGAAAGAAAGCACAGAGCCCCAGATTCTATGTTGTCCTGGAGAGCTTGCAGAGCACTGGGGAAAGGCAGGCAGAGAATTCCCTGATAGCACCTTCTCTGTGCCTGTTCACATTGCTTCGCAGAATCGCTTTTGTGCAGAAAACAGTAACACTTGTTCAGAAGGAAAGAAAGCACAGAGCCCCAGATTCTATGTTGTCCTGGAGAGCTTGCTGAGCACTGGGGAAAGGCAGGCAGAGAATTCCTTGCTAGCACCTTCTCTGTGCCTGGGAAGCAGAAGTGTTCACATTGCTTCGCAGAATCGCTTTTGTTCAGAAAACAGTAACACTTGTTCAGAAGGAAAGAAAGCACAGAGCCCCAGATTCTATGTTGTCCTGGAGAGCTTGCAGAGCACTGGGGAAAGGCAGGCAGAGAATTCCCTGCTAGCACCTTCTCTGTGCCTGTTCACATTGCTTCGCAGAATCGCTTTTGTTCAGAAAACAGTAACACTTGTTCAGAACTAAAGAAAGCACAGAGCCCCAGATTCTATGTTGTCCTGGAGAGCTTGCAGAGCACTGGGGAAAGGCAGGCAGAGAATTCCTTGCTAGCACCTTCTCTGTGCCTGGGAAGCAGAAGTGTTCACATTGCTTCGCAGAATCGCTTTTGTGCAGAAAACAGTAACACTTGTTCAGAAGGAAAGAAAGCACAGAGCCCCAGATTCTATGTTGTCTTGGAGAGCTTGCAGAGCACTGGGGAAAGGCAGGCAGAGAATTCCCTGCTAGCACCTTCTCTGTGCCTGGGAAGCAGAAGTGTTCACATTGCTTCGCAAGAATCGCTTTTGTGCAGAAAACACTAACACTTGTTCAGAACGAAAGAAAGCACAGAGCCCCAGATTTTATGTTGTCCTGGAGAGCTTGCAGAGCACTGGGGAAAGGCAGGCAGAGAATTCCCTGCTAGCACCTTCTCTGTGCCTGTTCACATTGCTTCGCAGAATCGCTTTTGTGCAGAAAACAGTAACACTTGTTCAGAACTAAAGAAAGCACAGAGCCCCAGATTTTATGTTGTCCTGGAGAGCTTGCAGAGCACTGGGGAAAGGCAGGCAGAGAATTCCTTGCTAGCACCTTCTCTGTGCCTGGGAAGCAGAAGTGTTCACATTGCTTCGCAGAATCGCTTTTGTGCAGAAAACAGTAACACTTGTTCAGAAGGAAAGAAAGCACAGAGCCCCAGATTCTATGTTGTCTTGGAGAGCTTGCAGAGCACTGGGGAAAGGCAGGCAGAGAATTCCCTGATAGCACCTTCTCTGTGCCTGGGAAGCAGAAGTGTTCACATTGCTTCGCAAGAATCGCTTTTGTGCAGAAAACAGTAACACTTGTTCAGAAGGAAAGAAAGCACAGAGCCCCAGATTTTATGTTGTCCTGGAGAGCTTGCAGACCACTGGGGAAAGGCAGGCAGAGAATTCCCTGATAGCACCTTCTCTGTGCCTGTTCACATTGCTTCGCAGAATCGCTTTTGTGCAGAAAACAGTAACACCTGTTCAGAACGAAAGAAAGCACAGAGCCCCAGATTCTATGTTGTCCTGGAGAGCTTGCAGAGCACTGGGGAAAGGCAGGCAGAGAATTCCCTGCTAGCACCTTCTCTGTGCCTGTTCACATTGCTTCGCAGAATCGCTTTTGTGCAGAAAACAGTAACACTTGTTCAGAAGGAAAGAAAGCACAGAGCCCCAGATTCTATGTTGTCCTGGAGAGCTTGCAGAGCACTGGGGAAAGGCAGGCAGAGAATTCCCTGCTAGCACCTTCTCTGTGCCTGGGAAACAGAAGTCTTCACATTGCTTCGCAGAATCGCTTTTGTGCAGAAAACACTAACACTTGTTCAGAAGGAAAGAAAGCACAGAGCCCCAGATTTTATGTTGTCCTGGAGAGCTTGCAGAGCACTAGGGAAAGGCAGGCAGAGAATTCCCTGATAGCACCTTCTCTGTGCCTGTTCACATTGCTTCGCAGAATCGCTTTTGTGCAGAAAACAGTAACACTTGTTCAGAACGAAAGAAAGCACAGAGCCCCAGATTCTATGTTGTCCTGGAGAGCTTGCAGAGCACTGGGGAAAGGCAGGCAGAGAATTCCCTGCTAGCACCTTCTCTGTGCCTGGGAAGCAGAAGTGTTCACATTGCTTCGCAAGAATCGCTTTTGTGCAGAAAACAGTAACACTTGTTCAGAAGGAAAGAAAGCACAGAGCCCCAGATTCTATGTTGTCCTGGAGAGCTTGCAGAGCACTGGGGAAAGGCAGGCAGAGAAATCCTTGCTAGCACCTTCTCTGTGCCTGGGAAGCAGAAGTGTTCACATTGCTTCGCAGAATCGCTTTTCTGCAGAAAACAGTAACACTTGTTCAGAAGGAAAGAAAGCACAGAGCCCCAGATTCTATGTTGTCCTGGAGAGCTTGCAGAGCACTGGGGAAAGGCAGGCAGAGAATTCCCTGATAGCACCTTCTCTGTGCCTGTTCACATTGCTTCGCAGAATCGCTTTTGTGCAGAAAACAGTAACACTTGTTCAGAACGAAAGAAAGCACAGAGCCCCAGATTCTATGTTGTCCTGGAGAGCTTGCAGAGCACTGGGGAAAGGCAGGCAGAGAATTCCCTGATAGCACCTTCTCTGTGCCTGTTCACATTGCTTCGCAGAATCGCTTTTGTGCAGAAAACAGTAACACTTGTTCAGAAGGAAAGAAAGCACAGAGCCCCAGATTCTATGTTGTCCTGGAGAGCTTGCAGAGCACTGGGGAAAGGCAGGCAGAGAATTCCCTGCTAGCACCTTCTCTGTGCCTGGGAAACAGAAGTCTTCACATTGCTTCGCAGAATCGCTTTTGTGCAGAAAACACTAACACTTGTTCAGAAGGAAAGAAAGCACAGAGCCCCAGATTTTATGTTGTCCTGGAGAGCTTGCAGAGCACTAGGGAAAGGCAGGCAGAGAATTCCCTGATAGCACCTTCTCTGTGCCTGTTCACATTGCTTCGCAGAATCGCTTTTGTGCAGAAAACAGTAACACTTGTTCAGAACGAAAGAAAGCACAGAGCCCCAGATTCTATGTTGTCCTGGAGAGCTTGCAGAGCACTGGGGAAAGGCAGGCAGAGAATTCCCTGCTAGCACCTTCTCTGTGCCTGGGAAGCAGAAGTGTTCACATTGCTTCGCAAGAATCGCTTTTGTGCAGAAAACAGTAACACTTGTTCAGAAGGAAAGAAAGCACAGAGCCCCAGATTCTATGTTGTCCTGGAGAGCTTGCAGAGCACTGGGGAAAGGCAGGCAGAGAAATCCTTGCTAGCACCTTCTCTGTGCCTGGGAAGCAGAAGTGTTCACATTGCTTCGCAGAATCGCTTTTGTGCAGAAAACAGTAACACTTGTTCAGAAGGAAAGAAAGCACAGAGCCCCAGATTCTATGTTGTCCTGGAGAGCTTGCAGAGCACTGGGGAAAGGCAGGCAGAGAATTCCCTGCTAGCACCTTCTCTGTGCCTGGGAAGCAGAAGTGTTCACATTGCTTCGCAAGAATCGCTTTTGTGCAGAAAACACTAACACTTGTTCAGAAGGAAAGAAAGCACAGAGCCCCAGATTTTATGTTGTCCTGGAGAGCTTGCAGAGCACTGGGGAAAGGCAGGCAGAGAATTCCTTGCTAGCACCTTCTCTGTGCCTGGGAAGCAGAAGTGTTCACATTGCTTCGCAGAATCGCTTTTGTGCAGAAAACAGTAACACTTGTTCAGAAGGAAAGAAAGCACAGAGCCCCAGATTCTATGTTGTCCTGGAGAGCTTGCAGAGCACTGGGGAAAGGCAGGCAGAGAATTCCCTGCTAGCACCTTCTCTGTGCCTGTTCACATTGCTTTGCAGAATCGCTTTTGTGCAGAAAACAGTAACACTTGTTCAGAAGGAAAGAAAGCACAGAGCCCCAGATTCTATGTAGTCCTGGAGAGCTTGCAGAGCACTGGGGAAAGGCAGGCAGAGAATTCCTTGCTAGCACCTTCTCTGTGCCTGGGAAGCAGAAGTGTTCACATTGCTTCGCAAGAATCGCTTTTGTGCAGAAAACAGTAACACTTGTTCAGAAGGAAAGAAAGCACAGAGCCCCAGATTTTATGTTGTCCTGGAGAGCTTGCAGAGCACTGGGGAAAGGCAGGCAGAGAATTCCTTTCTAGCACCTTCTCTGTGCCTGGGAAGCAGAAGTGTTCACATTGCTTCGCAAGAATCGCTTTTGTGCAGAAAACAGTAACACTTGTTCAGAAGGAAAGAAAGCACAGAGCCCCAGATTCTATGTTGTCCTGGAGAGCTTGCTGAGCACTGGGGAAAGGCATGCAGAGAATTCCCTGATAGCACCTTCTCTGTGCCTGTTCACATTGCTTCGCAGAATCGCTTTTGTGCAGAAAACATTAACACTTGTTCAGAAGGAAAGAAAGCACAGAGCCCCAGATTCTATGTTGTCCTGGAGAGCTTGCTGAGCACTGGGGAAAGGCAGGCAGAGAATTCCTTGCTAGCACCTTCTCTGTGCCTGGGAAGCAGAAGTGTTCACATTGCTTCGCAGAATCGCTTTTGTTCAGAAAACAGTAACACTTGTTCAGAAGGAAAGAAAGCACAGAGCCCCAGATTCTATGTTGTCCTGGAGAGCTTGCAGAGCACTGGGGAAAGGCAGGCAGAGAATTCCCTGCTAGCACCTTCTCTGTGCCTGGGAAGCAGAAGTGTTCACATTGCTTCGCAAGAATCGCTTTTGTGCAGAAAACACTAACACTTGTTCAGAAGGAAAGAAAGCACAGAGCCCCACATTTTATGTTGTCCTGGAGAGCTTGCAGAGCACTGGGGAAAGGCAGGCAGAGAATTCCCTGATAGCACCTTCTCTGTGCCTGTTCACATTGCTTCGCAGAATCGCTTTTGTGCAGAAAACAGTAACACTTGTTCAGAATGAAAGAAAGCACAGAGCCCCAGATTCTATGTTGTCCTGGAGAGCTTGCAGAGCACTGGGGAAAGGCAGGCAGAGAATTCCCTGCTAGCACCTTCTCTGTGCCTGGGAAGCAGAAGTGTTCACATTGCTTCGCAAGAATCGCTTTTGTGCAGAAAACACTAACACTTGTTCAGAACGAAAGAAAGCACAGAGGCCCAGATTCTATGTTGTCCTGGAGAGCTTGCAGAGCACTGGGGAAAGGCAGGCAGAGAATTCCCTGCTAGCACCTTCTCTGTGCCTGTTCACATTGCTTCGCAGAATCGCTTTTGTTCAGAAAACAGTAACACTTGTTCAGAACTAAAGAAAGCACAGAGCCCCAGATTCTATGTTGTCCTGGAGAGCTTGCAGAGCACTGGGGAAAGGCAGGCAGAGAATTCCTTGCTAGCACCTTCTCTGTGCCTGGGAAGCAGAAGTGTTCACATTGCTTCGCAGAATCGCTTTTGTGCAGAAAACAGTAACACTTGTTCAGAAGGAAAGAAAGCACAGAGCCCCAGATTCTATGTTGTCTTGGAGAGCTTGCAGAGCACTGGGGAAAGGCAGGCAGAGAATTCCCTGCTAGCACCTTCTCTGTGCCTGGGAAGCAGAAGTGTTCACATTGCTTCGCAAGAATCGCTTTTGTGCAGAAAACAGTAACACTTGTTCAGAACGAAAGAAAGCACAGAGCCCCAGATTCTATGTTGTCCTGGAGAGCTTGCAGAGCACTGGGGAAAGGCAGGCAGAGAATTCCCTGCTAGCACCTTCTCTGTGCCTGTTCACATTGCTTCGCAGAATCGCTTTTGTGCAGAAAACAGTAACACTTGTTCAGAACGAAAGAAAGCACAGAGCCCCAGATTCTATGTTGTCCTGGAGAGCTTGCAGAGCACTGGGGAAAGGCAGGCAGAGAATTCCTTGCTAGCACCTTCTCTGTGCCTGGGAAGCAGAAGTGTTCACATTGCTTCGCAAGAATCGCTTTTGTGCAGAAAACACTAACACTTGTTCAGAACGAAAGAAAGCACAGAGCCCCAGATTCTATGTAGTCCTGGAGAGCTTGCAGAGCACTGGGGAAAGGCAGGCAGAGAATTCCTTGCTAGCACCTTCTCTGTGCCTGGGAAGCAGAAGTGTTCACATTGCTTCGCAAGAATCGCTTTTGTGCAGAAAACACTAACACTTGTTCAGAAGGAAAGAAAGCACAGAGCCCCAGATTTTATGTTGTCCTGGAGAGCTTGCAGAGCACTGGGGAAAGGCAGGCAGAGAATTCCTTTCTAGCACCTTCTCTGTGCCTGGGAAGCAGAAGTGTTCACATTGCTTCGCAAGAATCGCTTTTGTGCAGAAAACAGTAACACTTGTTCAGAAGGAAAGAAAGCACAGAGCCCCAGATTCTATGTTGTCCTGGAGAGCTTGCAGAGCACTGGGGAAAGGCAGGCAGAGAATTCCCTGCTAGCACCTTCTCTGTGCCTGGGAAGCAGAAGTGTTCACATTGCTTCGCAAGAATCGCTTTTGTGCAGAAAACAGTAACACTTGTTCAGAAGGAAAGAAAGCACAGAGCCCCAGATTCTATGTTGTCCTGGAGAGCTTGCAGAGCACTGGGGAAAGGCAGGCAGAGAAATCCTTGCTAGCACCTTCTCTGTGCCTGGGAAGCAGAAGTGTTCACATTGCTTCGCAGAATCGCTTTTGTGCAGAAAACAGTAACACTTGTTCAGAACAAAAGAAAGCACAGAGCCCCAGATTCTATGTTGTCCTGGAGAGCTTGCAGAGCACTGGGGAAAGGCAGGCAGAGAATTCCCTGCTAGCACCTTCTCTGTGCCTGGGAAGCAGAAGTGTTCACATTGCTTCGCAAGAATCGCTTTTGTGCAGAAAACACTAACACTTGTTCAGAAGGAAAGAAAGCACAGAGCCCCAGATTTTATGTTGTCCTGGAGAGCTTGCAGAGCACTGGGGAAAGGCAGGCAGAGAATTCCTTGCTAGCACCTTCTCTGTGCCTGGGAAGCAGAAGTGTTCACATTGCTTCGCAGAATCGCTTTTGTGCAGAAAACAGTAACACTTGTTCAGAAGGAAAGAAAGCACAGAGCCCCAGATTCTATGTTGTCCTGGAGAGCTTGCAGAGCACTGGGGAAAGGCAGGCAGAGAATTCCTTTCTAGCACCTTCTCTGTGCCTGGGAAGCAGAAGTGTTCACATTGGTTCGCAGAATCGCTTTTGTGCAGAAAACAGTAACACTTGTTCAGAAGGAAAGAAAGCACAGAGCCCCAGATTCTATGTTGTCCTGGAGAGCTTGCAGAGCACTGGGGAAAGGCAGGCAGAGAATTCCTTGCTAGCACCTTCTCTGTGCCTGGGAAGCAGAAGTGTTCACATTGCTTCGCAGAATCGCTTTTGTGCAGAAAACAGTAACACTTGTTCAGAAGGAAAGAAAGCACAGAGCCCCAGATTCTATGTTGTCCTGGAGAGCTTGCTGAGCACTGGGGAAAGGCAGGCAGAGAATTCCTTGCTAGCACCTTCTCTGTGCCTGGGAAGCAGAAGTGTTCACATTGCTTCGCAGAATCGCTTTTGTTCAGAAAACAGTAACACTTGTTCAGAACTAAAGAAAGCACAGAGCCCCAGATTCTATGTTGTCCTGGAGAGCTTGCAGAGCACTGGGGAAAGGCAGGCAGAGAATTCCCTGATAGAACCTTCTCTGTGCCTGGGAAGCAGAAGTGTTCACATTGCTTCGCAAGAATCGCTTTTGTGCAGAAAACACTAACACTTGTTCAGAAGGAAAGAAAGCACAGAGCCCCACATTTTATGTTGTCCTGGAGAGCTTGCAGAGCACTGGGGAAAGGCAGGCAGAGAATTCCCTGCTAGCACCTTCTCTGTGCCTGTTCACATTGCTTTGCAGAATCGCTTTTGTGCAGAAAACAGTAACACTTGTTCAGAAGGAAAGAAAGCACAGAGCCCCAGATTCTATGTAGTCCTGGAGAGCTTGCAGAGCACTGGGGAAAGGCAGGCAGAGAATTCCTTGCTAGCACCTTCTCTGTGCCTGGGAAGCAGAAGTGTTCACATTGCTTCGCAAGAATCGCTTTTGTGCAGAAAACAGTAACACTTGTTCAGAAGGAAAGAAAGCACAGAGCCCCAGATTTTATGTTGTCCTGGAGAGCTTGCAGAGCACTGGGGAAAGGCAGGCAGAGAATTCCTTTCTAGCACCTTCTCTGTGCCTGGGAAGCAGAAGTGTTCACATTGGTTCGCAGAATCGCTTTTGTGCAGAAAACAGTAACACTTGTTCAGAAGGAAAGAAAGCACAGAGCCCCAGATTCTATGTTGTCCTGGAGAGCTTGCAGAGCACTGGGGAAAGGCAGGCAGAGAATTCCTTGCTAGCACCTTCTCTGTGCCTGGGAAGCAGAAGTGTTCACATTGCTTCGCAGAATCGCTTTTGTGCAGAAAACAGTAACACTTGTTCAGAAGGAAAGAAAGCACAGAGCCCCAGATTCTATGTTGTCCTGGAGAGCTTGCAGAGCACTGGGGAAAGGCAGGCAGAGAATTCCCTGATAGCACCTTCTCTGTGCCTGTTCGCATTGCTTCGCAGAATCGCTTTTGTGCAGAAAACATTAACACTTGTTCAGAAGGAAAGAAAGCACAGAGCCCCAGATTCTATGTTGTCCTGGAGAGCTTGCTGAGCACTGGGGAAAGGCAGGCAGAGAATTCCTTGCTAGCACCTTCTCTGTGCCTGGGAAGCAGAAGTGTTCACATTGCTTCGCAGAATCGCTTTTGTTCAGAAAACAGTAACACTTGTTCAGAACTAAAGAAAGCACAGAGCCCCAGATTCTATGTTGTCCTGGAGAGCTTGCAGAGCACTGGGGAAAGGCAGGCAGAGAATTCCCTGATAGAACCTTCTCTGTGCCTGGGAAGCAGAAGTGTTCACATTGCTTCGCAAGAATCGCTTTTGTGCAGAAAACACTAACACTTGTTCAGAAGGAAAGAAAGCACAGAGCCCCACATTTTATGTTGTCCTGGAGAGCTTGCAGAGCACTGGGGAAAGGCAGGCAGAGAATTCCCTGATAGCACCTTCTC